>NW_020664562.1:15094911-15208683 GCF_002925995.2 Terrapene triunguis | reverse complement strand
TCCACTCTCCCGAGTTACCTGGTAGCTATGCCTAGTGGACCCCAACAGCTGGCTTAAGAAGGCCCAGCAGGCCAACTAACTGCTCTGGGATTCCCTCTGGGTAAAGCCTCATAATGGGGCTGGGCTTCATGGGTCTCAAGGAAACTATTGCCAACAGGCTGCTCCTGTGAGCTTTTCAGGACCAGTTTTGAGAACAGTAGGCCATAACAATATCCTCAGCTGGTGAAAATTGGCATAGCTCCAAAGACTTCAGAGAAGCTATGCTAATTTACACTGGCCAAGAATCTGGCCCATGGTATTTACAGCAGCTGGGCAGGAAATCTAAAACTATGCAGCGCAAGTGCAGAATTGTTGTCATTATGAGTGTTTCGGCATGTATTTTAGTAGCATGCAGGCATGTGAACTAGATTATATAAAGCATCATATAAAAGACTGTAACCTTTCTCTTCTTCCCCAGCATCCTCATAGCTTTGTGGCTGACTTAGTTTTAGTTCTGAGATATATAGGCCCAAAACCTCTGACTCCCTCAAAGTCCAGGTTCTCCACTACAAAAAAAGACTCTCAAGTGCCGGCCAGGAATCAGAGTTTCAGCTTGTGGAATTTCCTTTAGCTCATGCTGTCAGTGGGATAGCCCTCCTAGCGCAAACATACCCTGCCATCTTGGGGGTATGGGGGGAATGCTTGGATCTCAGGATACTTCTATGTGCTTTTATATGGAGGCTTGATGGCTTCACACATCTGCCAAGTCCCTCAGGAGCTTCTCTACCACCACTGCCACCTCCCAGCCCACACTTCACAGAAGTTTCCAATGTCAGAAAATAACAACATAAAATAAAACTAACCCTGTCAAATCCTCCACAGGCAACTTAAAGGGGAAACAATGCTATGGAAATATGACATCTTCCTAGTTTCTCCTCTGCCAACCCAACCATGCTTTCATGTATCCTGTGGAGACTTAACCCTATCAAGTACCTGTATATGGGCTTCTGAGGGATGCATGCTGCAGAACTATTGCTCCTCGTTGCATCTGCTTTGTGTTCATTGTACTGCTACCCATTTGCTCTGCCATTTATTTGCACCTGTCAGGGGTCCTCTCTGTCAGCACAAGAGGACTTAAAGACCCAACTTTCAGTTAAAGAATTTCATGTAGCAAGGAGAAAAATTATAGTAATCTATTCCCATGTCTTTGGAAATGTTGTTTTTCTCAGGTCAGTGAAAAATGTAAGAAATTTTCCTGTAAAGCTTTTCTGATACGATGTTTGAAGGCTGACACATGAGCTTATTTTGATGCTTCTGAGAGCTGAAAATATATGTGGAGGTGGTTCTCCTGTCTTGATCTTCACAATTTGTGAAAAGAAGAGGAGTTTTTGTATGCACTATTTTAAAATGGGTTTTGGTTTTTGGATTTTTTTTTCCCTAAGGAAGCTATCAAAGAATTTCTATTAAAACTCTGCCACAAATCTTGGTTCCATGCGTGGAGCCTCTAATGTATGTGAAGCCACCCTTTCAACCAAGAACATAACTATATATTTGTGATCTTTCCCAAAATGGTAGAGGGAGAAGCCATGGAGGTGAATTTGGGTGTAGAACATATCATCTAACCTCTGTGGGCATCATAGAAGTGTTATGGACGAGAGAGCTAAAAACCTATGGACCAAATTTATCACTGTTCCATGGAATCAAGTTTTGCCTTTTAAGACTTTCAGTCAGGAAACATTTTGCAGTGTAACAACAACTTTAATGAACCTACAAATTCATGAACAATACTGTATAGTGTAATAAATATGCTAATAGATGATTCAGTGTACATTAACTATACACACAGCTCACATACATGTTGACTTTTGTATGAATTCTTGTAACAGCATCAACTTTCACCAGAAATGAATTTAATTCTATTTGCCTATTTAAAGTATATTTTAAAGTCACTCTTACTTTGGTTGGTCAAATTCAGAAGTGGCATAAATGGTGTAAATTTACATGTCAGCATTCTATGTAAATAAAACTCTCATTTGCATCTCAGGGGCAAAAATCATAGCAGATTTTGGATAGGTGTAAGACAAAGTGATGGGGGCTGCTTTATTTTACTTTCACAGATGCAACTGTCACAGTAACAGCTAGAGAAGACCTGGTAGCACAGCTCCATTGTGGCTGAGCTGCCAGGGAGCAGGGACAGAGCCTCTGGGAACATGGCTGGCCTTACCATGAGGCAAACTGAGGTGGCCACCTAAGGTGCCAAACTGTGGGGGGCCACTAGGACACAGAGTGTGGAAAATTGTCTGCTGCTGGTGCATATGTATTATCTCTGCTCTAGATGCACAGAGATGGTGGAGTGCTGTGCTGGAGGAAGGAGGGCACAATAGACATAACAGGCAGGCAGGAGAAAAGATGAGGGAATAGCAGAAAGCAGCAGAAGCTGCAGGGAGAGAGAGGAGGAGGAGCCTCTTATGTATCTCTCTAGCACCCCCAGGAGCCTGGACTGATTAACACCAGCTTCTCAGGGAGCTTCCTGTTTCCTGCTGCTTCCCTGAACCCACTTGAGGAGAACAGACAGTCAACTGAAGTAGTAGGAGCCAGTTAGGCCCTTAAATCGCTGATATCTTCCCTCACACAGGCCCTGCTACCAGCCTGCTTATTTGTCCCCTTCAACTGAGTGTTGAGAGCCACTATAGCTGGCACAGAACAGCAGTCATGAGTGAAAGAAGAAAATGCCCCTCTGGGGCAGCATTCAGAAAAAGAAAGAAAGCAAAGGAAGCTTTTCTATCTAAGCAGGAAGGCGCTCTCCTGAGATACATAGACACATAGACAAATGTTCATGGTGAGCCTTCCGGCCCCAGTGAGGATGAGAGTGGTGAGGAGATGCCCAATCTTCCAGTTAGTGAGAGTGCAGGTGACCTGGCAGCTACTGCAGCATCCATATCTCCATCTCAAATGGATGTAACCATGCACATTCCTGAAGAAAAGTGTAGATCAGAGAAGAGTGTGGTGGGGGCGCAAGAAACAGCTGCTGCTGAGTTTAGTTCCTGAAGTCTAGATGATCAAGGACTGTGGACCCACTTGAGCAGTAGCCTGAGGGACTTCCTTGTACTGCATGGGCCACAGCAAGTGAAAAACTTCGTTTCCCAAAGACAATGAAAATAGAAATTTCCATCCAACACATTTTCACATGGCGTGAAATCCCCAATGGTGACAAAGTGGAGAGGCCATGGCTTATGTACTCAAAAACCCAGAAAGCTGCATACTGTTTTTGTTACAAACTCTTCCAGTCTAATGTTCCAGCCACACTGGGTTC
This sequence comes from Terrapene triunguis, assembly GCF_002925995.2. Taxonomy (NCBI): domain Eukaryota; kingdom Metazoa; phylum Chordata; order Testudines; family Emydidae; genus Terrapene; species Terrapene triunguis. Next base: position 15,205,391 of record NW_020664562.1, on the reverse strand, counting down.
TACAGGAACAAAGGACTGGAAAAATCTGGCTAGAAATCTGGCATGCCATGAGAAGGCAGCAAATCACCAGAGAGCATTCCATAGGTGGAAAGAGCTTGAGATGAGACTAAGGTTAAAGGCCACCATAGATGATCAGCATCAAGAGAAGATTGCATCAGTCTCTTTACTGGCCAAATGTTCTGAAAAGGCTCATTGCCATTATGAGAATGCTTGCTACCCAAAACCTAGCACTGCGTGGCATTTCAGATCAGCTGTATGTGCCAAACAATGGAAACTTCCTTAAAATTGTGGAGCTGATGGCTGAGTTTGATGCTGTACTCCAGGAGCATCTAAGAAGAGTCACCACCCAAGAAATGTACACACACCACTACCTTGGAAAAACAATTCAAAATGAGATCATACAGTTATTGGCATCAAAAGTCAAATAGAAAATTGTGGCAGATCTGAAGTCAGCAAGATATGACTCGTTATTCTGGACTGCACACCTGACATCAGCCATATGGAACAAATGACTTTAATGGTGCGTTTTGTAACAAGAAGAGAACCTAGTGAAAATATCTCTGCAGTGGTGACTGTCAGAGAGCATTTTCTAGAATGTATTGACATTGACGATACTACAGGAGCTGGTATGACAAATGTGCTTCTTAAAAAGCTGGAAGATACAGGAATTGCAATAGCTGACAAGAGAGATCAGGGCTATGATAATGGTGCCAACAGGAGAGGAAAGAACAGAGGAGTGCAGACACGGATTCAAGGTTAAACCCTTGAGCTTTTTTTTGTCCCATTCATTGAACTTGGTGGTCAGTGATGCAGCATCAGCTTCTAGTGAGGCTGCTGAATTTTTTAATATCATTGAAAGCATCTATGTATTTTTCTCTGCATCAGCTCATCAATGGCAAATTTTGAAGCAACATCTGGGAACATCCTCTCTGACACTGAAACCACTGAGTGCCACACGATGGGAAAGTCAAGTGGAGGCGATAAAGCCTATCAAACACCAAATTGGGAAGATAGATGATGCCATAGTTGCCATTATGGAGGATAATGCTATGACAGGAACTGTTTGTGGGAGGACAGTGGCAGAGGGAAATGGAATCACCATAAAAACATAACTTCAAATTTCTGTGTGGCTTAGTGTTGTGGCATGACATACTGTTTGAAATAAATGTTGTAAGCAAGAGACTCCAAGGTGTTGACCTTGATATATCTGGAGCAATGAAACAACTGGACAAAGCAAAGTCATATCTACAGTCTTACCGGTCAGATGAGGGATTTCAAAACGTTCTGAAGAGTGCACAGAAGTTGGCAGAGGAACTTCACACTGAAGCTATTTTCCCACCCATTCAAGAATACAAGAGTCACCGAAGAAGAAGACATTTTGATTATGAGGCACGGGATAATCCCATAAGAGACCCCAAACAACAATTCAAAGTTGAATTCTTTAACCAGGTGCTAGATTGTGCAATACAGTCAGTTGAAGGACGTTTCATGCAGCTCAAGGAACACAGCAGTATATTTGGGATGTTGTATAGTGAGGAGTTTGGGAATAGCATACCTGAAGAAGACCTACACCAGCAATGCAGAGCACTAGAGACAGTGTTGACACATGATGACATGTGCGATATTGATGCAAGTGATTTAGATGATGAACTGAAAGCCCTTTCAAGATACATTTCAGTAGGATCAACTCCAAAGGCTGTTCTGGAATATATGTGCACAGATAAGATGACCACCCTCTTTCCAAATGCTTTTGTTGCTCTGCGCATACTTCTAACACTTCCTGTAACAGTTGCCAGTGGAGAACGCAGTTTCTCCAAGCTGAAGTTAATAAAAACACATCTACGCTCCAGAATGACACAGGAGAGGCTGGTCGGTCTTGCAACCATCTCAATAGAGCATGAGCTGGCCCAGACTGTGGACCTTCAGCAGGAAGCAATTCAAATCTTTGCAACCAAGAAGGTACGGAAAGCACCATTTTGATTATTCAAACAGATAAAAATGCCAGTGTTTAGTATGCAGACAAGAAAAGTTACATTTGTTGTTCACGTGTTTGAAGGTTAAGTGTTAACTTAAAATGCCTTGTTCAAAAAATTTAAGTGTTAGTTCTCCTTTATTGGGGTAGGTAGCAGAGCAGTACCATGAGAGGAGTAGAACAGGAAGAAGGCAGAATGGAGACCTTTCAATGTTTTGGCCCAAGCAAGGGGGCACGGGGGCATCATTTGAGCTCCCCGCCTCAGGTGCCAAAATGTTGTGGGCCAGCCCTGTCTGGGAAACACAACCGTTGTGTAGACCTGGGCCTCTGTGCTCATAGTTCTGGTATCCTAGACATCTCTTTGCATCCATAGGGTTGTGGGGGGCAGGTCTCATGGCCTAGTCTATCAGAGTGGGGGGTGAGGGTGCAAACACTGCCCCCTAAGCACCATTCCAGAGGTTTTGCTGTGGGAAGGGATGATCCCAGCCATTAATATCAGGACACTGTCGTTATTAATATTATTATAATGATGTGGGAGCGTAACAACAAAAAGCTGTTAAAGAAAAATGAAAAACAGAGCAGACAAAGATAAATATATAAAGGAAACACTTATTTTGCATCATGCTTAAACCTGTTTTATTGGGAGGGGGTTTAATATCATACTGGAGACTAATGAATTCATATAAAATTATTTACAGTTTATTTTGTTCTAAACAGTGGAATCAGTTTTGCAACTCTCTCTTTTTCTTGGTGACTTTTCATGTCTATTTCCAAGAGAGCTCGTCCTAGAGCTGTTTGCAAATGTACCAGTCGTGTGAGTCACTTAAACCCTTTTAATATTTATTCAAGTGCCCTGGGTTTCTATCATCCTTATCAAGTGCTGAGCAATAAAAATGGCTCCCGATACTAATAAAAAATTACTTTTATTTATCTAAACTTATAGTAACCAAGAGGATTAAGTCCCCTTATATGCACTAAGTTAAGTCAAAATAGATGACCTGTTTAGAAATTAGAATCAAATATGTAGGATCAGAATTAGACCTCATGGCTAGCGTCAGGCTGTTGGACTAATAGGGAAGAAAAGATAAAAATAGTTTCTCCCGCAAAGATTATGTAGCTTTTACGACTGGGTAAAATGAACTGATTTAAAAGGAAGAATACTGAAAAAAATGTAAGCTAGGACAGAGTCCCAGCTCATTTTCTTCTTCGTGTTTCAATCATTTCCCTTTTAAATCTGATTTTTAAGTACAGGTGAGATAAAGTATTTCTATTGTTCTGAAACTATTATGTGGTGATCTGCCCTGACAGTGCATCCATGAGTCTGGCTATGGAATCCTTTTCAATAGATATGTAGGGCCTGACTCACCAAAGTAGGTTTATGGATAACTCCTAGAACCAGCTGTTCACAGTCCTATTCTCCCCTGCAATTTAGGAAAGATTCATCCAGAGGGAGGACAGGAGTATTGTTGACACCAGCCTCCTGCAGGGCATTGTGCTAGGAGGGAACACCTTTAAGTCAGAATAGGTTTGTGTGGAGCCAGCACAGGCTGCTTACAGGATGTGTTCTGTGTTCATTGTGGATTGGGAACTCTGACTCAGATTCCTCTTATACTCTTCTGGATACATCGCTTTCCATTTCTAATATCAGAAAAGCACTGTCAGTCAGCCAGAAAAAGCATTAAAGAAGCATTGGACCCAAAGGTACAATCCACAGTTATTAAACTTAAAGTTCCCAAACTTAGGTACCAAAAATTATTCAGCAGGTCAAATAGGTGGCCTGATTCTCAGAGTTTCTGAACAACTGCAGCTCCCACTGTATGAATATAGATTTTAGTGCTTACATTTAAGTTTAAGAATTTTGGTCATAATGTAAATAAATTCCATATAGGACTTGATGATGCTTAGTGCACTACTGGAAGGCACTCAGTTACAATGGTGATGAGCATGGTATAAGAACCTATTTAGAAGAGAAGATCTTTGATGAGTAAAAGAAAGATCTGCCCTTCTTCCCAGCACATTTACTTCTACAAGGACATACTTTTTTGTTTTAAAAGCCAGGCTATTCTGAAGTGACTCCTGGTTTTTAAACTCCTCTGCCTGGTCAGGGAGAAAGGAAGAGCAAGCTCAGGAAGTGATCCTTCACTTGCTTCCATAGGGCCATAAGCAGCATTGTGGGTTAACGTGTGTAACTATGAGTCAGAGAACAGCTTCTTTTGCTTCCCTCTCAAGCGCTGCATGCCAGCTGACACATACAAGGCAGAATAAGAAGAGCTGAGCACATAGTTCAGAGGGGCTGGGATCCTTCTCTGTCCCTTCAAGCAGACAAAGGAGGAGGAGGGAGAGAGGAAGAAAACCCCATCTTCTCCCTGCAGCCAGGACCAGGGAGAAAGGAACACTCCATTCATTCCTTCTCACCCCTCCTAGAAGAGGTAAGGAATGAGAGGAGATCTTAGGTCAGATTCCTGTGAGCAGAGCTCAGCACAAGACTGGAAGGATGGGACTACGGATAACTTTATTCCCACAAAATTGTATGCCCAGCTTCTTGTGGCCCCAACGGATAGTCCCAGCAAGCAGAAATCATTCATGCATCCTTTCCCCAGACATGTCTACTAAGTTAAGAGCTAGGAAGACAGTTGTGTATGGCCAGCAGGTGAATCCTCCATTGACCAGTTAAGCTGTCTTCAAAGATGTTTTGTGTGCTGGAGTGGCACAAAGCAATCTCAATGGACTAGTCAATCTAGCCTATTGTGTGTCTAGAAATCATACAGCTACAAAAAATAATCACGGGCAAAATCCTCCTAATGTTGCATTGCAATGTTTGTCTTGCAGTGTCGTGTGATGTGACAACATAGCGACAGGATGATACAACAACATGATGCAACCATCAATGCAGCAAACATCATGATATTTATGCAGTTTAGAGGCTATGTGCAATTTCACTCCTGACAAAGTTGCTATTTTGTTCTACAAAGTCAAGTGCCCCAGATACGAAATTCTATTGCATTAGGTGCTGTGGGAGTAGGGCAACTCATTTGTATGAGCTCTCCACTATCCAGTCACCTGAACAGTGTATGGCCAGGTGGAAGAAAATGTGTTTTTGAATAAGCTTCTGAAGATCAGATGGTTTCTTACTGAAGCTTTCTTGCAGAAAGAAATTTCAAAAGACACATTTTTAATAGAGTCCTCCTGACTTAAAAATAAATTTGGCTCAAGTAATCTTAGGGTCCAATTCTGCCATCTTCACTCACATTGAGCAATACCTTATTCTTTGTGCAGACTCCTGGGAATGAATGGGATTACTTGTGGAGTAAGCTATTACTCAACATGGGGAAGACAGCAGAATTGGGGTCTCAACTAGATGATTCTTTCAAGAAATGCCTTAACAAATACACTACCCACATAGAAAGTGGTCAAAAGCTATTTTGTTTGTAGCTACAACATTTCAGGGAAGTCATACAAACTGTTGGATCATAAATTTTGACTAAATAATTATCTAAGATGGACTTGATCGAAAATGAATGATACTCAACAGCACCAGAGTTCTTTTCAGCTGTTGAAAAGCTGCCTCTTAGTAATAGCCATCTTAATCTACCTAATTTGAATGAAACTCAGTCAAAAAAATTGAAATGTCCCTATTCTGTATTACTTTCCTCTGGAAGCTCTGCAGTTTTAAAGCTTGCTGGTATGATGCGTTTAATGGAATAGAATTCAGTGATGAAGAGGATGCAATATTTTGTAAACTGTGCTGACATTTTGAGATTGGTGGGGAGGACAGTTTCAGTAAAACAGGATGCTAGCACTGGAAATCAATAGAAGAAAAATATGAGTTGCATGAAAATTCTATATTACATAGAAGTACTGATTTCTATTGAAACTGGAATAGGAATCATTATTTTGGGTATGAAATTGCCATACAGCAACTTGATCCACCATGGTCACCTGAAGGTGGTCTTTGACTTGCTTTAATTTTGTGCAGACAGGAGACTGCCCTACGTAGATGGAAGGAATGTGATAAAAGTCTTAACAAAGACAGAGTATGAATATTTTGCAGGTATGAGCAGAATACTGAGAAAGAGTTAAAAAATTTAAAACCCCTGTCCATAAAACAAGTTCCAATTATTAATTGAAAAGTCCAGAATAAATTATGTGAAGCAGTAGCAAGTTTTAGGCCCTGAAAGATTAAGTAAAGGGCCCACTGCGGAAGTGGGTGGAGCATAAAACCAGGTCAAGGAACAACCTGAAGATTTCCACTCCCTGGGAGAGTTGAGAGTGGTCATATTTTGAAGGTGATACATGTGATAACAAGGGAGAGACAAGGAAAATTTTACAGCTGTTAAAGTATTTCCTGGTGGCTGAACTGTGATCAGTATTGACAGCAGTAGCAGCCTGCCCTTCTGGTTAAAGGATGAAAGGTTGCCATAGGAGCAACAGTTGATACTCCTAGGGAGAAGATGGAAGAACTTCAAAGTAGAAATACAAAAATATTGGCTCCAGAATAAAGAAGTGAGGAATTAAGGCAGAGGAGTGCTTCCTTCTCCCCTCTGCTCCCCTGCAAAGAAATTAATCCAGCCAAGTATTTTAGTGAACAAAATAAAAAGATTAATCTAAATAGGAATTAATTTCTGAATCTCTTTGATTTTATTAGTCTTGTATTGTGCGAGAGGAGACCACTTACTTTTGTTGACCTATTTATAACTTGGAAAGTTAAGATGCTTTTTAAATTAGTGCAAATGGAACTAAAGCTACAATGCAAGTAGGAATAAGCAAAAGACACTTAAAGATGAGCTTTTTCAGTGAGCCTGAAGCCTAATATTTAGCCTGATGCATAGTGCAAGTAATAGTTAGCATAAGGCCACATTAGGCCTAATAAAAGTTAGCATTAGGTAACCTGAGGTCAGATTTAGCAATATATGTCATGTGATAAACTATGTAAACTTCCTTAACCGCATTGTATACAAAACCTTATATCTGTGCAAATGCCTACAACAATTGTCGAACCCCCAACATGTGTAGCAGGAATGGCAAATGTGGCCATAGTATGAAATATGGTCTCAGAAATAGGTGGGTGTAAGGAATTGGAACATAAGAAGTGAATCAAACCCAACTCTCAGCGGGACCTATTATTAGGGACAAGTGTATTTTGCACCCTAAATTAATCATAAGGCTACATGTTTGTATGTTAATATCAGTGACATGATATGTGTGATGTTTGTGAAAGGATTCTGGTTGTTTTGCAATCCCATCAAAGCTAGTCTGTGTTTGATGTGTCAAAATATGCTTTGATAGGCTCATGTAAGGTATGACAAAACAAGACAAGATTTTGTTTAAAAAATAATTGGAATGAAGTCTCAAGGTATCACTATAAATGTAGAGCTTACAAGTGTGGCTAAATTGAAATTCTAATGTAAGAAAAATGTTAAGTTCTTTCTCTGTTTCATACCTTGATTCAGAATGCAGGACCGTTCTCCCTGATGTTCAAAAGAAATGGAACAGGGATATTCCACCCTTCTCCCTCAATAAAGCATCTAGCTTATTTGCAATGACCATTTTATTCATTTGAAAGATCAAACATAGAATGATGGCAAATGTGGTGTAAATCAGAAGACTAACATCTTTTGTAGAGTTGAGTTATGGTCAGGAAAGTTACTCCAACATACAACAATGGCATCTTCTCACGCACAGAGTCTATTGTTGAGTATTCTGAGTTAGATTCGCTTTAGTGCTAAAATTAAGTTTTATTACCTTTTTTTACTCCTGTTAATATTGCAGAACCCATACAACTTCAAGAGAGTCAGTTGACTCTTTCTGGTTTGCACATCCTGTTGCAAATTATTAAGTAGGCTCTCATTATGGAGTCTTTACCCTGAGCTGTATACTTTAAGACACAAATCCTTCAAAACACTTAAGCATATGTTTAACTTTAAGCATGTTTTTAGTTCATCCCTATTCAGCAAAGCACTTCAACACATGCTTAACTTCAAGCATGTACTTAAATCCCACATGTTTAAAGGTAAGTACATGCTGAAGTGCTATGCTAAAGCAGAGCCTATGTGTGCATTACTAATCTTGTGCTTAAAGTTAAGCACCTGCTTAAGTGCTTGGCTTGATTGGGACCTAATTACACACACAAAACACATGAGCCGTGTCAACATTACTGGTAATTATGCAAGCTTGACTTTCTGAATTTAGATTGAGTCTACAGGACTGACAGTGACAAAAAATCTTTTTCACTTATAAACTGGTATGTTTTGATATGGAAATTAAGGGGAGACAATAAACATGAAAATCTAGGTGGCCATTTTTATGTAGTCACTTTTCAGAGTAGAACCTCACATTGTTAACCTTTTAGCTCATCAAACTGTCTCTAGTCCTCGACCACTTCCCCTGAATCTCCTGTCCTTATAGTGCCATATTTGTTTGAATGTTAAATAATTGAATTGCACAGTCACATTTCTTATATCATCAGTTTTTCAGAGCAGAGACTGTTTTTTTAATGTGTTTGTATAGTGCCTAGCACAATGTGGCCTAGATCTTGATTAGGCTTCTGGGTATTACTGTAATAATAATCATAAATCATACAAACGTAATACTTTATCTACACTAGAGTACACTATTCCCCATAGAGTGCATGAAGCAGGTAAGATGGGGGGGGGCACGTTGCGTTTCAGCAGAGGTCATATACCAATTCAGAATTCTGTGTGTGTTTTAGAGATACACTTGCTTTAAAACATGAAACAAATATTATCAGAAGGAATGAGAAGGTCTTTGGATTGCATTTTCCCTCTATCTGTATTACAAAGTATACATTATGTCATGTACAATTCAACTGAACTGAGATCTTAAAGTGGGAGTATCAATCAAGAGACCTGATTTTAAAATGCATAGAACATTGCATTGAAATGTACATTCATTCCCCAGGAAACAAAATGTTTGCTTCTTTTTCTGTCATTCCTGTGAAATTATATGTGCCCAAGACATCTTAAAATGTTATTTGCAGTGGAATATAGTATATTAAAAGTGACAACCATAAGGGAATCCCATGAACGGGAAATGGCAAACAATATCTTGTCCAAACACAAAGGTGGAAGAGATAAGTGTCATAAGAGCTTTCTCCACCAGTTATATTTTAACAGAAAAGATTATTTTGTCCACTGGATCAGAAAAATCACATGTTATGTTAATCAGAAACAGCCTAACAACAAATATAAGCAAATGAAACAAACTTTGCTTCATTTTCATTTCTTTATACATCACAAAGTTTTGTTGAGGTCTCTCACATACTAGATAGCAGTTCCAATAGCATTCATTGTAAATAACACATGGTTTTATTTTTGATTTATTCCCAAACAAAAACCAGTTTTAAAAAAGGGTTGAGATTTATGTGTGTTTTATTGGAGTCCAGCTAACACTCAGAAAACAATATTAAGTTTTGTTTGCAAAAAATTCTACATCCTTTAAAAACTCAAGTGTTAGAAAGTCTAAATATGAACCATTAAGCAATCCAGACATTTCCCTGCTGCCATATAATCCTTCGTCACCCCTATGACTCCACCCAGCTTACCCTATCCACCAAACCTTAAATTTGCCTTCTACAGTTTGCAAAATCCACACTGCTTCATAATACCTCACTAAGCCAAGTTCTTCTCCTAGTTAGTGTTGCAACAACAAATAAGCTCTATTGACTTCAGCAGAATTATTCTGGATTGCTGTCTGGTGAATTTAGAGCAGAATTTAACCCAGTTTTCAGTTGAACTTAGAGCAGAATTGGGCCCATCTTCTCTAGACCTGGAATAATGAATGCATAGTCACCTACTGGGTGTGGTGCTCTGTCCCATCTTGTAGCACCAGTTGTCGGTGGGCGGAATTGGACCTCTGGAGCTTAGTGCATGAACCTCTACTGCATGAACTAAAAGCCACGTGGCCTTTAGCTAAGGCTGTAGAGCAGACTCATTAATATCTCTCTAAGTGGTCTCGGTGCCTCTTGATGGGACAGAGCACCACACCCAGGAGGTGTGTGGATTACATGTATTGTCCATATGTAGAAAAAAAATCTGTCTTTAAAATTATATAAATATTGTAAGTCTCTCTATGTCTACTATAAACCATAGATATTTTAACCCCTTATAAAAGGCTGGAAAGCTCTGAGGCTGCTAAAAACACATATTTTTTCATAGACTTATTCTTAAAGTCATTGTAAAGTGATTCTAGGAGAATATTCTCTGGAGCTAAATTTACCACTGGGAGTTTAGTTTTCTGCCATCACCTTATATAATTTGTTTTCAGAACTGACCTATTCAAGGGCAGAAACAGAGCATATGTTCTAACGTGCCTTCCCCCATGCACCTGCCTCTAGTGCACCTTTTGGTTAGTGAACTTCAGGGAGACTAATTTAGCAGGAGTATAGTAAAATCTGTATAAAAAGTTTTACTGGATTTGGACCAAATAACCAGATATAGCACTGCTTCTTGTATATTCAGAAACTGAGTGCCAGTCTTCGTGAGTTGTATTTGACAATCAGCCTGTTTTCTTAGCATCACATTTAATTCCCATCTCTAATGCATTAAAGATAGCATTTTCAGAGGTGCCTCCTCATTTTGTATGCCCAACTTGGCACCCCTAAGGTCTTACTGTCAGAGGTGGTAAGCACCTGAAGATTCCATTGACTACAACTGGAGTCATGGGTGTTTTTCTGCATCAAAACCAGGAAGCAATGCCTTCTTTATGGCAAAAGATATTAATGTCAGCATTAGCTCATTCATTAAAGCTGTGCAAAATTGTTAGAACACAATGCAAAATTATTCAAAAATTTTATCTTTGATTTCTTTGCCAAAAAAGCCCATCCTCTATTGAAAATGAACATATTTTTGAACAAGGAGGTCTGCAAATTGAAAATTTGGAAATTCATGGTTTTGCATGTTTTTAGTGAAACCTTGCCATTTCATTAAAATAACTTGTGAGGAAACTGAGGATTGCCAAATCATGCCACCCATTGTCATATCAAATTCTGCAAACTACACATTTTTATTTTTGTACAGTCCTGTTGCTGATGTGGTTTTTAGTTCTTTTTCTGAGAGCATCAGTATTGGTTAGTACTACAGTCAGACCATTTACTGAGCTTTGTAACACAATCCATCCTCCTTCTTTATCTAGAATAAACTTTATTGCCTAATAAGGTAAGCCTTTTCTTGTTAAAATCATTATCCCTGTCATTTAGATTTACACAGAGCAGCAAATCCTTCTCACATCCATTCCTTTCTCAGTTTTTCATATTCTGGTTTAGAGATATGTATCTCTTCTATGACAATTATATTAGAATTCTGGAGTTTTTGTAATTAATTTTTTTCTCTTTTAAATTGGATCATTAAGTCCATTTGCATTCCAAGTATTCCATCACTTGGAAACCTTTTTTTTATATCCTCTTCTCTTTTGCCAAGTTTCTCCCATCTATTCCTTTCTATTCTTACCTTTGCATATTTAAACCTGCAAACTCAGATAGGGACAATCGCTGATCAGACTGCCACACCACAGCAATCTCAACATTACCAAGGATCTTAAAAACACTTCTATTTGTCTTATATGTGCTTATTTTCAGGGTCACACAAAATTATGCTCAACGTTGCTAGTTGAGATCAAGCAGAATACATGAAATAAGCACCAGTCGGATACCCCAGAGACAGGCCTGACTTGTGCAAACCTATGGAGACTGAAATTTATAATAATAATTGCCTAGAGGTTTTATAATTTTCCCTTTTATTTTAGGAGTGTCAACTTTCATTGATGTCATGTTAGGATCATCTTAAAATAAAAATCCTCTGTGGTGAGGAGGCTTGAACCCTAACACATTTGGAAACATAGAATCCAACAGATATTCAATGGGAAGTAATGCGGAAAGGGTCCTAGTGGTGAAAGGAGGGGGCATAGAGGTGAAAGGAGAAAACAAATTAGTATGACTTCAACGGAATGCAATGGAAAATGGAAACTTAAAAAAAAAGCCAGTGCCACTTTGACCTGCATGCAGAGAGGTATCACTTCACAGAGCATGAATTTATTGATCCTGCAGTAAGACTTCACCTAAAATATTGTGTTTTAATATCAGGAACCTCAGAACCAGAACATTATAGACGAAGTGGAAAGAGTTCAGAAAAGAGCAACAAAAATAACTTGAAAGATTAAAAATATCTTAATCTGTATAGTGTGATTGAGGTGTCTGCGATGGGGGCATATTGGCAAATGTGAAGGATGTAAGTACTAGATACATGCAACATAGGGTGATTGTTAATTTGTTTTAGCAAAATCTTATCTGTCAGGGTTGTGTTTTGAAAAATAGAACTGTGCTCTTCCAGATCCACATCATGGATTATCTGAAAATTCAAAGTTCAGGCATGGCAGCAGGGCGGGGACAGTTTCAATATTCGCACATCAGAACACCAAGAATGGAGAGGGAAAATGTGGGATAGTATAAAAGGGTATAACTGTAAGTTGGGGATAAAATAAAGAACATGGGAAATCTCAGATGAACATCAGGAAAAATATCCTGACAATGAGAACTGAGGTCATTTAGAACTTTAAAACTAGACTGAATAATGCACTATGGAGAAATCCTGAACTGGCAAGGGGCTGGATTAATTGACCTATCAGGTCTTTTTCATATCTAATTTTTCTTATTCTATGATTCCCACTGAAATAAGAGATTTTAAAAATGCACTGAACTGAATACCATGTTCCTTATTCTGATCTCACACTAATTTTACAGTGATGTAACTCCATTGATTTCAGTGGAGTTACTTCTGATTTAAAGTATGTAAATGAAATAAGTATCAGGTTCTGAGTCTCATCCTAGAGTCTTGAAATTTGTAGTTATACTTCTCCTCTCTTAGTATTTAATTTTGAGGTTCATGACTTTCTAGATAAAAAATGCTCAATTTTGTCAGAGGCACAAATCAAAGCAGTCCCATTAACTTTAATGACCTCTATTGCAACTCAAGGTTTTTTTTATAGTTTTCTCAAGACTTGTTTCACTGTTGGAACTCAAAGCACACACTATGGCAAGAAAGCAGGAGGATGGTTAAAAATTAGCTGAAACAGGTCAGTAAATGCCAGTACTGTTGAGCAAGAATAGGTTCAGAGTAGAGCTGGACAAACCTTACATCTTCGGTGTGGAATGAGTTTTTGATTTCTTCAGTACTAGAACCCCAAAGTTTTTGAAAAAGTTCAGTTTCAACAAATCAGGCTTTTCCATGGTTAAATAGCATAGAAGATCTTTGATCAAGGATTGGGTTTAAATGGGTTTGAATAACTTCATATCAATTTGCACTAGTACTTCAGAAACTAAAGAGGAACCAGTTGCCAGAATGCAAACTGCCATGTGACTGTCCAACTACCCTCATTTGAACTCAAATGCACTGAGAAACAGCAGCTTCACAAAGTTCACACACATCCAGATAGAATACAATAAAGTTCATATCCAGAGAGAAAAGTCTGTGGTCTGGACACAGACACATTTCAGGAAAACCACTGCCAGTGCATGAGCACAGCTCAAGGTCACACCAAGGCTGATTTTGAGTATAGTTGAAGATGTAGCTGAATGTTTTGCATACCTTCAGAGAGCTCAGTAAAGGGTACCTTTACCCTTCTTATGTTCTTACCTACCTGTGTTAGTAACTATTCACAGAATCATGGAACTGTAGGGCTCAAAAAGACCTCAAGATGTCATCTAGTCCATCAACCCATTCTGTGGCAGGGCCAAGTATACCTAGCCGATCCCTGGCAGATGTCTGTCTAGCCTGTTCCTAAAAACTTTCAATGATGGGATTCCACAATCTCCCCTGGTAAAATTAATTTAACCTAAATCTCTTTAGCTGCAGATTAAGCCCGTCTTTCCTAATTTGTGGCACCCAAAACTGGACACTATACTCCAGCTGAGGCCACGCCAGTGCCAGGCATAGTGGAACTATTACCTCTGGTGTCTTATATATGACACACTTGTTAATAACCCCAGAATGGGGGGGAGGGCTTGGATCAGCGTTCACGTTGCACTCCCCGTCACTACCCATCCCAAGCCAGGGAAGCTAATGATCCAACCGGCGGACCAAATTCAGTGATGAATCCTAATCACGTGCCACCTGAGGCAGGTTGCACATTTGCCCAGAATGACATAATACTTTTTCGCAATTGCATCACATTGTTGACTCTCATTCAATTTATGATCCACTATAACCCCCCAATCCTTTTCGGCAGTATTACTGCCTAACCAGTTATTTTTCATTTTGTATTTGTGCATTTTATTTTTCCTTTAAGTGCAGTACTTTTCATTTCTCTTTATTGAATTCAATCTTGTTGATTTAAAATCAATTCTCCCATTTGTCAAGGTATTTTTGAATTCTAATCATGTCTTTCAAAGTGCTTGCAACCCCTCCCAGCTTGGTGACATCTGCAAATTTTATAAGCATATGCTCCATTCCATTATCCAAGTTTCATTAATGAAAATATTGAATAGTATCACACCAAGGACAGACCCCAGTGGCATCCCATTAGATATATACTCTCAGTTTGACAGCACACCATTGATAACTACTCTTTGCATATTGTTTTTCAAACAGTTGTGCACTCACTTTATAGTTATTTTATCTAGACCCATCTCCCTAGTTTGCATTTGACAATGTTACATGGGAATGCATCAAAATCCTTACTAAAATCAAGATCTGTCATATCTTCTGCTCCCTCCTTTCCCCCTGCACATTTGCTAGGCCAGTAACCCTATCAAAGAAGGCAATTAGGCTGGTCTGGCACGATTTGTTCTTGACTATTCCATGTTGGCTATTTCTTATCACCCTATTATCTTCTAAGTGCTTACAACTGATTGTTCAATAATTTTCCAGTATCTTTCCATAGATGAAAGTTAGGCTGACTGGTCTATAATTTTCTGGATCCTTTTTGTTCCCCTTTCTAACACAGGTACTATGTTTGTCCTTCTCCAGTCATCTGGGACCTCCCCTATTCGCCATAAGTTCTCAAAGATAATCATGAATGGTTTTGAGATTGCTTCAGTTGGTTCCTTAAATACCCCAGGGTGAATTTTATTAGGCCTTGCCAGCTTGAATACCTCTGACTCATCTAAATATTCTTTAGCCTGTTCTTTTCCTATTCTAACTTGTGTTTCTTTCCCTTCATTGTAAAAACTAATTGTGTTACACATCTGATCATAATTAACCCTTTTAGTGCAGCAAAATAGGCATTAAACACCTTCTTCTCCGTTATTAGCTCTTCTTCTCACAAGTAGTGGACCTACACTTTCTTGCATCTTTCACTTGCTCTTAACTTATTTGTAGCTATTCTTATTGTCTTACATCTAGCAAAGGAGATATAACTCATTTTGTGTCTTAACCTTTCTGATTTTGTCCCTACATGCTTGTTCTATTCTTCTGTTCTTATTCTTCGCAATTTGTCCATGTTTCCACCTTCTGTAGGATTCTTTTTTAATTTTTTTTAGGTAATGTAAAGGGCTCCTGATATAGCCATATTGTGTTCTTACTGTTCTTCCCATCTTTCCTTCACCTCAGAATAGTTTGTTCTTGTTCCTTTAATATTGTCCTTGAGAAACTAACAGCTCTCCTGAACTCCTTTTTTCCTTAGATTTTCTTCCCGTGGGACCTTACCTTCCAGTTCTCTGAGTTTGTTAAAGTCTGCTTTTTGAAGTCCATTGTCCTTATTCTGCTGCTCTCAGTCCTTCCTTTGCTTAGAATCATGAAATCTATGATCACTCTCACCAAGTTACCTTCCACCTACATGGTAAGTGCCAGCAAGTTTCTGGAAATTCTGGAAGATCCAACCTCTAAGTGACAATGTCAAAAATTCTAATGACCTGGCACAAAAACTTTATTAACAAAATAACTTGTTTCAGTGGTTTGTTGCCCTAATGCTGCAGTTTGACATGACCAAAGACATAGTCTATGTTGGGCAGCGCTGCAGATATAGGTGGGCACTGGAATGCAGCAGCTCTTTTCCTTTGTCCTCAGACTGGACTCCAACAGAGTTAAGAATCAAAATACTGTAAACATGTCTTATGAGATAGCCTTTAGTGACTGTGTCCTGTAAAGAACAAATGTACATTTTTAAAAGTACTGTAAATTGGAAAATATACATACATTGTGGATTCATCTAATGAAACGTTTAAATCTACAGACTATGGATTTTTCACTATTTAAATAAAATGCAAAGATCATTTTTTGTGTACTTCTGTGTACAAGCTGAAACCACTAATATTCCCTGATTTATATTATCAATATTGTGGCCCACATCTGATATTCAATAAGATTTTATAATGCTTGCTTAAGAGAGAATTTTAAATACAGATTATGTGATTTCTTCCTTGTAATAGTTTCTGCCTAATGCCCTTGTTCTGCAGGGAATTTCATTAGCATGTGCCCTGATCTTGTCCTCCAAACTCTCATTGCTTTAGACAAGCATGGATTTAATTGAGAGAATACCAAGCTGTGACTGTGGCTCAGGTGTGAAGTCTGTTTCCCTCAGCAAATTAAATCCAGTGTAATGACTGAGCTTTCTTTTTCCTTACTCTTCACTTATGAGAGATTTAATACTGCATATTAATTATTATTCTGGGCTGTCTTGCTGCGATGTTGTTTTTCCCATCTTATTTTGAGAAAGATTGATGCACAGATAAAATTGACTGTTTAATGTACTGTGAGGTTGATTAACACGTTGTAGCTGGATCGCAAGGTTTTCACATGGCTTCTGCATGAAACCCTGAGCCAGGATCTCCCTTCCCTTTTGGATTATCCAACTCCCTGCAGCTCTCAGCACATCCCTCTCATACATTTTGCAATATTCTGGTGTGTCTTACTGGCCTCCAACCCCCTTGCCAGTTATCTTAGAAGCAGAGGGCTAGGTTGCTCTCCCATCTTCTATATTTGATGGGAACTGGCAAAGAACCATAAACTTCTTCATATAAATCAAATAAATTGATTGATAGCTAGTGGGCTACCTATCCCCATTCAACAGCAACACTACTGTAAATCCTGCTGTTGATCCTGTCACCACCAGCTTTATTACCCATAACCCTGTCCAGAGACCTCATGCACTCCAGAATATATTGAGTTACTAGGGAATCTGTTCTAACGCTTACTTTCCCACCACCCTAAAACAGAAGATAGAGATGTGGGTCAGCTGTCTACCCTTAAAGAACGAAGGGGGCCAGCTGGAGACACTAGACCAGCAGGTTGAAGGTGAGAAGGTCCCCTAAACGCACCAGAAGACTGCAAAAGACAATGGAAAGTCCCAGATCTTGTTAGGGAGATGGATCAATGGCCTGAATCTGGAATTTCAACCCTAGTACATCTGAAATTCATCCCAGGCTTATTGAAAGATTCTAAACTTCAGCAAACTTGGACTGAATAACAAATAACTAATCAGGTGAAATTTACCTGACATGGAACTTCTCTGAAAGATTTGTGCAGCTCTATTATATAGCAAAGTCAGTGATAATGCAATGATAGATAGTGATAAGGTGTCTATGTATCACCTCTGATCATCTGGACTGAAATAGTTTTGTACTAAGTGGAAGTTGTCTGTGACTCCAGTTCATCTATATGGCCTGGTATCAAGTTTATGGACACACACATTTATTTTCATAAGATTATTTGATCAGAGATTAACAAGCAGCCAGTAAAAACAGTATTAGAAGAATTAATATATGAAACTGATACTCCATCCAAGGATTTTAGCAAAAGATCAATTTTATAGACAATGCGCAGCAGTGAGTTAATTAAGCCCTTTATCTCTGAAGACCAAGTTTCCAACTGACCTAAAATCTATTATTTATGCTTTGGGGCATGGACTATGTCATCAGATATGTCAGTGTCAAGAAAAAGGGGCCCCAATCATGGCTGGGGCCTCTGGGCTGCACTGCAATGATACTACTACTAATAATAATAATTAATAATCATATGTATAAATAATATCTATATTATCTCTCTCTATAGGTCCTATCTGTCTAGATTCTTATACCTCACCCCTCAGCATGACACCTGAGTATCTACATTTAAATGATAAGAAAGAAATTTGAAGATCTAATCAAGTCTCTATGGGATTATAGTGCTCAAACAATACGGCATCTTACCACCCTTTGGTTAGGAGAGACACAACTCTGGAACAGCAGTACTGCTGAAGGCTAGAAACAGGGGCTCCAATCCTATCCTATGTTTTGATAATGTGAAGCAGCCAGAAGAGCAGCTTAATCAGTCTCCCAGGTGGGGGCTCTATACCACCCCATTCCTGGCCTCCTGGGTAAGGCACTCGGCCTATAGAAAGGGGATGAAGGGAGCACTGGAAAGCCCTGAGTGCTGGCAATTCCTGGGTGCTGGACCAGCTTCTTTGACCCCTGGGCAGACCAACGTAATTCAGAACATCCCTGAGGCCACTCTAAATAGCTCTAGGGATTGGCCTGCTCCCCAGTATCAGGGTGGCAATATGTGGAATAAAGTTATTTTTGCCCTCATCCCCCTCCTAGACTGCATTAAGTGCAGCTCAGAGGCGGCCCACGATTGGGGCCAAGGTGTACTGGCAAAGGTGTGTATGGAAGCCTGCATTCCTCTTGCCTTCAGCTAAGGTATGATATGATTTAACAGTGGAGTACTAAAGTTATCCACTTTGGGAGGAGAGGTTTAAATTGTATGCTGCTCCTACTGAAACCTAGGTCAAAACCCAGCATTTCCAATAGGAGCTAAACTGGGTCCATAACCTAACATGTATCTTTCAGATTAAATTGATATAGTATAAAACTTCTCTCCAACAAACCAGACTGGAAGGGAAATTGAAACTATTAAGTATCTGAACTGACTCTTTTTCTCTGAGCATTCTGTTCATGTTTGAGACTTACTATCCATTATAAGTTCTGTTTTTGCCCCCCCCCTTAGAAAATCTTCCAAAGCGTCTTTCCACTTCACATTTTGCATGTGCAATCTGTGACAGTCTTTTGATGAAATTGAAAGTGATATGGACAAGCTGTTTTTATGATATGGTCCTTCACAAAAAATAAGCATTAATCATATTGTGAAAATTCTTCTAACTTTTTTTTTTGCCACATCTTATCTCACAAAAAAAAATTGTCTTAGAAATTTCAAATGACATTTATTTGAAAGATCTTGGCAAGATCTAGGGCTCTGAGTGATTTCAATGAGCTTTGGATTAGGGCCCTACTGCATATAACCCATTTGGAGAGAGAGAAAGGCATAGTTGGAAATTAGTTCATTAGTGAATTAGGAATGTCATAATGGTTTCTGCTAATTTAAGATGCAAAGGGGGCAATGCTGACCCAAGGATGGCAGCAGCTATCTTAAAACTGTGTCCTTTCTAGAATAATATGGGCCCGATTCTTAGCTGGTGTAAATTGGCATAGCCTCTTTGGCTTCAATGGACCCATGCCAATCTACACCAGCGAAGGATCCAGCCCATACTTTTAAGGTAGCTCTGTGAGTAATACACACTATCTCAGGTGTTCCACCTTGATGCTGTGAATTGTAGTAAGTCCCCACCCTCCAAAAAATAAAAAATATGCTGCAGGTTGTCCCAGAGTTTCTAATTCTTTTCAAGGCTTTGCTACAGCGGCTGAGTAGACGTTTTTTGGAGTGACCTTATTTGTGCATCAGTAGTTCAGCATGCTGGGATTTCTTCTAAGTTCAGCCTTAACATTTGGTAGCTTTTTAATGGATGGATTTTTATAGAAAGAACAACATTATTGTAAAGTTTTTCACCCTTAAGTTACTGCTATGTAGTCTCAACCTTAACAGCACCTTAAAGCATTTTGTCTGGAAATAATAGAAATTGAAAGGGAAGAGATTGGATACTTCCTCTTTGAGATTTTCTGAAAAGCCCCCAAATGATTGAATTAAAGGACAACACAGTGGAAACTGAAGGTAAGGAAAGTGAAAAAGCCTATTGAATCAATTTCTGCTGCAAGCACTCTGAAGAGACTGCTCTTGGGTCATGAGCCTGGGTTTGGTTTTGAACACCCAACTCTTTGGAGTAGTTAGCCTTTTGGTTTTCTCTGTTAAGAATAAAATAATCTAGCTGCCAAGACTGTAAGATGGTATCTCAGTGAATATCTTTTTTTTTAAATATTTCCAACAGATGCTCTTCTTTGGCTGAGACCAATCTAATAAAAATACCCAGATTTCTTTTGTTGTTGAATGTTGCACAGGGAGAACGTGTGTAGGGATGGGTGAGTATTCTCATATGACCCTTCCTTTTTAAAAAGTTCTTCAAAAGACATTCATAACAACTAGCAATCATGGTGCTTCTAGTAATATTAGAAAAATCCAGTGCTTCTCTGAAATAAGCAGATATCTAATATCAATAGAAATTAACAGTTGTGTAAATTCAAAGTAAATATGAACTCTACATATAAAAACCTTTAAACTGTTTGGAATGTACAATTATTACATATTTCCTTAAGCAACAGTGATAATTATTTATTATTAGCAGTATAAGTCCAGAAGTGAAGAATACTTTATGCAGTTGAAACTGCGAGGGTGAATTTAGGTCTAGGCTGATCTTCTCCAGCTGAGGATCTGGCCTGTTATTCCCCAAATTGGAATTTGGCCAGTCCATCAGGATGAACTACTCTTCTCTTACAAACAGTGACAGGGATATGTAATGACCACAGTATTCAGGAATGCAAAGGTATTCCTCATTTGAAAGCTGTGCATTACAATCAAAGCACATGGAATTCGTTATGGATGAATGACTGAATGAGAGGAGTTGATGGCCTTTTTATTATCCCCAGAAAATGTCCAGCACCAAAATCTTTACTGCTGATGTAAACCACAAATGTTTAAAATAATAATGAAGCATATTGGTTTTTATTTTATTTGTGATATAGTTTCAGTTAGTTTGGGAGTGCCTAGAGACTTAGGACTCAATTTAAAAAAGTTCTTAAGCATGCACTTCAAGTTAAGCATGTGCTTAAAGTTAAGCAAGTATTTCTGTGCTTTCCTAAACAGAGACGCGTTCTTGAATTGGTGCCTTGATGCCCTGTATAGATTGCTTGAATCATCTCTCTACATTCCATTCTGCATGTAATTACATAGAATGTGTCAATCCTGACTGTGCTAACTAAAGTCCAATGTGCTATATGTTAACTGCCAAACTGGAACATGAATATATTTACATCTATAGCCCATATTTGTTCTGCTGATGTTATGCTGCTGATGTCATCTCTATATACATCTTGTAATGCTATTTTTGCATCACAGAGAATCACTGATCTGAAGGAAAACAGTGCAGATGAAAATACTTCTTTGTAGACAGATGGCCGAGATAAGGTTATTATAATAAGTATTTGAAAATGTAATGCAGTTATTGGTATTTTTAGATAGATTTGCTTAGTGTGTAAACTCAGCTTCTGTTCTGCCTGGCCGACAGAGAACAAACTTCACTCTGAGAGTAAACACCAATCCATTTGTTTCAGCCCTTAGTCAATTCCCTTCCTTTACAATACACCCCCCCCCCACTCCCTCAGCAGTATACAATTTAAATCACAGAATCTAATTTTAAAAGTAATTCTTAAATCTCTGAGAAAAGAGAACAAGAGCAGGGCAGGTTAAGAGGATGTTGTCAAACCTGTAGCCACAGGGGGACCCCAGTTTACGCTTTCTTGTTGTGCTCCATTTCCCCCTGTTATTGAGTATAAGCAGTTTCTTGCTGACTGAGAGCTTGGTGATGATAATAACTTGAGGGTCCTAGGGAACTGGGATTTCTCTCTCTTTATCATGTACTCCCTGGTTGGAGTACATCACCCTCTCCTTCAGTTGAACTCACCCTCCCAAACACACACCATTTCTGGATTCATTGCTTACTGCCCACCCCCCACTAGGGCCATACGCTCCTACTGACGTGACTTAGAAATTGGGGCACAAACAATAATATTACACACTTAGGCTTTGCAACCAGGTGCCCAATGTAATGGATTTGGATTGAACCCCAGATTTTTATTTTTATTTTTTTTAAACCAGCCCTGTTCAGAGTTAGGAAAGAGATTGAAAGCTCATACCATTAGAAAGGTACTGTAGCATGAAATATGGGGCCAGAGGCACTTCCTGGGTCATGGCTCTTTATGATGGTAAGTCCACCAGAAGCATGGACACAGCAGACTCTCCACTGTTGAAGATACCTAACCCAGCTGGCACGCCCCCTCCCTGAAAAGTGTGGTCCAGAAGTAGATGGGGCCTGGATGGCCAGGAGATTCATGATTCAGCACTTTTCCTGGGCAGCCTCTGTTGGCAAGGCTGCTACAGATCCCTGGCCTGAACAGATTTTAAAACTGTCCTCCCATGGCTGTGCATCTCCCTGCACTATAGATGTTGCCAGAGGAAAAAGGGGTGGCATTCTACCCACAAACAGAATCTTAGTTAGGATTTTACTTTTGTTTGCTTTCAATTACTTTGTTTGTTTCCAATTACCCTTTTTATTTTCAGAGAGCATCCCATTGACTTTAATAGGAGATACTTAATTAAACCCTGTTCTCTGCTGACAATTTATCCCAAATGCTCTTTTTTAATTTAATTTGGTTTTACAGTGGTGTTGTGTTTTTAATTCAATGTTCTGATCATTTTTTTAAAATCATTTATTTTCCCAATAGCCTGAAATAGCTTTATCAGCTAGATCGGGATTTCCTGTCCGGTAGATGGAATAGCTAGTTCATCTGGACTGATCCCAGGCAACCAAGTGAATATATGTTTGTAAATCTTTTTCAATGCATTGTTGAACTGTCCCAGGCACAATTTTCTGCAGGCAAGGGATGAAAATTCAAGACCCAAACTCAGTTCTTTAGTTAATGCTGGAACGCTACAGAAAGCACTGCATGTCGCTCTTTAGTGACATCTCTGGCTATTCTGAAGAATGGTATTGACACGCTCTTCTTGTCTTGTCCTGCTCATTAGAGGGCAGGTTGGAAACATGTAATGCCTTTGTGTGCAGGTTGATGTTGAGAAACATAAGGATAACTAAGCCCATTTGTTTTCAGTTTAGATGGATTTTTACAAAAAAAATCCCAGGTTTTACAAAAAGTATTGTTTTTTTCCGATTTTCACCCCACTTTTGTATCATTCAAATATATAAAAAATAACGTGTTTTACTAGGAAAATGCAATACGTGGCATGAGATATATGTATTACGATAATACATTAGTCTGTTTGTATATGCAAAGCTGCCTGTTGAAGTAATGCTATGTATTAATCTAGAAGATACACACAATAAACACACAGGAAGGCACGCAAGCTCTGAAGTGTGTGAGCATCTGAACATACTGATGAATCTCACGCCCACCACGTACACATTTCAAACTGTTAGCTGACAACGGTTCAAAGATTTGACACACTAAAATGAGAATCAAACAAAAATCTGGATCAGAATATGTTTCAGAACACAAGGAAGTAGTCGAAAGTTTTTAAAAAAAAAACAAAAAAAAAAACACCAGGAGAAGAGGATGAAGTTGAGTGTATGCACTGCAAATGGTGTGGCTTCAAAGTTGACACTTGGGCCGACCGGATTAAAGAACATTTGGAGAACAAATGACACTTAAGACTAAAACAAGAAGGTGAAAATAAAAACAAGCAACTCTGGAATCAGCATATCCTCTGGGCACGGCCGAAAGAGCAAGATCAACACGATGTAGTAAGTGAATTTGTATGTGCCCTCTGCTTTTCAGGGCAGCCATTAGGCCTTGCTGATGATGTTGAATAATGTTGCTCTGGCCAACAAAATTAAAGAGAGGTCGGCTGGAAATATAGTTGGTTCTTTGATTTTTGACAAATTGCCAGATGTTCTCGACCATCCTACCCTGGTGATTTTGTTTTCATTTTTTGATTTTGTTGTGGAGAAGCCTGCGCTCATTTTGCCAGATTTGGCATTTGTAAAGTTAGCAAACAGTTGCAGCTTATGTCTGTAAAACTTTAAATGAATACGCACTTACCTGGAATCTATGTTGACAGTGACTGAACAGGACAACCTCCCAAAAGCTTTCAGAAGTTTTTACGAAATGCTGTCAAAAAAGTGGGAAACTACTGTTACTCGCAATATGTCGCCTGAAGCTTTTCACAGCGAATCATCGTTCTGGAAAGTCATTGTTCTGTTTGATCCTCATTGTAAAACTGTGGCCTCAGCTGATAAATTTAAAGAATGTGCTTGTATAATCTGCCCCTTTGTGGCTTCTGACAAAGAAGGTGCAGAACTGTAAAGTGAATTCCACATCTACATGGCAATGCCTTCCCCGGACAACAGCTCCAGCGCTCCTCTTGAATTCTGGAAAATCCACCGCACCGACTTTCTGACGTTGAGCCATGCTGCCTCATGTATCCTCAGTGCCCCACCTGGCTCAGCTGATGTGGAGAGAGTATTTTGTAAATTTGGCTACATCCAAGACTGTAGGAGAACAGGCATTGGAAAAGACTCCTTAAAAAGATTGCTGTGAGCCTACGCTATGCAGGACTTTTGGAAATTAACCTGAAGGACTTCACATAAGACAGTGAGTGTTTATAAATGTTTTAAAATATTGGGCTCAATTATTAAATGTAAATATTTATAGGCTAATAGTTCTAAGTCTACAACAGTGAACTGTTGATTCAAATGAAAAGTTTGATTTGGGAATTGGAGATAAATATTGTTTTCTTAAACTCAGAAGTGGCATTGTGTTTTGAGTTCTGTTTTAGTTCTGCAGCAAACCACATTGAATTCCATTCATCGAAGCATAAATCTACTGAATATTTTTCTTGTCCTTCCTTCCACCAAAATAAACCCCAATATTTACCCAATATTTTATTAATAAAAAATATTAATAGTTTTTTGCACCGATTATCAGCTGTTTTGGTTGTAGTAGTAAACACTGACAAATTCCCGAGAAAAATTAAATAAAATAAAAAACGAAAATAAAGGGCCCTAGGAATACTAAATGCTCCTAGAGGTGCTTAGAAGAATCTCCTTTCCCCCCCCCCAAGCCCTCCACACACACTCCTACCCACCATGAAAGGGAACAATTACAGTCTGTCATGTCAGAAAACTACTGTTCATGTGCAGTAGCCACTCTGCAGAGTTAAGTGTCTTGTTTAATTTTTATTTATTTCAAAATACTAAAAGAAATTGGGTCACATTATGGACTAAGCATTTTCCATATTTCTCTGAGTACAAAAAAGCTATTGAAACTGTGAACCTGGAATTTTTATTTTATTTTTGTATATAGACTTCAAGAGCTTTTGTATTTTTAACTGATTTTTTTTTTAAATTGTAAAACAAAATGTGTTCCTAGATTGAGCCTTTTTGTGGTCAGTTTCAGTCAATGGCAAATGTTCACAAAGGAGTTCTAGCCCACTAGAAATAGAAGGAGTGCTGCAAATTGTGAATTCAAAAAGTCTTCAGGATGATGGAAAGAATACAAAAGAGACTTTGGAAAGATATGCAGAATTTTTGGAAGAATAAAAACAACAAAATGTTTCAGTGACATTTCAAGGGAATGTCAACATTATTATGGATCTGTTGGAGTTAGGCAGTGGAATTGAAAACATGTGTTGTGCCTCTGAAACTATAAAAATCTAACGAGCAAGGCAGTCCCAGGGATTGCATCCTTGTAGTTCCAGATCTAGTTATGAATGAAATCATGGTTTTGTTTTTCAG
Source organism: Terrapene triunguis (assembly GCF_002925995.2). Lineage (NCBI taxonomy): Eukaryota > Metazoa > Chordata > Testudines > Emydidae > Terrapene > Terrapene triunguis. Next base: position 15,179,740 of record NW_020664562.1, on the reverse strand, counting down.
CTGTCAGAAACCCTCTATTCCTGTTTTGATTGGTATTTTGGTTTCCTTCATTTCTAGTAGGTTGTTTTGTTTTGTTTGTTTGTAACCATGCCACATAGACTCCCTGATCATTTTGTAATGGGTCACTTAGAGCCCTGATCTGCACTCCACTAATTTTGCTGCTTGCACGAATGATGCGGGTCAGGTTGAAGTTAAATAATCTATTGGTGTTTGTATACCCCAAATCTAAAACATGCTTTTATTATTTTTATTTTATTTCTTTTATTAAGGACTCACATAGTTCCCCAAATATATATGTTTACGCATCAAGCAAGTGTATCACACTATTGACATTTCACTGGCTGAAAGTAGATAATGAAATATGCAGTGTAATCTTTGCCCCTGGACAGTACAGGAATGGTATCTATATAAATATATCTAATAACAATTCATACTAGAATATGACAGGCTATAAAATTGTAATTAGCTACTTATTGGGTTTTAACAAGAATGAAAACTAGACATTAATTATAGTCTGAAACACAGTGTAATGAAATGCAGACCATCTGGGCAATGGATAGAGTACAAGAGTGGGTGTCAAGTTCTAGTCCAAGTTGCCAATGACTTGCTATGAGATGCTGGGTCACTTTGGCAGTCACTTACTGCAAAATTTAGGTATGCAACATCAGAGGTTACTTTTTAAAATGTTGCCTTTAACCCTCTTTGGACTTCAGATTCCTTATGTGTAAAATGATGTTAATACTGACCCATGTCTGTAAAGTGCTTTGAGATCTACAGAAGAAAAGCCCTGTATAAGTGCTAAGCAGTATTAGTATGTCACTAAACAACTGACTGAAATACCCTTTACCATACTTTCTAGATAAGCCTGGTTCAGCAACATTCCATTGTCACTCCTTCTCATAAATGAGAGAAAACTGAGGTTCAGTAGAATTTTGTCCATTTTTCCACCTACATCAAAGATTATTCACTAAGTAGTAAAGAACATTTATGATTCATAGATAACCTAGGTTTTAAATAAGACATTCAAAGATTGATCACTTGTTAATGAAAGTGAGTGATTTTGTATAATACCTTAAATGAAGGTGATTAGTGAGAGTGGTCTTTTTAAAATAAAAAATCCTATATGCTCTTCAACTTTAATGGATGGCAGGTTATTGTTGGTTAAGTTTGGTGACCTACGCTTGGGACCTGAGACATTAAGATGGATCTGTAATTATTTATCAGATAGAAGTCACGCTGTTACTGCCCCTAATATGCTTTCTGCTCCCCTGGGTACAGAAAGAGTTCACCACAGACCATTTTACCTCCCTTCGTATTCATGAACATACACACATAATGTGTGACCATTTTAACGCACCTTTACGTAGAGAGGGCCAAATTCTTTGCTGGCATAAATCATCTGAAGTCAATGGAGTTATTCTAGCAGAAAACTTGGCTAAGGTGTTTATTCTTAATGCAAACGACGCCATTGCAGAAAATTCTGGTAGATTGCCACATTGGCTTCATTCAAGCAAATCTGAAGGAATAATACAGAACATATAAAAATCTGAGAAATAAAATATAAACAAAACATGATGATTGAAATCTAAAGCCCTAACACCATATAGTAATAATTGGGGGACTGAAATTAAGATCTTTCAGGGGCTGTGGCTGGGTGGTCTTGACAATTCAGGTATACCAGTTATGTGATCAAGAGTTTCCAATGAGTCCAAGTGCTGCCTGTGAGGTAATGAGTCATCCTGAACTAAAGCCTGATTAAGCCACATGCAGTGATGAGTCATTCCTGTGTTAGGCTCCAGTCAAGCTACAAGCCAGGAGCTGGTCTGGTGACTCTTAGGGCAGGTATATAAGCCTCACAAGATAACTAGTAACTCAACCTGCTCAATGTTGCTTTATGGCTTAGAATGTTCCTCTGTCTGATAGTGGTGACAACTCCAGTGGCCTTGGCCTGCTCTAGCCTTGTTCTTAGTCCTGTTTCAGCCTTGCTTTTTTTCTAGACATGTTCCTAACTGTACTATTACCTTGTTCCAACACCACATTTGACTCCTGCCTCTAACTTGTAGGCATGACTTCCACTGCTCCAGCCATTAGTGCTGACCATCCTCACCTCAGTTTCTGACATTGCTTTAGCTCATCCATAAATAATTTATAATAAGTATCACTAACAACAATGATAATACCTTATAGTTTGAGGTAGGCCCTTTCACCCAGAGGTGCCCTGAGTGTTTTATAGTCTGCACTCAACGGGATAAATCTAGTCTCTATAAGAAGGTTTTGCTTCTGGAAATGTAAAGGAAATATACTGCTAAAGGACTCATCAGTATCCTTGGTTGGGCCTCCACCTCTTTGTACCAGGTGGTTCTGTTGGTTCCTGTGTGACATCATGAAGGCAGTTAGTCAGCACATACCAGCCCAAGCTCAGATGGTGGTTGATCTCTAAATTCTCAGAACTTTTGCTGAGGCCAAAATGCTGTGATTATAAGCACCACCACCATGAAAATGAAGTTAAACAGAGTAGACAGGTTATAATCTAGGCAGGCCACAATGAAGATAGTCTTTGATTGCTAGGGTGAAAGCCTGGCCCATTGAAGGCAGTTTGCTTTTGACATCAATGGGGACAGGATTTTGCCTCTAAACCCCCTCTATTGCCTTAAACCAGGAAATAGATACAAGTGCTGTGAAAAGTTAAAAATGATCTCAAATGGAATCTTTTTATAAATGGTGGTTTATGAAATCTAGTGGTCCACACTCAGAACTGGCACAAAGAATGGACCTGCCATTAATTTCAGTAGGAACTGTTTCACTTATAGTAGGGCTAAGTTTGTCCCAACCTGTCATCAGTTTAAAAGTTACTTTGTGGGTGAGATGCATACGTTAAACATAAAAAAGAGAATGATGATAAATGCACTCAAGAGCTTTGTCATAGCCCATTAACAGATAATGATTTTTTCATTCCCCAAAACATATTTATGACTTGTCTATTATTATAAAGCATAATCACCAGATGTTATAGCCAGCTCCCATTGAAATCAATGAGGAATGTAAATATGTATAACACAAGATCATTCCCAGGGTTTTCTAATTTAACAGATGTGTGGCCAGGTTTTTAAAAGAGCTCAGAGCTATATTTTCTAGTGCTCAGCACCCATCGTTCAAAAGATCTCAGATCCCATTTAGGCACCTAAATAAGGGACAGATTTTCCAAAATTCTCAGCACCCAACTGCTTCCAGTGGGACCCTTATGGTCAGATTTTTAAAAGAATTCATGCTGAGCTCTTTTGCAAATCTGGTCACTTTATATTGGTGCCTAAACTGGAGCTGAGCTCTTTTGAAAATCTGACTATTGTTGTAGGTACAGAACTTCTTTTACAAATCAGGCCCATAGAGTGTTCTTTGGATTATTGACAAGAATCTTGTCTCTTTCTCAGCTGAATCCAAACAGACAGACCAACAGTTTGACCTGTTGTGCATAGTATATACAGAAGCAGAAAGCTTATTGCTGTGTCTGAATGTGCCCTGGCATCCTAACTATACATGGAAAAAAGTAGGTTGTTTCCTGCGGCTTTTTTGGTTTCTTGAGTAAAATGCTCAGGTCTCTAGAAGATGTTTTGCAGTTGTGCATTAGCACTTGACAGCCCACACAAAATGAGCCCTTTAATATTATATTGTTTGCATTACTGTAGCACCCTACCAGGATCAGGATCCCAGGATGCTAGCAACCATACAAACTAAAGCAGTAGTAAGAGACGGCCCAAGCCCTGAAAATTTAACAATCTAAATAGAAAAGATAGATAAAGGATAGGAGTGAAAACAGAAGCACAGAGAGGTCAAGCAATTTGCCCAACCTCACACAGCAGGTCAGTCACAGATCTGATAACAGAACCCAGGTATCCTGACTCTCAGTTCAGTGCCCTATCCAATAGACTGAACTCCTTCTCTACTTCTCTTGTTCAGGCAGGATTTAAAAAAAAAAACAGTAATTATTACATTGAAATCTGTAGATCACATTTTAATTGAAAGAAAGTTTTCAAAATTAACAACTAAGACAACCATGAGAACCAAGAGCAGAATGGAAAGAAAGGCATGTTTTCATTTTGTACAATACAAATTGTCACAGGATCAGTCTGGCACATACGGTAAGGGAAAAAAAGAACTGCATGTTGAATATAAAATTCATCTTGTACATTGTGCATGTTTCTTTAAAGGCTTCAGAGACTACAAAGAGACTTTGGGAGTCAGAGATATTTTACCCGAAGGTAACATGATTTATACACACGTCCTTCTGCATCCAGATGAATGTATGCACACAAAAGTATCCAGAGTTTAGTAACACAGATATTTAAATGTAATATACAGTAAACAGCATTATGTTCGTTACTGTGTTAACTTATGCTTCTTGGATATGCCAAGGATAATATTGAACACTGGAAAACAGTGTGAATATGCCTAACTAGCTAATAAAGCAATGAGTTGTTTGATAGTAAATAATTCCAAATATTATGAATAAGAGATTTTTAATATTGGTGAAGGCAAATAGAAGTTAGTTAAATTAGGCCACATTCTAGCAGTTGCCCTGAAAAAATGCCAGAACCCACACATTCAGCAGGAGGAACACAAGTTAGCCATGGTCCCCGACCATGAGCTATCAGGTTTTCAGTTTTTTACATGGAGGTTTAGGCCTCTTCTAGCTCATCCTTTCAGCCACACTTAACAGTTTGAGGAAAATTGATGTTTCTCAGGTGCTCACATACTCCCATGATGGGGTCATATAAGTAAATAATAAATCTCAAGAACTGTTTCCCCTCAGAAGTTCGGATTTAATCCACTGATCAGAGACTCCAAAAACAGTTAGGCTGTGACTATGCTGCCCTGAAGTTTGGACTATAGGAGCGTGGAAAAGGATTACATTAACGTGTAGTAGGAACCTTCTAGTTTGCGCCTGTATGATCCACACAGGGGAGTTACAGCACAGCACTTTGGTGTGCACTGTTATTCCAAACTGTAGTCCAAACTGCTGGGCAGTGTAAACAAGTCCTTAGAGACATAGGCAGATGCACACCAAAACTGTGGGCCAGATTCCAATCATACTTGGGTGTAAATCAGGAATAAGTCCTTTGAAACCAATGGAGTTACACTGCTGGGATCAGAATCAGGCTGTAAATTTTCCATTCTACAATGCACAACGTTTATTTGAATGAACTGTCATGTTTTATTAGTGCACTAGTGAAATTTGTATAAGAAGGCTGCAGTAATGAAGACTGAGGATTTCATTGCTGATAAGCTGGCTATGATCAACATGAAAGAAATAATTTTTATCTTGTTTTAATGTTTTCAAATTACTTTTAAACATTGACTGACATGATACACGCTTCTAAAATTACCATAACTGTTACTATAAGAAAATGCTAAGAGAGAATTTTCCTCTTTTTCATCATCTTCATTTCTTCAAATAAAATGGGATGCTTCAAAGAAATATTAATAATATTGAAAAAGGCAACATAAACAGCTGTTAAGTGACAAGATTCACTGGCTTATTTAGAAAATGACTAAATCCCACTTGTTTTTCATTTCTCCTAGGGCTGTTAAATATCTTAACTTACAATGGTAGAAAACATAATCCAGAATTTTAGAAATCTTACTTATGTTATATATTGGCCTGAGAGAGACCTATTCATGATGCATTGGGCCAAATTATTATCTCAATTGCACCACTGTAACTCTATTTCAGTGGTTCTCAAACTGGGGTTCGTGAACCCCTGGGGGTTCGCGAAATGTTACAGGGGGTTCCTGGGGAAAAATTCCCTAATGGCGGACAGAGCTGTCCCTAGGGATCCCGGGCAGCACAGGGCCAGCAGCCTGGAGCCCCTGGACTTCCAAGAGCTAAACAGATCAAAGCAAGCATCTCTATCACACTGAGGAGATTTAAAATTCAAGACTCCTTATAAGACATGGAAAGGGAGGTGGATATCTTTTGCTGTTTTTAAAATTAAATAGGCAGCTAGTATTGTTTTTAAAATTATTATGAAGAACAAGCTTAAGCTTTGTTGTAATGTGCATTGTTTGCCTGGACTGTTCAAGACCCGAATGCTTGTGTAGAAGGAACTCTTTGAGTTGGCTTCTTAAATACCTTCATGCTGTTTCACATCTGATACTCCTTGATGAAACATAGGAGCCTTGTCTTATAAGAGGCTTATTGAAAGTGATACAAGCTACGAAAGTGAGATCTTGGAAGAGTTTTGCCATTTTCATAATGTAATAAAAATAGTGTAATGATAAATAATAATTAATAATAAATAGTGTGTAATAAGCATGTCATAAAAACAAATTTTATATTTCCAAGATCACTGCTTTTATAATTTATACTCAGGTAAAGGAGAAAATCCCTGGAAATATTAATTTTTAGGAGGGGGTTCGCGAGACTTGACATTTTAGTGAAAGGGGTTCACAGGTTGTTAAAGTTTGGGAACCACTGACCTAGAGTAACTTTATTTATTTTGGTGGAGCTAAGCTGCATTTACATTGGCCAAACTGGACAGTCTCTACGCAAAAGAATAAATGGACACAAATCTGACATCAGGAATTATAAATTCAAAAACCAGTAGGAGAATACTTCAATCTCCCTGGTCACTCAATAACAGACTTAAAAGTGGCAATTTTTCAACACAAAAACTTCAAAAACAGACTCCAACGAGAAACTGCAGAACTGGAATTAATTTGCAAACTGGACACCATCAAATTAAGCCTGAATAAAGACGAGGAGTGGATGGGTCATTACAAAAACTAATTTCCCCATACTAATTTCCCCCTACTATTACTCACACTTTCTGGTCAACTATTTGAAATGGGCCACCCTCATTACCACTACAAAAGTGATTTTTCCTCCCTTGGTATTCTATTGTTGAGAATAGCCCATTTCCACCTTAATTGAATTGTCTCATTAACACTGACCCCGCACTTGGTAAGGCAACTCCCATCTTTTCATGTACTGTGTATATATACCTGCTACTGTATTTTCCACTCCATGCATCTGATGAAGTGGGTTTTAGCCCACAAAAGCTTATGCCCAAATACATTTGTTAGTCTCTAAGGTGCCATAAGGACTCCTCGTTGTTTTTGCTGCATTTACACTAATGCAACTGAGATCAGGTGCTGGCCCTTACTTTGTTCATTATGGTTTTGAACTTCAAATCCTGCTGTTCTTACTCTTCAGAGTAGTCACATGTGAGTAAAATAGGTAGTGTGTGGCCCTCACACTTGAAATCAGGCAAAGTGCCTCTTCAATTATGCTGGAGCCATGGTTCTGAGCAGCCAACAGATCTGTCCCTGACGCAGGGAGAACACAAACTGCATCTTCTTCAAAACTCCCAGGGTGGATCTGCTCTTTGGGGAGTTCTAGAGGCTACTGAGCTGCTTCTTCCAGCAGTCTCTGCTAGGAGGGTGCTTCTCTGCATTTGCACCCTACCGTCAGCTGTGTTTAAATATGACAAAAGTGAGGCTATAAAACATAGCTGTTTCCATCTTCAGAGTTCTCTGCTGACATTAACTAAACAATCCCTACATCATAGGTACATGCTATTATCCCAGACTACAGATGGGGAAGCAGATAAAGAGAAGTTACGAGACTTGTCCAAGACCATAGAGGGAGTCAGTGTCATAGCAAGAACGCCCTGTTCCTAGTTTTGTGCTTGTCCCCTCTCTGGAACAACCTTCCTTGCAGGGTTTCATTAACTTTTAGTCCCTACCCAAACTAGGAAGTTGTGAGATATGTGAAAATGAAACAAGTTTATCATAATATTTTGAACCTTCAGAGCTGTAAATAAAGGGTCAAGTCGGTTCTAATTTTAATTGAATTAGTCTGCCCGTGCATAACTATGCTTGACTATTTACCAGAATATTTGGCTTCCTCTCCTTCCCTTTTAATTTTAGAGCAGAGATTGCAGATCAGTCTCCATTTATAATTGTTTTGACGTTCCCACCCTTTGCAGTTTTTCCGTCCTCCTGTGTAGTAAGGAGAGCTATAATTTTTGTTGCTGTTTTGTTTTAAAGGGTTTAATTAATATGAGTTATTTTGTAAAAGACTTGGCAGTAGTAACTTCTCCAAAATGATGATTTTGCAATTCTGCTTCTTAAATTGTAATGACAGAGACTGATTCAGTTGCTGCAAAATTAACAAAGTCGGCATCAAAGAACTGTCTCCCTGAGACTGTTTATTCTTATCGACTAATCTTTTAGAATTCTTATCAAGTGAATGATAAATTATTAAGATGTAAGACAACAAAGCCTCCTCCTGCTAGAATGATACAACAAAGACATTCTTATAATTCTAAAGTCCTGCTAATTACTGGAGAAATTGAAGAGGGCAGGGAGATTCATCCCTTGAACATGTGTATTTAGCTTCTTTTGAAAAGAGAGTGACTGAGTCCTTTCATTACACCCCATACACACACCTTCAGATAGACTCCGAAGGTGAAAACTGGTGAAAGAAAAGGTTGTGGGCCAATATTTCTGTTGGCAAAATATGACCATTATAATTTATTTTATCATCATAATAAGCCTTGGCAGTATAGCCTGACTCACAATACAACATATATTTTAAATGCCTTTTTAGCTAGACAGTTTGGAGAGCTATGCAAAAATAAAACCACAAGTAAGCAGTTTCAAATCAAGAGTTAAAAGCGATAGTAATTGTTACTTAATTCGTGCTTGTTTTCAGCTCCTACTGTGTGTGGGGGGGGCACGACACAGTGAGCAGCCAATGGAAATTCATTACTTAAGCACAGGTGATATGTGAAAGTCAGCAGCCATTGTAGCTGTCAAGACAGACAATCAACAAATTTTCATTAAAGGGATGCATTTGCCTAGTGGAATAGAGCTGAGAAATCCTCGGGGAGGATGAGACAATGACTGACAGTGAATACTAATTGACTAGTGAAAAGACCTGCAAATTGGCAGTAAACAGAAGTTTCAAAAGACTGAAAAATACACACATCAAAATCATCAACAAGCTTTTAGCCTAGCCTTAACTTTGAGTTTCCTTGTTTGTGTGACTCCTTAGTGTTGCCCTGGAATACTATACTGTAGTGAGATTATTCTTTTTCTTGCACCCCCACAAACATGATACAGTTCTGCGGTGACCTAGAATCCTACTTTCAATGTCTCTGCCTCAAGGAATATTTCCAACACACCACTGAACAGCACACTGACCCAAAGAAAGCTTCCTACCAACACTACAAAAAGAAGGAATCTGCATAGACTTCTACATAGAGTGCTTCCCCCGATGTGCACGGGCTGAAATTGTGGAAAAGCAGCATCACTTGCCCCGTAACCTCAGCCGTGCAGAACACAATGCCATCCACAGCCTCAGAAACAACTCTTACATCATAATAAAAAAGGCTGACAAAGGAGGTGCTGTAGTCATCATGAATAGGTCAGAATATGAGGCTGCTAGACAACTCTCTGACACCACATTCTACAGGCCATTACCCTCTGACCCCACTGAGGATTACCAAAAGAAACTGCACCATCTGCTCAAGAAACTCCCTAAAGAAGCACAGGAACAAATCTACACTGACACACTCCTAGAGCCCCGACCAGGGGTATTCTATCTGCTACCCAAAATCCATATACCTGGGAATCCTGGATGCCCCATCATCTCAGGCATTGGCACCGTAACAGCAGGATTATCTGGCTATGTAGACTCTCTCCTCAGGCCCTACGCTTCCAGCACTCCCAGCTATCTTCGAGACACCACTGACTTCCTGAGGAAACTACAATCCTTTGGTGATCTTCCAGAAAACACCATCCTAGCATCCCCAATACCATCACAGCAAACCTGAACTTTGTGGTTGAACTTTGTGACTTTGTCCTCACCCACAACTATTTCAGATTTGGAGACAATTTATACCTTAAAGTCAGCGGGACTTAGAACAACGCTTCCTCAGCTCTTGTCCCTTTGCACCCCTACTCTAGTTTCACTACATTGATGACATCTTCATCATCTGGACCCATAGGAAGGAGGCCTTGAGGAATTCCACCAAGATTTCAACAATTTCCACCCCACCATCAACCTCAGCCTGGACCAGTCCCCACAAGAGGTCCACTTCCTAGACACTTCAGTGCTAATGAACGATAGTCACATAAACACAACCCTATACCAGAAACCTACTGACTGCTATACTTACCTACATACCTCCAACTTTCATCCAGACCACATCACATAATCCACTGTCTACAGCCAAGCTCTAAGATACAACCACATTTGCTCCGATCTCTCAGACAGAGAAAAACACCTACAGGATCTCTATCAAGCATTCTTAAAACGACAGTACCCACCTGGTGAAGTGAAGAAACAGATTGACAGAGCCAGAAGGGTACCCAGAAGTGACCTACTACAAGACCGGCCCAATAAAGAAAGTAACAGAATGCCACTAGCTGTCACCTACAGCCCCCAACTAAAACCTCTCCAGCGCATCATCAAGGATTTACAACCTATCCTGAAGGACAGTCCCTCACTCTCACAGACCTTGGGGAGCAGGCCAGTCCTCGCTTACAGACAGCCCTCCAACCTGAAGCAAATACTTACCAGCAACCACACACCACACAACAAAAACACTAACCCAGGAACCTATCCTTGCAACAAAGCCCATTGCCAACTCTGTCCACATATCTATTCAAGGGACACCATCATAGGACCTAGCCACACCATCAGGGGCTCGTTCACCTGCACATCTACCAATGTGATATATGCCATCATGTGCCAGCAATGCCCCTCTGTACATTGGCCAAACCGGACAGTCTCTATGCAAAAGAATAAATGGACACAAATCTGACATCAGGAATCATAACATTCAAAAACCAGTAGGACAACACTTCAGTTTCCCTGGTCACTCAATAACAGACCTGAAAGTCGCAATTCTTCAACAAAAATCTTCAAAAACATACTCCAACGTAAAACTGCAGAACTGGGATGAATTTGCAAACTGGATACCATCAGATTAGGCCTGAATAAAGACTGGGAGTGGTTGGGTCATTACAAAACCTAAACCTGATTTCCCCAATACTAATTTCCCCCTCCTGTTACTCACACCTTATTGTCAACTGTTTTGAAGTGGTAATGAGAGTGACCCATTTCAAAGTTATTTTGCCTCCCTTGGTATCCTGCTGTCAATTGAATTGTCTCGTTAGACTGACCTCACACTTGGTAAGGCAAATCACATCTTTTCATGTATTTATACCTGCTCCTGTATTTTCCACTCCATGCATCTGATGAAGTGGGTTCTAGCCCACGAAAGCTTATGCCCAAAAAAATTTGTTAGTCTCTAAGGTGCCACAAGGACTTCTCATTGTTTTTGATAAAATTAAAAATCTGCTCAAAAGACATTTTCACCTAGGAGATACTTCTTGAGACTGCTCTCCCTTATAACAAAGGACTGGCCTGGCACACAATAAGCTCACGCTCTGAAGAGGAAGACAGTATTTCCAAATGGATAGAGCACTGGACTGGGATTTAGGAGAGCTGGGTTCTATTGCCAGTTTGCCCTTGGCCTGTGGGTAACGTTGGACAAGTTACTGCATCACTCCGTGCCTCAGTTTCCCCATCTATAATGTGGATAATGATACTTCCTTTGTAATTCAGTAGATATTATTAATAGTAATCACTTTCCACCCTTTTTCTCCCTCCTGCCCTAGTTGTGCTGTGTGTATCCAAGCAGCAACTGAAGATCTAGGCCAGGGTCCTGAAAGTGCCTTTACATTAGCCATGTTGCCCATGTATAGGCATGTTGCCCATATATAGAATTGTATCCTACAACTTTTTTGTTCAGTGGTATTTCATGGTGTACATTTATGTGCAAAGTGGTCAAGCTGACATTCATAGAATCATAGAATATCAGGGTTGGAAGGAACCTCAGGAGGTCATCTAATCTAACCCCCTGCTCAAAGCAGGACCAATTCCCAACTAAATCATCCCAGCCAGGGCTTTGTCAAGCCGGGCCTTAAAAACCTCCAAGGAAGGAGACTCCACCACCTCCCTAGGTAACGCATTCCAGTGCTTCACCACCCTCCTAGTGAAATAGTGTTTCCTAATATCCAACCTAGACCTCCCCCACTGCAACTTGAGACCATTGCTCCTTGTTCTGTCATCTGCCACCATTGAGAACAGCCGAGTTCCATCCTCTTTGGAACCCCCCTTCAGGTAGTTGAAGGCTGCTATCAAATCCCCCCTCATTCTTCTCTTCTGCAGACTAAACAATCCCAGTTCCCTCAGCATCTCCTCATAAGTCATGCGCTCCAGACCCCTAATCATTTTTGTTGCCCTCCGCTGGACTCTTTCCAATTTTTCCACATCCTTCTTGTAGTGTGGGGCCCAAAACTGGACACAGTACTCCAGATGAGGCCTCACCAATGTCGAATAGAGGGGAACGATCACGTCCCTGGATCTGCTGGCAATGCCCCTACTTATACAGCCCAAAATGCCGTTAGCCTTCTTGGCAACAAGAGCACACTGTTGACTCATATCCAGCTTCTCGTCCACTGTGACCCCTAGGTCCTTTTCTGCAGAACTGCTACCTAGCCACTCGGTCCCTAGTCTGTAGCAGTGAATAGGATTCTTCCGTCCTAGGTGCAGGACTCTGCACTTGTCCTTGTTGAACCTCATCAGGTTTCTTTTGGCCCAATCCTCTAATTTGTCTAGGTCCCTCTGTATCCGATCCCTACCCTCTAGTGTATCTACCACGCCTCCTAGTTTAGTGTCATCGGCAAACTTGCTGAGAATGCAGTCCACACCATCCTCCAGATCATTAATAAATATATTAAACAAAACCGGCCCCAGGACCGACCCTTGGGGCACTCCGCTTGAAACAGGCTGCCAACTAGACATGGAGCCATTGATCACTACCCGTTGAGCCCGACGATCTAGCCAGCTTTCTATCCACCTTACAGTCCATTCATCCAGCCCATTACTGTCAGAACTTTAACTTTTGCTATTTCTCTTTTCCTTTTAACTATGCAAGCTTCAAATTGCAGTTCTTTGCATCTGACAAACCTGGAAGTTGCTCCAAAGAAAATATACACTTTCCACATTAATACAAGTGTGCATAATTCTCCACTCCGTAAGAGCCAAATTTGGTCCCACTAAAGTCAATGGCAAAGTCCCATTGACTGGGGATGGGATTTGGCTGTAAGTGCATGTGGCTCCTGTGAATGCCATCAGGAGTTACACGGAGAAGTCTAATAATTTCAATGTGCATTTACCAAATAAATCAACAGATATAAACCACTGTATCCACAATGTACATTTTCCAAAATGGTAGGCTAAATCTTCATGTAAATCAGTGGAGCTATGCTGATTTACAAAAGCCATGGATCTGGCCCCTATATGTATCAAATTATGTATTTGTGATATGTACCATAATGGCTCTGAGGAAGAAAATGTACATCAGAATATTTGTGCACCTAAATAGATGAGGGGTAAATAATATATTTGTAAAATATCTCTCTCTATATATATTCATATTCTGGATTTACAACTAAATAATATACAGTAACTCCTCACTTAATGTTGTAGTTATGTTCCTGAAAAATGAGACTTTAAGTGAATCCACTTTCCCCATAAGAATTAATATAAATAGGTGGGCTTAGGTTCCAGGGAAATTTTTTTTTTGCCAGACAAAAGCCATTATATACATTTTAAACAATTTTAAACAAGCAATTTAATACAGGTATTAAACAGGCTGGCAGTCCCCCTATCAGCTCCCCTATGCCTCCCCTCCCCCAGCGCCTCCCACCCACCGGCAGACCCTGTGGATTAGCGCCTTCCCCCTGTTCCCCCCGCCTACTGCCCATGGCAATCAGCTGGTTTGTAGCATTCAGGAGGCCGGGGAGGCTGCACACCATGTCCTCGCTCCTCCCCCCAGCCTCCTGAACAAGACAGCCGATTGCTGCGGGTAGGAGGAAGGCGCTGATCCGCGGGGTTTGCCGTTGGGTGGGAGGCGCTGGAGGGGGCGTAGGGGAGCTGATGGGGGGCTGCCAGCCGTGGACAAAGGAGGTGGCCAAATGACGTTATAGGGGACCATTGCACAACTTGAAACGAGCATGTTCCGTAATGAAGCAGGGAGGTAAGATCGAAACAACGTTAAGCAAGAGGACATTAAGTGGGGAGTTACTGTACCTGAATAAGAAGCTGGCTATCAAGGCTAAATACCTGATACGAACTGCTCTCAAAAATATACTCTGACCCTTGCCTTCAAGGGACAGATAGGTATCTGAATGTTTAGACAAGCTAAGGTAGTGCTCCACACTCTTGATCCCATAAGGGGATGAGCATCCTCAATTCTCAGTGAAGTTAATGGGAGTCTGAGTGCTCAGCACATTTGAGATTGGGCCCAAGGTCAATAGATACCCTTAGGAGATGTTCTTAATGGTAGTCTGCAGAACAGCCAGATTGGACAGTAAGACTGAGGAGTTTAGAGAATAGGTAAAAGGACAGGAAAACTGGAAAAAAATAATTTGAACATAAATCTTTAAATAGCTAAAAACATAGGCTAGCAGCTAACGCATATGTTGAGCAAATGAGCTATTTTTCTTACTCAAATAGCACAGCAACATGCGTTTGGGGCCTGTTTGAAGAGATTATAGTGGTGATAATATTAGATTCAGTAAATAACTAGGGTACATAAGATACTATCATTCAGCATATTTTATTACTTAACCCTTTGGAATAACAATTAGTCTTCAATTTAATTGGCCAAATAAAGTTGGTAGAAAATTTTTAAAGTGTTTTTCAAGTGCCAAAACTAAGGCATTTTATTGATCATAAAGGTTTTTAATGCAAACTAAGGACTGCTGAGGTAGCAGAACTGTCTACAATAGGTTACAGTTTACAGCGATAAACTTCCCATCTCCTATCAAGCTTTCAACATGCTGTTCACTATGCAGTCTTTATCTTCACATGCTGACACATGTAATCTAACATTCTCACTTTGCCACAGTAGGAGCAATTGCTTGACAATTTGATTATGGTTTGCTGTCAGCTCATACGTAGAATATTTCTTTGAGCTTTCAGAAATTGCAAAATATTTTGATTTTACAATGATGATAATCTTCTAGGGAAAACATCATTTAAAATATTGATTTCTGATAGCAAACCTTCCCCAGATCTGCATACAGCAAACAGTTCTGAATGTCTACAGACTGGTGTGCTGTGCAGCTACATGAGGAGAGAGGCAGAAATGACAGTAATGTACAAATAACAGATAGAATGAAGGTTTGTGAATGAAAGCTTTTACCATTTGATGGCTGCTCTGCAGTCTGTATGAAATGAGGTGGTGGTCTCAGTCCAGGTCTTAGCCGGACAGGCCCTCACCACAAAACTCCAGCACAATTTGCAGTCTCAGCAGAGAAGCCAAATCCTGAATGGATATGGTAGCCCCTCTTATCCCTAAAGGGTGATTCCTATAAGCCATGGCTAGGCTTATTGGTAGGGGCAACAGGGCAAGACATGTATTGCTGCTGTCCATATTGTACATGTTATTTGGACAAATGGAGCACTCCACTTCCCATTGCTCTCAATCTGGCATATTTGCTTCCCTTTTTTTAAAGGAACTTTACAATGTAATTGTAAACTGTGATGTTTAAAATGTAACATCCGAGATCTAGGGCTGCAGCTAAAGAGCGCATAGCATAACTCAGTAGATGTGGGTAAAAGTGGATCTAACCCACCTTTGCACTCCCCCAGTCTATGTGCTGAGCTGTTCCCCTATAAGGTGACCAGAGAGCAAATGTGAAAAATCGGGATGGGGTGGGGGGGGGGGCAATAGGAGCCTATATAAGAAAAAGATCCAAAAATCAGGACTGTCCCTATAAAATCGGGACATCTGGTCACCCTACTCCCCTACTAGGCTCCTCTTTACAAGAGTTGCCAAAATTCCCAAGAGGACAATATGGCATCCTGAGACCAGTTGCATGCAGGGGAGTCCTGACTAACTCCCCTCTGTTTCAGCCATGCCCCTACACTGGCCACAAGTAAAGGCTTGGAAGGATTAGATTTTTGTTGGTAACCATCAATTTCACTGCACACACACATACAAATACAAATATTTCCATTGATAATAATTGAAATTTACAGATAGGCAAAGTTTAAAAAAAAAATGCTACTTGAGAAATTATTAGAGTTTGATTTAAGGATATTTCCTGTGTATATCTTGACCTGTGACATTGGTAATTTGTGTTTTTAACAGTTATAAAGCTTTAACTATTTGAATCTCAATATCTGCTGTCATTAAATAATTATTCTCTGATGCCCCTACTGTCTGACATTCCCTAACTTTCCACAACTGTGAAAATTTAAATAGATTAAAAATGAAAAAAAATGCTTTAAAATAAACTTTGCTAGTATCCTCTAAAACAGGGGTCGGCAACCTCTGGCACGCGTCTCGCCAGGGTAAGCACCCTTGCGGGCCAGGCCAGTTTGTTTACCTGCCGCGTCGGCAGGTTCGGCCAATCGCGGCTCCCACTGGCCGCAGTTTGCCGTCCCAGGCCAATGGGGGCTGTGGGAAGCGGCGCAGGCGAGGGATGTGCTGGCCGCGGCTTTCCGACTGGTGCTTACCCTGGCGAGCCACGTGCCAGAGGTTGCCGACCCCTGCTCTAAAATATAAAAATTGAATTCTGCCAAGCCTAGGTGTAGGGATTGTGGTGCAGGAGTTGTTAGGCTGGCTTTTCATCATCAGAAGATCTTTCTACTCTAGAGTGAAAACCGTGTGATCAAATATGCCAGCTTTATGGCCACCTTGTGCTGGCAGCATGGCACAAATTGGCCACAGCATATCTGATGAACCGGGCCTAATAATGTATTTGCTTTTAAACTGAGGATAAAAATTTCAAAATCACCTAAATGACTTTGGAGTCTTAGTTCTGTTAAGTCATTTAGGTGCCTTTGAAAATGTTCCCTTAAAGCCCAATTGTCTTGACACAAGGTTTAAAGTAATTTTACCTGCTTAAAATGTAGAACTTGTTTGTGTAAGTTGCTGTGTCTAACACGATATCAGAATAGATTTTCTTTTCATTGTTGCTGTTGTCGTCATCATCCCTCGGGCATGACAGTTACATGAAAGAGAGCAAGAAAACAGCTGCGAACGGAGCAATGCAAGACAGGTCGCAGTGTGGGATGCCTGGAATCAAACTGAAAAGCAAAAAATTTAAATTAAAAGGGAGGGAATGATCCCCCAAAATAATCCTATGACTGCAGCTCTGTGCCTTCAGCTAATTTATGTGCACCCTGAAACATATGTGCACACCATTAAGACAATCAATCACCTTACCTGGAATTCATCAACTCAGCAGTGGAATAGTCATACATATACCAAGCTGTTCAGCTACCATTAATCAAAGAGCTTTTAACTAATGACTTAAACTTTTAAACAACAATTTGAGCTAGTCACAGTAAATCGCCAAATTGCTACTGCATATCTTCTTTGATAACAAGCATACAGCTAAACATGCTGCCCTCTGATGAATGGTAGAGGAAGTAGCAATTTGTGACATGAAAGGAGCAAATTCACATAATGGGGAGAGCAGCAACTATTGCATTCTGCCCGTGGGTACCATGGAATCTTCTCAGTACAGTAGGGGTTCTGTGACTTTTAGAAGGGTAGAGCAAGGATATCAGAGGGGGAGGAACTGAGGTGAAACTCCTTTCTGTGGCACTCACATATTAGGCCTGAGTGGCTTAGTCATGGACTCAACTGTATCTCCCATTATTTAGTAGCAAGGAAGCCATGCTGCTGAGGAAGAGAGAAAGGCAGGGGAGCTGTGAAGAGGTCCTTCATGGATGTACCTGACCCCAGCAGGTAGAGAAGAGAAGAGAATGATCTGGAGTCACTCCAATTCGGTGCTTTAAGAGGAGGATATCCATGTCTGTCCAGGCACCCCTGATCGACCTTACTGAGGTCTGCCAGCTGAGCGGAGCTGAGCAGGACCCCAGCTGGCAGGAGCCAGCAGACGGAGCCCCAGACCGGCAGCAGGCTGAGCCACTCAGCCCGCTGCAAGTCTGGGGCTCCATCTGTCGGCCCTGCTCAGCCCGCTGCCTGCCTGGGGTTCCGATCATCCAGGCAGGCAGCGGAATGAGCGGGTCCGGCGGATGGGACCCCGGAAAAAAGGCGCGAAATGATTGTCTGCCGTTGCTTTCATGGAAGAAGGGAGGGAGGGGGGTCTGATGACGTACCCAAAACCACCAGGGACAAAGTTTTTGCCCCATCAGGCATTGGGAGCTTAACCCAGAATTCCAATGGGCAGCGGAGACTGCGGGAACTGTGGGATAGCTACCCACAGTGCACCGCTCTGTAAGTCGATGCTTGCCGCGGTAGTGAGGACGCGCTCCACCGACTTAATTCGCTTAGTGTGGACATACGCAATAAACTGTATAAAATTGAATTCTAAAAAAATCAACTTCTATAAAATTGACCTAATTTCGTAGTGTAGACATACCCTCAGTGGCCATCAGTGGGTTTAGGGACAGAGACTCTACCCCAATCTACAAAGGAGGAGCAAGTCTTTATTCCTCATGGGAGCAAACTCCAGGAAAATTCCTGAGGCCTAGTTCTTCCCTCACTTAGGCTTTGTCTACACTGGCAACTAAATGACAAAACTTTTGTCTTTCAGAGGTGTTAAAAAACGACTCCCCCAAAAGACAAAAGTTTTGCCGATGACAAGCAGCAGTGTGAACAGCTCCTGCCGACAAAGCAGATACCGCTTGTCGGGGGTGGAAGTTTTGTCAGCAGGAGAACTCTCTCCTGCCAACAAACAGTGGCTACACTGCATGCCTTTTAGCGGCACAGCTGTAGTGACAGCCGTGTCGCTAAAAGCTGTGCAGTGTAGACACAGCCTTAGAGTTACACCAAAACCAGTGTAGAGCAGAAGAGAAACAGGCCTCCTGGAGTTTTCTGTCTGTCTACAACATCAGGGAGCATGTGGTTCACCAATTCCAAAAAGCATGGGGAAGGAAAGTAGCAATTTGATATGCATGTGACCGAATAAAAATCATTTAGATAAAACTGCCCGGCCTCACTGCATCTTATTTTAAAGAAGAGTGATTCCACTGAAATTCATTGTAACTTCTGAAATGGCTGGAATAGTCTCCAAGGTCATTCCAGAAATGTGTCTGATATAATTTTGATTCAGCCCATTTAAAGATGGATTGTTAGTATAAGAACACAGAATGGACAGCATCAGAAAGGAGACTCAATCATCTGCAATGGCAGTGTACTTCGACATATGGAGTTTTGGATTAATTGAAATTAATTGAAATTCTTATCTTTTTAAAACAATTATTTATACATTTTATGATCAACGCCAATATACACGTATGTCTGCAATGGCCAACAAAAAACAAATCCACAACAAAATACAACTCAACTTTTTGATTTCTCATAAAACCTCCTCAATTTAAGTTATCCGAAGTTTAAATGGGGTTACTCTGCAATGTGTACAGGCTGCACATAAATCACATGCAGAGCTTGTTTTCTGCTTATCTTCTGCCTTAACTTCTTGATTACTGACACATTATCAAATCAACAATTACTGCATTGTCTTTCAGAAGCAGACCGGAGTCTGTAGCAGTGCTGCCTAAGGAGCAACGCAAGACCAAGACACTGGGTGAAATACTAGAATTTCACCCTGTAATTTTTATCTTCCCACCAAATTCCCACTTTTTAAACAAATTGCATCCTTGTTGGAAGCCTCAGCAGTGAGGCCAAGAACTGAGTGAGCATCAAGACCTTATTATCCCTAGAAAAGTTTGTCCTGTTAGTCAGGTTTCGTGCATATAGGGAGAACAGTATAGGAAATTTTCCAATACCGCTGCTGCCTGTGCTCTGTCTGTTCAGCTCTCATAGGCACTAAATTTAGTTAATAAATGAAGAAAATATATTTTTATAATTGCAGCAGGTGTGGAATAAGGAAACTTCTTTATTTATGTAAATAATTAAAAACAAATGTCAGGCATACCACATCCCTGCTCATTTAAGTCATGTTGGTGATACATGAAATATAAAAGAAGGCTTCACTAAAGGTCTCTAAAGAGAAAAGGGCAACACCACTAAATAAAGAAAGATTATCATGCTGGGGCAAACTTGAAAGGAGATGGCATTTATACAAAATGCAATTTACTTTGACAGTAATTTTCTGTATTTCCCCTGCTATTATTGAAGATATATGTGTTTGAATAAGAGCTTTCTCCTTCTGTAGCCAGCTGCTCATTCCCTTTGGTCCTGCAGTGAAGTCACAGCTCTGTGTTAATGGCTTCACAGTTTGTTACCTGAGAAAAAATGATTATGATGTCACAAATTTGTCATTTTTTACTTCACTGCAGGGTCAAGCAGGAGAAGGAAATGGCTGTGAGGGAGAAAATCTATGCTTAAAAAGAATTTTTTTTAATAATGAGCAAAAAGGGTAAGGAAAGCTATAAACAATGCCTGAAAGGTACAAGAATTTATGTGAATGTTGGAGATAGATTTTTTAAATGTCCCTTCACAAGCCTCTTGTTATTAATGGTGCTGAGAATACTGTTTCCCTCCAAATCAGGGCCAGTCCTCCTCCTCTTCTGCCTCTTTATTCAAGCTGGTCAAACACTGCAAAAAAATGTGTTTGTAAATATTTGTTCCAATTCTGAGAGCCCATGTTCTAACTCCCTTTTACTTGCTATCCACAAAAGGAGCACAAACAGAGTTTTGCTTCTGTGAATATTTGAGGAAGATCTCTTCATATTAATATCTGGATTCACACGTGAACAAGTGTATTTAGGTTTCAGAGTAGTTGCTATTTAGCATTTGTTATATGTCGTATTCTTTTTCTGCTCCAGCCATCTAAAAGATGCTGTTCCAGTTCTTTAGACAAAGAGCAATATTTTGTATCCATTTCCTCCAAACAATAATTGTAATAGAACTTCGTACTTAAACAATGACTTACGCATTCAGACACTTTATACACGTTAACTAATCCAACACAACACTCCTGTGATGTAGTGAACTAAGTACAGTAGTATTATTCAGAAGCAGAACTGGAACTAGAACCTAAGTGTCCAGCATCCTGGTCTCAAGCTCTAATGACTAGATCATGATGCTTCTCTCATAAATGGATTGGGTGTGGCCTTGAGTGCCAGTTTTAGTTTGAACGTTAACTACAGGATTACTCACTGTCATCTTTCCTTATTCTTGACCTTCCTTGGCCTCATCAACAGTTGGCAGACCCTCCACAGATTGCCCTGTCCCCCAAACATGGATTTTCTCACGTGCTGCACTGGATTGGGTGCTCAGCAGATCCTGCTTTTTGTTCCACCTCCTCAACTTCAACTTCCAATGGATTGCTGAGTTTCATCATCTGTCATCATTTCTTGCACAATTTTCCAGAAACCCAGCTTTCAGTTAGGGTGAATATCAGGTGGTGGGCTCTTCAGCCATACCTTCCAGTGACTCCATTTACACCAGAAATAGAAATTGGTCTTAGGTCCTTATACAAATAGAATTGTCAATATGTGCTATTCACCATCACAGATTAAGGAGAATTTATTTCAGCATGAGTGATAATTCAGTAATTTATCAAGAGAGGTATAGGAGAGGAATAGTACAGATTTTAATATAAGAAAAACTAGAATTTCCATGCAGAGTTACATTTAATTCCTTACCCCGGTTGCACAGGTGAGGTTAACTGACATTGTGGGGGAAAGCATATTGAAAATCACAATTCTAATTGTTTTCTGGTTTGTAGTCATTGGAATTCTTTAACTGGTTTCAAATATATAAACTTAAAAGCTAAAAGTGGTTGACCCCATTAATTTCACAACCTTTGAATTCCATATACCCCCAACAGTGAGGATTAGTCTTTACACTGAAAAACCACCAGCATAAGATGTAATGAGAACATATGCAATTAAAATGTTTGAGTTTGTTCAATGCGTGTTTAAATGTGAATGAGACATAATCATTACAAAGTCTTATTTTATCCATAAACTGAACCTAGCACAGGCAAGTGATTAACAAACCATCCCCAGAGATGATAGCTCCCTAACATAAGGGGTGAAAATATTAGAAAGGTCACTAGTGCAATCTTCTTTACATTGACCTCCACGTGGTCCAACAGGAATCATCCTCCAGGGACAAATTATTAATTAATTTCTAGATAGCCTTGATCCTAGGCTTCTCCTCAGTAAAAAGATAGAATTCTATATTAGTTGTTAGATATACATTATTGTCCATTGGGGCTTTAAACTGAACCTATCAAATTCATTCAATGGGAATTCAAGGCTCTGAAAAAGAAAACTATTATCTTGGTCACATGAGTCCATATACATCAGGCTGACAATAAAAATAGTGTGATATGCTAGTTAGGAAAAAAAAAAAACACCAGGAGGTGCTCTGGGTCAGATTGCTCCTTCCCATGGATAAACCTGACCCCGGCAGAAGAAAATGTCATCATGTCCTTCTCACTACCAGATCTACACTACCGCTGCCGGTCGATCTAAGCTACGCAATTTGAGTTGCATTAGTAGCGTAACTCAAGTCAACGTAGCTTAGATTTATTTACCACAGGGTCCACACTATGCTATGTTGACGGGAGACGCTCTCCCACCAACATTGCTTCCGCCTCTCGTTGAGGTGGAGTTCAGAAATCGATGGGAGAGTGCTATCCCATCGATTGATCATGTCTTCACTAGACCCTCTAAATTGATGCTATTGCATCAATTGCAGCAGCACCGATTTAGCTCCATAGTGACGGCAAGCTCAGTTTGCACCAGATCATTCTGTAGTTGTCCTTCACTTCACTCTCCCCTCTTTTCCTCCACATTGCAAGCAGTCGGTTTGACCAGCTCCCAGAACCCATGGATCCTCAGAGATCTACTGGAGGCATTGCTCATCAGAGGTGCTGCAACAATTTTTACAGTGGAGGTGCTAATGATGGAAACCATGTATTTGGTATTTTTACTACTTGAAGCCAGGGGGTGTGGCAGACCCTCACCACCCTTATTTCCAGTAACACTGTTGCTCATCTGTGTACAGAGCCCAAGCCTCTGCACTGGCTGCAGCACACCCTGCTTCCCCATCCAGCCCCTATCAAGGCAGTTCTGGTGGAAGTAACTATACTGCCAGGGACTCTCCTGACCACTGCCTATGGAGGTTCCTTGTTTTTTCACAATGATCATTTGCAAGTTGTATAGACTCTGGCATATAGCACTTCCACAAGAATGGTCACAGCAGTTTTACTGAAACTCAGGATCTGCAGGTGTAATATTATCAGGCAGAAAGAGGAAGTTGTCCATTTCTATGTGTTCTAGTGTTTATGTTACTGGTTGCACAGCTTTACAGATGATTTTTATTTGAAATCTCAAAAATCTACAGCTCTCAATCCCTAACACACTTGACTTTCTTGCTTTACTCATCTACTCTCATACTAATTTTACCCTGTCAGGACATAAGTATAAGGGGCAGCATGTTTCCACAAGGCATAATGACAAAGCTGTCAAATATCAGGAGAGCTGGTTTGTTTCACAAGAAGAAATTACACATAATAAAATTCCAATCACAGAAGGCTGTTGCCAAGAAGCCATTTTCTTTAACTATCTAGTCCATTTCCTGCACAATGTACTAGATTGTTCCCGGACTGTAGAGGTAAAGGGGTCGACATGGCCAAGAATAATCACAGTCCCTAAACGCCAGGGATTACAGGCACTTCTCCCTCATAGCACTCTTCTGGGCAAGTCACCACTAGGAGGGTGGAGAGTGGCAGATAGCTGGTGAGACTAAGTCCTATCTCTCATCTCTCTACAATGACAGCAGAGCTGGCTAGCTATGGGGAGGGGACCAAGCTTCACTATCCTGAGGGA
Organism: Terrapene triunguis; assembly: GCF_002925995.2. NCBI lineage: Eukaryota > Metazoa > Chordata > Testudines > Emydidae > Terrapene > Terrapene triunguis. The sequence continues at coordinate 15,155,871 of NW_020664562.1, read as the reverse complement.
TGATGGAGCATATGTATCCTTTCCACAGGCCAGGGGGGTTCTGTTTGGAGAAACAGCTAAACATCGAGGTATTTACCTGTATTATCTAAAGCTCTTATATGTGCAAAATGGGGCTAGAAATCTTGTCATATGGGCCCATGTGGAGATTAGTAGCACTGCTGGTGTACTGGAAAGGGAACCCTCTGAGAAGAACCATCCTTCAGGACTTCCAATCCTGAGCATGACTAAAACCACAGACACATGCAAAACGTAAAACTACTTCATAAAACCGTTTGATCAAACTTTCTGGAACTCTAAAAATATTTTGGTAGAGCTCTTGAACTGGTTCTTATTTTATGCAAACAAGTTCTTCCATCATTTGCTGACAATGGGAGATAGAAATTTTCAATTCAAATTAACAGGTTCTCTAGGTTCATAGTACAGATGATAAAGCTTTCATTTGTAGCAGCTTTCTACATGAATGTTGTCATTAAGCAAGTGTTCATATTCAACCATACTGAAACCGAAAGACATTACTTGAATAGAAAGTAGTTATAATGGCCAGTGCCTAGTGGCCACGGCCCTGTTAAGTTCTCTGCAGCTACATTCCTCCACCTGCTCCCTGACTTCTACCTCTCCTCTTTGGTGGGATTAACCCATCAACCACTTCCTCTCTCTTGCAGAGAACCCCACTGGGTCCCTTACCCTAGCCATGATTGTTCAGTTGCTCACAGCATTCATATTCACATACATTTTTGTAAATGAATAGGCACATTTAATATTTTGTTGTGTCACAAAAACAGACGTATTCCATCCCTAACTGGCAGTGAAAGAAAGTCATCAGCATTTGAAAATTATTTGGTGGCCTATGTGAAATGAGTTGATGGTCTCAATCCAGTTCCCAGCGAGCAAGTAACCACATCATAAAAAACACTATCCCAGTTTGCACCCTTGCCAGCAGTCTCTGCAGAGAGGCGAGGGACTGAGGGCTTAATCCTTCAAAGTGCTGAGCACCTTCTGAAGTCAGTGGGAGTTCTGCATGCTCCTTAAATTGCTATGGAGAATGAACTCCTAGAAAAAGACTATTCAGGTCAGAGCTGAAGCATACAGTTGAGGTGAAGAGGAGCTCGACAAAGCTGTGCCTGTTCAGTGAATATAGTGAGTACTTCAACCTCCAGTTTTGTTATTTTGACACCTTTCACGGGCATCAATATCAGCTTAACAATATTCAGGAGACTTTTTTACACTACAGTTTAGCGACAAGCTTTAACATTGCACTGTTTCTAAAATGTGCTGTTGACAGAGCCCAGGTAAGCCTGAAAGCACAAAAGTGGGTCAGAAAATGTCATAATGTAATCTAAAACATCTTTGCCACTAAAAATAAAGCCCCGTACTGTATCTTATGGTTGGTGAAGTAAAATGAGGTGCATGCAAAGTAAAAATTATGGCTGTCAAAGCATTAGAAAACAAACGACTCATAATTATGTGCATAAATGTTATTCCAATTTTGCTGATGAAAGGTGTGTGGGTATTATTAATTAATGTCATGGGCTGGTAAGAGTAAGCCTGGTTACCAGAACACCCGTTGACCTTGTGTAGCTCCAGGATCACCGCAGATGAGAATTGTTTCATCACACAGCAAAGTGTTCATGTATAGCATCATGTTTCTGATGAGTATGAAAGGCAGAGGGGTCATTTTGTCCAGTGATTTCCCCAGAGATTTGAGATGAGTGGAGCGGGGAGGGGGCGCAATTTAAACAGCTAGCTGCTGACCCGTTGGTTTATGCCATAATTACCATAATAAATTATTCGCACCTGAATAGTCTGCGCGGTATTGCATGTATAAAAAGGTTCCTTTATTGTTGGGATTGAATATTGGAACTATTTAGTGTATAATTTAAGTGCAATCTCTCCTCTACTTCTTCACAGGACGGAGCCCTTTGGGGATAAAATACCTACTGGGTGGTAGAGGGAGGAATAGCTCAATGGTTTGAGCATTGGCCTGCTAAATCCATGGTTGTGAGTTCAATCCTTGAGGGGGCCACTTAGGAATATGGGGCAAAATCAGTACTTGGTCCTGCTAGTGAAGGCAGGGGGCTGGACTCCATGACCTTTCAAGGTCCCTTCCAGTTCTAGGAGATAGGATATCTCCATTAATTTAATTTATTATTTACATGGCGTGGCTGTTCGGCGTACAGCCCCAGGAATCAGACTGGGTACTCGGGAGATCCGTGGGGGTGAAGGAAAAGTAGCCTTCCCGCAAGCTGCAGACCAGTCTCATAGCAGTGGCTGGGGTTTGTGCCCTCGTGGCGCTGCTTCTCCGCCGCAGGCAGTGGCCACTGGGTAGGACAGGATTCAAAGAGGGCCAGATCGCAGCAACGATATTCAGTTCTGCTCCAGTATCGCTCACGCGGCCCGCTCAGGTGTTAGCAGGCTGCAGGCATTTCTCTGCAGTTGCACCTACTGGCCACGTGGGGCACATGTGGCACCTGCTGAGCGGGCAGCCAGTCTGACTCCCCCGAAGCTGGCTCACAGCTGGGAAGGAGCCCCTGGGACACGATGCGGTGGCAGCGGCAGCAGCAGCTTGTGAGGACTCCAGCACCGGCCCCAGGTTCCTTCAACCTCCAGCGACCTACCCTAGGCTCCCCCAGCACAAACACCCTCCCACACACCCAGGCAGCTAATGCCCTCCACGCCTACCAGCCCAGGCATGGTAGTGCCCGGCCAAGAGCCCCGGCCAACCGGCATCCAGCTCTCTGAGTGCCCTCCCCACCCACTTCACTGGCCCCAGACAGCCCCCAGCTTCCCCTCACAGCCACGCGCTCTTCCCCAGCCACACAGTTTTGTGCCACTGACTGAGGCTTATGGGGCTATGCAATATTCCAAACAGCATGTGAACTAATTGGCATGTGACACAACCTCACACAGGGAGCTGTACACAGGGCAGCTGTGTTGGCATGGGCTGGGCTCCTCAAATCCCCTTCTCCCCAGTGCAGATGTGGGGCTTCCAGAGGGGAGGAAACAGAATTAGCATGGTAAGAAAGCAAAGAAAAATGACTGGGTTCAGCTAGGTGGGTTTTGTTTTTTTTTTAAACAAAGCAAAATATTTAAGGTCAATGTGAGATGACTTATGAAACATACAAGAATTCTTTAGTGGCTTCTTGTTTACTAAATAATTAACCCTTCAGAGCCAGAAATAAGGATCCCATATCCTAGAAATGTTGCCTTTATCAGTTAGCTCAGAAGAAACTTTTCTGGGTTAGCTTACTCTCTTAGACCCATTACTGTTTAGGAATGAGAATTTCTAAATAGCAAATATTAACTGTTTTGCAATTAATATAACTTTTAATTCCTGATGTAGGTGAGCTAAGAGATGTACTTATTTATATTTCTGAGAATACTCTGGAAGGTCAGAAAACCAAGAATATTCCCTGCTTATGGCAGGGGTTACTACCTTCTTAATAACTGCTTTGAAATGCTGGTTCTGACACTCCCTTTCCTATCTATAGGGCTCAGAAGAAATATGATGCCATAGTAAGATCATACTGTGTTCTCTAATGTCTAAATAAGGGCACCGCTTTTCCTAGCTGACTGACAAAAAATTTAAACCAACTATGTTGTGGGCCAAAGAAATCTCTTGGGTTTTTCAGCCTGGTTGGAAACCCCAAGTCAAAAGCTCAACTTTTTCTGCCCTCCCTATACTGTCACCAAAGAAACCCACTTGGATAAGGCATGCCATGTCTTTCCAATGGTGAAGGAGAACACATATCCATCAGACTTCGGTTCCTGGGGCAAGATCTCTTCTCCCACCATCTCCTCAGCAATTTATACTGAAAGAAGCACAAATCCAGGAAAGAAAGAAAAAGAAAAACTAAGCCGCTAATTCAGCCCATTGGTTGGCCTGGGAACACATTCATCTTCTCAGGATCAGGGCCTGGACTTGGAAGTTTGTTGCAGTATGATTTTAGGAAAGGCCACAATCTACCTTTCCAGATGCATTCATACCTAATATTGTATCCTCTGGCTCTCTTAAGTTCTTTTCTGAACTTAATGCTGATGCTGATGATGGAGAAATTGGATTTGGACACTTCAATTTAAAGAGTTTCTTTAGCTTTTGTTCATAATAACATTTGATGTGTGAAAGGCAAAATACACCTTTATTAACTGCAGCATATAATGTGGTGGTGTGTAATATAATATATAAAAAGAAAAAAGCTTATAGATAGCCTGAATATAAAGTGGTACCATGGTGAAAGTTGTCCCTCCCACTGTAAAAAGAAAAAAAAAAAAGAAAAAAGTGTAAGTGATTTATTACTGACACAGTTGACATGAACATTTAAACCAAACTAAACCCTTCCCCTCTGTTTCAAGATGATCTCAGACTTATGAAATGCAAACTATTAATATATTTTATACAATAAGTAATTTGTATTCAATTTAATTTATGGTTCCAATCCTGTAGTCTGATCCCCGCAAGCATGGAGCTTCCACTGATTTTGACATGGCTCTAAACAGGTCCAAGTTCCTCTTGTGCACATCAGTTGCAAGATTGAATCCTCTGGCCCCAGACCAGCAACTGACCACCACTAACTGACCACCACTAACCCATCTGCACCCATGTGGAGTAGCTTGCAGGACTGGGGCCTATATTTACCCCAAAGGTCTTTCATTTCAGAGTGGGGGTATATGAATGCATGAAACCCATTTACACCTGTTCCCAAGCCTTTTCCATTCTGGAATATATTCAACCCATCAATACTACTGCAAATCTTTTGTCTTTCAGATGCCTTGTTTTGCAAACCTCAAAGTTTTGGAGGGAAAGAGGTAACCAAGTTTGTTTTTGTTGTTTTCCCAGCATTTAGTAGTAGTATATGTATGGATATCACATATATAAATATATACATGCTGTCACTCGAGTGCCTCATGGGAACAAATGAGATCCTGTCAGTCATAAACTTATCTTGGTGAGCTAAATTTTAATTAAATGCTGGAAAAGGAATAGATATGAAATCACTAAACATGAAAGCACTCTCCTCTTGAAATAGTCATATGTAGAAACTTCATTCAGAATAGCGTCTTGCAAGTATCAGCTATATAGCAGGTCAACGGAATTTAAGGGGTAGGCAAAAATAAAGGAATAAATATTGAATTTATACCACCATATTAGTTTCATTCAGCAACAGTATACTCTAGAAGTGATCAACATATACATATGCTTCAATTACATGGTGAATATTCTACACATTCATAAGAGAAAATGGCAATAGAAAAGAATGTTAAATTCACTTTAGAAATTATACACTCAACGTGTCTATAGACTTGTGATTTTTTTGTAACATCTTAATGGAAATTATTTTGAACATGTACAATGCACCTAGAAAAATTGCTAAGGAACAATTACCTGCTTATGGCACAATAGTACTAAAATCAGTATTTAGATCTTAACAGAGCAAGTTGCATAGAAGTTTTTATAAAGGACTTGCCTTGGTAAATCAAGAATAAAAAATAAACAATTAGATGTTCTTTTGTGCCTTAAAATACAAGACAAGAGATGACCTGATTGTTCTGTAAGATTGTGTTTCTTCCAGCAGTTGATTGTCCTAGAGGTTTTGGTTTTGGCTTTGTCATTCACTGTTGTCCTGTTCTTTGTTTTTTCACTCTAACATTTAATACTTTAGTTGGAAGTATTTTTCCAACTAAAATTATGACTAGGGAGGAAAAGACAATGCTAAGCATCAATTGACATACTGTGCTAGACCTGTGACTGGTGTAAATCAGCATAGTTCCCTTTAAGTCCATAAAGCTAAATCGATTTACACCAGCCAAGGATCTGGCCCATGGTCTTCTCTATCATAGGAGCTTTGAGACAAAAGGTTTGTTTATCAGTATGCCAACTGTATTTTTTTTAATTCACATGTGCTTTCACTCCTGAATGGCACTGCTGGGGTGATGGGCGAATCATTTTGTCTAAAATATGCAATGAATTGAACCTTTTGTGTGAAGCTTTAACCAAACCTTACTTGAGGTTTGAACCCCCTCTTTTCTCTCCCCCTCAAACATGGGTTTCTGTGTTAGTGATAGCCTGATCCTCTGCTGGTGAGGCAGTATTTTAGTTGTTAATTTCTGCTTGGAAGTAAAATTGGCATTCATTTTAATATACCACTTAGCAAAAGATAATTTTCTTCCAATTTTAGTATTGGCATTACTTTCTCTATGTAATTCTTATATCTGCAAGAGTCTAAGTTTGGCGTGCTCCAGGTTTGAGCCTAAGAACTATCTGTTTGGTCATGGCTTTGTTTGTCTTACTAGTACATCAGTTTAATAGCCATGGCCGGCCTTAGGGAAGAATGCAAACTTGTATTTTGGAACCCCAGGCCCCTGCTGACTCCCTGGGCTTCTCTCCTCACCCTTTGCCTCAAGCTCCATTCTGTGGCCTTACACCCCAGGTCTACCCTGCTTCTTGACCATGACTCCCACCCCCTCCCCAACAACAGTACCTTGGGTGGTCACCCATGTCACCCACCTGTAAGGCCAGCCCTGGTAATAGCTACTAAGTCTTTATTTTAAGACTTTATTTAATTGGTGTTATTAAGTCTATAGTTTAAAGAGCTTATTTCATTGTTAATGACTGCTTTTAATGATTTAAATCAGCCATGTGCCCATGTAATGGGGCACCCTTATACAGGTCTGAAATATCAGAATGAGGCTGTCATCAAGCAATTCTGCTTGACATACTTTAATCCTTAGATTTAAAACAGTTTTTCTTCAAAACACTCACTACCATGATTTTGAATTAAATCAAACTTGCTTTCAGCAGCACATAATCAAAACTGCATAATTCAAATTAGTGAAATCTCTAAATCTGGTGAAATATTCTGGCTGCCATGCTTGTGGATGAAGTCTGTTTTCTGCAAAAATATGGGATTTCCAGGTGTGCAATTCCAGTTCTTTCCATGGTTTGTTCCCCAGAGTTTCAGTTTTCATGTCTTCTTCAGGGGAAGCTGCCTTTAATATTGTAATTCACTGAAAAATGTGTATGTGTTGCAATTCCCTCTAGTGGATAGGACCAGAACCGCTCAATTGTGTGTTATAGGCCCTGTGCAGCTAGGGGCCTGTGCTTCTGGAGCAGGAGGATCTGCCATCTAATGTCATTATCCCTGGGAAATTCCAAAATGGCCACACTGTATAGAGTGAGCCATGACAACCTAGTTGGCCACTTATTTCTTACACTATCCTCCTCCCTTTTTAGATCTAGTAAATAATTCTCCTTTTCTGTTCTGGCCTCAATACAAGTAACTCTCAAACTTTCCTACAACTTTCAATAGCTTCTGTTTGCCTTGCATTACTAATAATCACTCCAATGAGGCTGCAGCTAATTTCTAGCGATACTTTGACATGAAGATAAATTGTCTGACTTCTGAGTATTTTATGGAAAGTACAAAATTAATGACTACAATATTGAAAATCCTTTTATACTGAACTAAAGGAAGTCTCATTTGATCTTTTTATCATCTAGAATATGCAAATAGCTGCATTAAATACAGTTGCAATCACTTTTGTTCTCATGGGTCTGTATTCTTATATTTTAGTGCAACAAGAAATATAGCTATTGCCATCTAAAGAACAGGGACTAGTAATTCACAAAAGTCTACCTTTCTTTAGCACTCTTTATGTACTCAAGAGCTCTTTCTTTCTCCTGTGAGGCTGTCATATCTGTGTGTCAGTACTTAGTAATATAATACCACTCAGCTGCAGTATAATTGCTCATAAGATGCAATGAAGAGTTCTTGCTGAGGAGAGGTTTTATTTACTGACTTATTTGAGGAGATTACTACTGAATAAGACAAGAGCCATGTGGACTAATAGGTCAAAATAAAAGAAGGGGGGAAATTGTTTACTCAGCATTAATGTAAGTATAAAGTAAGACTTGAAAATAAAATAATTGGGATTTTAGTACTCATGCAACTATTAAAGAGCAACATACTAAAATTGAAAAATGTATTTAGAAGAAGCACTGAGATCTGAGTGGGTCCTGATCATTCTTGCAGTGTAATGCAAACCCACTGACAAAGCCCTCATTAAGTATATTGTAAAAAATGGTGAATACCTGGTTAATAGCACATCAGTAATGTCTATTGGTTTGGGGAGTAGGAAGGTTGGGAAATAGGTTACTGCAGTTATTCATTGAGCACACAGTAATAATATAAGGTATACTAAACTTTATACTAAAAATTGTATACAGAATTAGTAGTGGCCAAGTCCCTCTCTGTTTCAACTTAATATGAATTTAGTCAACAGGGGCAGGCAGACCTGCACTGGGCGCCATTCCAGGTGACCAGGTAATTGCCTGATGGGCTGGTCCATCTGGCTGGAGTACAGTTGCACTCCCAGCCCAACATGTGCACATTGAATGAAGTGGTTGCCTCCGGCTGCTGCTGCTCACAGGTTCTGACTGAGGGCACTCTTCAATAGTACTATAATGGCCATCACCTACATTGCAGCCCAGACCTCTCAGCCAACTATGGCAACCCTGCGCTGCTGGTAGCTGCGTCTCTTCTCCAGGAGTTAACAGAAGTTGAGAGTGAGAGAGTGCAACTCCCTCTCCTGTGCTAAAAGCAGAGAGAAAATACCCCTGATCTCTGTGGCTTTAGAGGAGCTCACCTCCCCCAGAGCTCTCCTTTTTTCTATATCTTCACTGAGTGGGGAAATGAGGATTCATGAGGTGGGAGATCCTGGAGTAGGGGCAGCAGAAGGTGCTTGGCTGGAGACTTTATGGACCAGCTACATCAATGTAACAACACCAGGGACTAAAATTCCAGTGTAGACAAGGACCAAGATTCCAAAGCTAAACTGAACCCTTATGCTCTGCAAATGTATAAAAATAAGGGCACTTTAAATGTCCTGATACAATATAAACTGTATTCTCCAAGATTAAAAGATTTGTTTATAACGACTATATGCCTTTTTAGAAAAGAATAGTGAATACAGAACCATGCAAAACAAGTGCATGGAAGGCTTACATTTTGAATGCCTCCTGCCATAAGTGTGTGCTCTATGAGATTGTACAGGAATCATGCCATACAGGAGTTTATCTCGATCTTTGTCCTTCTTGATAGTTTATTTATCAAGATGCTGATTGTTTCCTACAATTCAGCTTTAAGATGGCTTGTAGTAGTCAATAAGAGTCATGTCTCGAGCATTCAGAAATATGGTTGCCATATGGCTAACTGCACAATAGGCTGAGTATTGAAGAACTCTTATGCTGTTCACTTGTTCTGTGTTGTAGTGTCAGGAACCTGGTGATTAATCCATTTTTCATCCACTGCTACCATAACCAATAAAATTTGCTTCTCATAACTATAATCTATTCTGTTTTCGTCCTGCACTTTGCCAATTAAACCACCCATGTGGATACCTTTTTCAGGCAATTCTTTTTCTACTGAGCCATTCTCAGTACCATAAATGCTAATTCCACTGATCCATTTCCCAATATAAAATATTCAATTATGCTGTACTCTATGTGAATGATGATTACTAGAGGTTAGAACTAGGGGCACCTAGAAGTGATTCATCCATACTCTAATTCAGTGACCTCCTCACTCCTTGTCAGGGGATATGAAGGAACAGATTCATCAAGAACAATGGCCACATGTTTACAGATGTTTCTTGGTAATCATCCTTCCACAGTCAGAAATGTGCTGATAAATTGATGCTTGATTTTTTTTTTTTTTAGTTAATTTCCATAGCACAAAACATGCTTATAATGAATCTGTGGTTCTCCCAAACCATCTAACTCAAAGGGAGGACACAGAAGCCATATGCAACTATCAATCTGAGAATGTATTCATGGTACATTGGAAAATATTGTGACCGAAAGAGTATTAAATTATCTGAGAAATGCAAAGGAGCTTGTGAAGAATATTGGATGCACAACACATCAGAAAAGGATTTACCAGCTTCTCACGATTAAAAATGAGAAGGCTAATAATGACAGGGTATTTTCAATACAAGATTCCTTGACTCAGGGACCTGCGTGCTTGCTATTCACCTGGATTTTCAACTTTCAAGTCATGCTGCAAAGCTTATCTAGTCTCACAGGCTTCTCCAAGGGGGTAGGGTAAATGGATTAATAAGAAGGACTTCATTTTAGTGGGTTTAGAGAGTTTTTATTGTGGATGAAAATACTACTGTATTTCTTCATATTTGTTTTTCATCATAATCTCTCTACATATAGAGTAGATGGGTGCAGTCAAATAATGCACTTACGCATATGCTTAACTCTCAGCACTTGAGTAGTCCCATTAAAGTAGTCCCGTCTGCATAAAGTTAAGAAATTCCTTAAATGCTTTGCCATATTGAAGTCTGAGAGAGACAAGAAAAGGTGTTCAGGAAATTCAGAATGATGGGCGGTTAACTTAGATTTTATAGAAAATAACCTTTTTTTATCACCTCAGGTTTGTGAATAATTAAAAATAACTAGAGGATCCCACATTCATATGGAATGTTGAATGTGGGTCTAAATTTAGGAGTTTCACTTGTAATGAGTGACAGTTGAGTAGGATGACCAGGCAGTGTGGTTTTCAGGAATGCATCCTAATTTGAAGTGGCTGCCACAATGTCCCAGCAGATTGTCAAACTAGGATTTTGTCACAGTTTTAGTATGACTGCTTGGCTGGCCCAGCCTGCCACTGACTGGCTGTCCTGTTTCCCTCTCTTTCCCCTTCCAGTGGATCTGCCTTTCACCTCGGAAAAGGAGGCACTAAGCGCAATAGGAAGGTGTTGAGGGACAATATCCAGGGCATTACGAAACCAGCTATTCGCCGTTCGGCTTGTCAAGGGGGTGTGAAGCGTATTTCAGGTCTCATTTACGAGGAGACTCCGAGTGCTGAAGGTATTTTTGGAGAACGTGATCTGAGATGCTGTTACTTACACCGAGTATGCGAAGCGGAAGACTGTGACTGCCATGGATGTTGTTTATGTGCTGATGCACCAGGGTCATACTCTGTATGGATTTGGAGGCTAAACCTGTACCAGTAATTCTCAGAAAACATCTATAAACCTCTTCCTTTATTTACAGGAGCTCAATGGGAGTCAGGTGCCTAAAAACATTTGAGGATCTGGGCTGCAGGCCCCAGATGCCTCTCTGCTGGTCCCAAGCATTCAGTTAGCCATGATCTCTGATGAACTGAGTGTGCAGGTGGAAGGGTCTATTTTAAATCTGGAAATACCCAGATGGTAAGAGACATCTCCCTGCAAGGACATCTATGGCAATGAAATCAGTGTCACTATTGATGGATTTAAAAGGGAATTGAACAAGTGAGAGAGAGAGGAATATTGGGTCAGCTGGAAAGAAAGGCCCGATTTTTCAAAGGGCCTTCTAAGTGTGCTGTTGGAAATTGTGAGGTGCATAGTGCTCTGAATATTCTACACATGCAAAATGTTCAGGTACACAAATAGGTAGGCCTGCTGAAAATCATACTCCTGAGCTATCAAAGTATTGCATCAAAAGCAATATTAGCTAGGGGCCCAAACAACAGGTGGTTTGCACAGCTTAAGGATCACCCTTTTAATCTACTTAAAGAACGAAACAAAAAAGCTAGAAAGGACTCTTACAGATTTAAGATCTCAAGGTTCATCAGCTGAGATGCGATTATAAGAGAGCTAATCAGTTTAACCACAAAGTAGCTGATACTATATTTTCTTTGGAAAGCGCCTCAACTAACTCTTGTAGTCTCTCTTTCTATTCCCCCATCCTTCTCCCCCCACGTACAAACATTGTAGCCAGAAGAGTTCATTTTAACTGGCGGAGGGGAGGTATATTTAGAATGTTTCCTACATCCTGACCATATGTCAATTTAATACCATAATAACCTTAAAATCTGAAGTAAGAGCTCTCTGACAATTCATCATCATTCTCATTTGCATTTATGCTCATCTTACTCTCTGTTCAGTTTCAAATGAAAAATATTTCCAGAGCAGGCAGTGCCGTGGAAGCTGCTGAAATTGGCTCCACACCTGGTTGTTAATTCAGTCAGAAATCAGCCAGCCCATGCAAGATGTGTGTAGTGTCTAAACTGTGCCAAGCCAAGGGAGTGCAAATACGTTCTTCTCCAATGGACTAAAGTCCAGAATTCCCCAGAAGCTTTGATCTCCTGCCAGAGAGAAGGGTAGCTCTTCTTCATAAGCCTGGATGGACTCATTTAAACAAAAACTTGAAAAATTCAAAGCAAACTAAAGCTGTGGAACACAATTAGCTAAAATGATTGTCTATAGAATTTCAAAACTAGTCCTACCATTCATTTTATTGGTCTTATTCAGAGTGATTTTCAGTAATGGCTAAAAGATAATACTTGGTGGTCTGGAAGGTGTGTATGGCAAGTGCAAAAATGGTGGAAGTTTCCTGTGTAATGCCATCCTTGTCCCCTACCTGTCCTACTTGTGCCTCGCTACTGAACTGGAGGGGGTCAAGTCTAAGGGCAAGAGGATAGTTCAATCATCATGCCTATTCAATCCTTTCCTTTCTTCTGAGACTAGCAGGGGTGTTGGTGCCAATTCTGGTAGCTGGTTTTATCAGCTGGATGCCTGTCTACTAGGAACCTATTCATTTCACATACAGGTCAGCAATCAGCTATCACATAGTACTAATTTTCTATCACTACTCATCTGGGAAGGCCTCCAACCTGCCACTTAGAAGTTAAAAGCTCCCTTAGCAATTGCTTGAGCAGTCCACTCCTCCTGTTTTAAAATATTTTTATACTTTAAAGCCTGTTGCACTTTAAAGTTTTTACCTGAACAATGAATGACGTGAGGCTCCCTGGTATCAGGTAGAAAATCATTTAATGTTGAAAATGGGTGCATGAAGTACTAAGTCCCTAGCAAAATAGTCCTCATCTGTAGTTTTGATAAGAATTGGATTAGGCAGTTGAATGTATACATAAACTTACTAGGCCAAATTCAGAGTTGACATGTGGGTAATGTAATTTAAACTTCCTCACACTTAGGCCCCGATAGAGCTGTTCACGGTGTGTCCATTTACTCACGTGTAGGAAATCTAACCTGGTATAATTTCCATGCTAAGGCACTGGAAGCTGTAAGGTAAAGTAGGTGAGCTCACTTTCACTTACTCGTGGGTTCACAAATTTTAAATCCCAAAGGGACCATTAGATGATCTAGTCTGACCTCCTGTATAACACAAGCCATAGAATGTCAGTAAAAGAACGAGGAGTCCGTAAGCTTTTGTGGGTAAAAAACCCAAAAGCTTATGCCCAAATAAATCTGTTAGTCTTTAAGGTGCCACCAGACTCCTTGTTGTTTTTGTGGATACAGACTAACACGACTACCCTTGTGATAGAATGTCAGTGTTACTCCTGTGTTGAGACCAGTAACTTGTATTTACCTAAAACATATCTTCCAGGTAGGCGGCCAGTCTTGAGTTCAAAAAGACTTCAAGAGATGAAGAATCCACCACTTCCCTGTGTAGTTTGTTCCAGTTGCTAAACACACCCACTGTTCAAATAGTGATGCTTTATTTTTTATTTGAATTTGTCTGGCTTTAACATCCACCCACTGATTCTTTTTATACCTTTCTTTGGTTGGTTAAAGAGTCCTTTACGGGTACTTTCTCCCCCTAAAGGCACTTATGTCCCATAATCAAATACCTAATTCTCACACCTTCCTATTAACTGCTTTTTGCTGTACTTCTCTTTTGTGTTCTTTCTACACCAACATAAACTCAGTGAGCCAAATTCAGAGGGGATCTGTAAGAAGGCAGCATAAGTTACAGAATACATTGAAAAGTGAGTGTGAGTCTAAGTAAATGGAGCCTAAAGGGAATCTTAAATTGATGTAACACATACATTGGGCTGGGAGGGAGCAAAAAAAGGTATAAACTATACCAACTTAGATTTCCTCAACATATTGTCTTTACTTACCTCTAAATTTGGTTCATTGTTTCCAACTGGAAGTGGATTCCTCTGTTTATTTATTTACAGCAGTGTATCGGGGTGGTTACCCGCTCCAGCCCTGACAGGGTAGAAGCCAGCCCTGGGAGAGGGCTAGGAGAAAAAGCCCAAGCTGATTGTGGAAGGAGCTACACCTGGGCCACACCCCAATCAGGGCAGCTGGGCCTTATAAGGCCAGGACAGCCAGAAGCAGATTCCCTCCTCTAGCTGTGGAGGGAGACCGGCCTGGCTGCAGGGGAGTAAGAGGGTACCTGGGAGTGAAGCAGGGCTGGGGAAGAGGCAGGGGAGCTCTAGCCTGGCAACTCCCCAGGCTGCAGGGTCTACCACCCAGGCCCATAGAGATACTGGGTGGTAGAAGACGGCAGCAGGTCAAACCCCCTTGCCTGTGATAAGTGGCTTTTATACTGCAGTCTGCCCCAGTGAGTGGGCTAGGTGAGGACTGGCAGTAGCCCAGACTGAGGTGAGGTGGGAGTAGTGGGTGGGGGCTCCCTGGGGAAGGGAGACCCACAGAGATTGTTGGGGTATTGCCAGGGTGCAGCACCCCAGAGAAAATGGGGCTGGGGGGGGACATGGGGCCTTGTTGTGGTGGATCCCTGGCCTGCAGAGGGTGCTCCAGGCTGGAAATTGAGCTAATTCCCTGAGAGACCAGCAGGAGGTGCCACAGGGGTGAGTCCACACGCTTACAAGCAGACATCGCTGTTTGGTTAACTCTACAAATAGTGACTCATCAGGACCAGTTTAAGTAAATCTGGGGCACCCTGCAGACTCATTCAGTGGTAATCTTAGGCTCCACATGCAATAGTCTCTCAATCATCTGCTCCAATATCCTGTGGTAAGGCTGCTAGAAAGGTTCAACATCACAATTTGTGTTGGTGGAAATAGACAGTGGGCCTTAATGTTCCATTACGCTGCACATTTTGTGGCCATTAACACAAGTGCAAAGTGGATGTAAAAACACTACCAAATCAGAATGGCAGCAGTTTACATCCACTGTGCATTGGTGTAAATGACTAAGATTCAGGGCAGTGGAGAATCAGGACCACTGCCACCAGAATTTGTATATGTTTGTGGAGGGTTAAGGGAATAGTTGATGGAGATTTCCAGTCAACTATTAGAGGGTGACCTTTGTTTAAACCAGCTCTGTTAATCAAATACAGAAATAACTATTTTAAAAGATAACATTTGCTAGCAGTTACCATCATTTTTTTTACCCTTAGAGTAGGATGCTGTAAATATACCACTGCATTTATACTAGTTCATGGCCTACTGAATCAAGAAAAGCTAAGTCAACTCCTCAGGTTCATGGCTTCACCCTTCAGATGCCTTGATATAGCTCCACATGCTACGCACTTCTGAGAACAGCATGTCACTCTCAGTAATCTGTCTGATTTGTCTTATGGATTCTTAAACTAGTCCTACCATTTATAATTTGATTTACAACCAATATTACAGGTATTTCATTGGCCTCCATTCAGGAAAGTGCTTAAGCATGTGCTGAAGGAGATCCTTGTTCAGGAAAACAATTCGACATGTGCTACTGATTTCAATGGGACATAAGCATGTGCTTACGTGTCTTCCTGAATAGGGATGCTTTCATGAGTTAGGGCCTGAGTGAAGGTTCATAACACATGCCTCTGTCAATCATATGTCTCTAATATGTTCATACTTCTCTATAGCTGAGGACAAACCTGATGTTCATGAAGGGTACAGACCACTCAACTTGTGATCTCAAAGGAATTTTATTGAATTGAAAACACTCTCAACATCAAGCCCTCCTCCTAAGGTCACTGGGAAATGAAAAGACACTCAAGGGATGGAGCAGTGCAGACCCTGTTATTTAGGGGCACTGAAGGTCATTTTAAGCCACCTTTGCACTATGCTGATCCTGAGCTGCCCGGTACTGGGCAGCCCCTTGCTGTAAATTAGTTACTATGGGTGAAATCCTGACCTCATTGAAGTCAATGGAATTTTTGCCATTGATTTTAGTAGGGCCAGGATTTTACCCCATAAATCTAGTTATCCAAAACTGAATTTCATAATTGCCAATCTGAAAAGCCCAATCTTGATTCAGGGACACTATCTAATGTATCAACATTCCAGTCTTGTGTAAATGACCTTATCATAGAAGTCTAAAGTTGCCCCTCCACACATGGTGCCATATGTGGGCTAGGGCTACCTCCATTCTTTGAGATAGAGAGAGATGGGGTGTATGTTCCTTGAATGACTGAATGAGCTGATGTGTAATCCTGGCTCCATTGAAGTGAATGGGTATTTTGCTGTTGACTTCAGTGAAGCCAGAATTTCACCCCACATCTTCAACTGGAATAAAGTGGTATCGCTCCATTGACCTCACTGGAAAGCTGCTGATTTACACCTGCTGAGGATCTGGCCTAACCTTTCATCTTTGCCCCCATTTTCCTGGTGGTGGGGGGAAGCATTACAAAAATATCTGTACTAATTACACTTTACTTTTGTCTTTATCATGCACTGATGAGTTGTTGGGAACTCATGTGAGCTGCTTACTGACATTGCTGACCCTTGGGCCCTGTAAAGGATCACTCTTTTTATTTATTATGAACATCTGTAGTCCTTTTTCTTGCAAAGATAGTCCTGGAAATGTAATCTGCTAAGAATGAAAGGAATAGGCAGCTGGGCTCTACGCTGCAGCAGAAGACTGTATAAGTGTGTGTACACAAATTATTTTGGATGAGTCTAAGGGAGTTGCAGCGGGAGAAGTGATCTCTCAGGTAACTAGAGGCATATGCATAGAGGATTTAGAATATGAAAACAGAAATCTTGAATTGGAATTTGTCCAGTGGGGAGCCAGAGCAGTGAGCAGAGCACAAGGGTGATGTGTTGATGACAATTTGTGTTACTAAGCAGGTAGGTGGTTGTGTTTTGTAGCAGTTGGATCACTTTCAGGGTGTTTTGGCTTGATTTCTAAATATGAATTGTAATAATCAAAGCTGGAAGTCTTGATTGTATGGATCACCGTGGCTAGATCAGTTTTATAAAAGTGGGGCTCATTCATCTGGTCAGTTGCAAATAAAAGTGGGTGTGCTTTAAAAATAACAGGTGACAGGATATAGCTGTTGGATTATCCCCATCACACAAGATGTGTCCTGATATGTTGGAATAAGGCCCATACTCATCTGCAGGGGAACCAAAGAGTTAAATTGCAATGGTCTCCTCTTAAATGAAATACTTTGTTAAAGGAATAAACCAGGAAAGAATCAATTTTTATTGCTTGATCATGCTTCTAAACTGATTGCTACTGTAATAAAATTAGGGATTCCATTTCATTTAAAGCAAGGATAGTAATTTTATTTACTTTTTTCAGTCACATCCCCACACAAGCGCACACAGAGCAATCAGCTGCTGCACTTGTTAGTTTGCTGATTAAATACTTTGTCACTTAACTCTGAACTAATTAAAGAGAATTGAAGCTGCTGTGCATCAGCCAAGATGGTATTAACTTTAACCAAGATTCCCATGCGTTTACTCTTCCACTGCCTGCAGATTTTTCTTTCTTTTCAACTAAATGTTTACTAACAAACTCAGCCTAAATTGGCTGGGTTCTGGCTTCTCTGGTCAGTAGTTTTGTTGGCATTATTAAATAAGCAGTAATTCCAGGTAGTTATAGTCTGTTCAGCTTTGCAACACAGAGGTGTATGGTTTCTGACTAGTGGGAAAGCACTGGGGCAGGATGACTAGGGATTAATATGCTTCTCCAGCAACAAACAAGGGTGCTGGTATGATCTAACACCTAGCTATGGTATTTCTAAGACACCCATCTCCTTGTGAGCTGGGTACCAAAGAGTCTAATGTACTAATATAATTACTGATTGCAAGGACTAATTCAACCAATGCCAGTGTTTTAGAACTGGTCTCCCATCTCTTTTTTGGATGAGTTTCCTCCCAGATATCTGGCAATTTGGATCCATTGATATAATAATTTATTATTTGTATTGCAATACCTGCTAAAAGTTCCAATCAGGACCCAGTGCCCCTTTGTACTATGGACTGTGCACACATAGCAAAAAAGATGGGGCCTTGGTCCAAGTAGCTTACAAATTCTTTGTTTTAGTGGCTCTCCTTTCCTATGTATCACAAGCATGTGAAGAAATGAATGTATTCTACATGCTGAATACACTGAATTGTTTCTGAAATTATTTCTCCTGTAGGCCTCACTCTACACCAAATGTCATAGACAGTCCAGCATAAGTTTGCTGCAAAAGTCTTATGAATGTACTCTGCACATTCTGATGATCAGTTAATTACACTTGGTTCATCTTCAGGTGATCTCCAAGGGTCTGAAGATTCACTTGTGCATCTGTTTTTAGAGAATGTATGGTCCCAAGTCATTTTTAAAAACATCCTTCAGGTGATGCTCACATTATGAACAGAAAAAACTTCAGGAGACGATCCTTGCAGGGTGCACACTTCTCCCCAAAATCTCAATAATAGAAATAATTACTAGTAAATAACAAAGCACATTCATAACCAGGGTTATCTTGGTTTTTTAAAGGATACTCAGTGTATCAAAGCCATAAAATACTGGTGGTGTATTAAAAAGCAGAGTATATTCCAGGCATTCCTACCTACCTAATAAAAGTTTTAGGGGAAGTGGGTGACTCTGGATATTGGTAATTGAATAGCCTCTAGCCATCCGTTTATATCTAGCCAAAGGCTCATTTCCATTCAAGTCAATGCCAAAACTTGCATTGACTTCAGTGGCCTAAAAACAGCCCCCACGTTGATAGTGAAGGTCATTATCCTCTAATGGTCACAGTGAGAGAAATGAGTATGATGAGAAATGAGTTGGCCAACACAACTCAGATTTGAATAGATCAGTGTCCCCATCACTAACACGCTAACACAAATGGCAACAATTGACATCTTTATAGGCAGTCTGAGCAGAGAGCTTGATAAGGAAGTTTTAAACACCCTCTCCTCCTAGAGCTGGACCCTCTAGGTAAGGGTAGAGGCAAATTTTAAATTCAGATATAATTTTTAAAAAATTAAATAGGTCTCAGTCCAGTCTGTAGTTTGACACCCACAACTAATCATGTCCACAATTTTATGCTCACACAATGTATAGTGTTGTGAACTCACAACTTTATTGCAAGTCTTAGTTATATTTGGTGTTTCTGTTAAAGTCCCAGCTTCTGGAATCATGTGAATAAGTGAGAATCTTTTTTTTTTTCTTACTAAGTTTCTTGTCTTCATGGCTGTGAAGAAATGCTCAAAAACATGAATCCTAAAAGCTCAAAAACCAGAAGGCAAGTAAAAGGAATTCAAAATCTATTATATTTAAAATATCCTGATTTTAAGCCAGACTCATGAATTTGGTGGCTTGATTTATGAACTTTGAATGTTTAGAGTTAGCAGTACTATTGCAAATGGAAAATTGGCTGTTTGTTTTGTTTTTTTTAAAGTGGCCCAATAATGCCAAATTTATTCTAAAAAATAGAGCTTTCCTCTGCCCAAACCAAATCAAATACAATGTATTCATAAAGGCAAAGTAGATTGTTTAGCGAAATAGGTATGTCTGTGGAATTTAGGAGATTGTGATGTAGTGTGCTTAACAGAGATGCTAATTTAGACTGATATAATGAGTATCAAGTACAAGTATCACAGTCACATTTTTCAGAATGTGACCAAAAAGGTGGTACACAACATTAGAACTCCTTTGCCATGTATTACTGAAGGAGTTAATGTGCTTTTTGTCATGTCACGTCTTGCAACACTATCATTAAGGCTGTGTCAGCCTTTCTACTATAAACTGTAACCTTTAGGAGTTTATGACTTGTCCATACAAATTCACTCTAGGCTGAAAATTGGCATATGAAGTCTGAGTCCAAGAGCCCGATTTTTGTAGAAGAAAATAACTTGAAAAACAGCTGAAATTATCAAACTTGCTATTTTTAAGCTTTTCCTTGTGCGCACATAACTCAAACCCAACCTGTCTTATACAAGTAAATTTTTTGTTCTTTACGTAAATTAATTACTTTGCATATTTTAATGCCAATCTTTTATTTTAAAGTTATGCCTACAGGGCAATTTTTGATGACTGTACTTTTTGCATGTGTTATAAGATTAAACAAGCCTACAAAAACTGAAGCTCAAAATTAAGGCTACCACTCATGCCATAGAGTTTACTCTGTAGCAAAATCTAGGTAACTCTCAAATAAGATAGCCCAAAATTGATGCTCCCACAGTCACTAGTCATTTTCAAAACTCTTGGTCCCTTTTTCTTAGAAAAATAATAAGGGTGTAAATAATTTTTTTGAGACTTAAAATATAAGAAACTACCTAACCCCATCTGTGTTAACACTGATCTTATGGTGGCACTACCTGGCCCCAATACACAAGGAGTTAACTCCAGTTTCCCTTTCCTCTCTCCTTATGGAAGGTGTACAAGGGAGGGAGAATAAAAAGAGCTGCTGGATAGTCTCGGGGGAGAAAGTGGGATTCTTTAGCTGACATTTAGGGCTGAGTTGATCCCCAGACTGGCAAAGTTTGTTGTTGCTTACTCTTTTTGCCAATGTATCTTGTTTAGAATGTATAGGTGTTCTCTCCTGCTGAACAGACCTTGCTGCCTGTCTGTTTTTCATTTCTGCTCAGTCATCCGTCCAGTTTACAGAGCCATCTCTTGTTTTTGTTGGAGCCCTGTGTAAAATAATCAGTACAGAGCCACATCCACCTCCTACCCATATAACCCCCAATTTCCATGGCCTGTGGGCACTCTCCCTTCACCTCTTTTTGAAGCTCTGCAGGTTGGAAAGTAGATGAGAGGAGACCAAGAGAACACAAGAAAATGTAATATTTCACAGATGTTTTCTCTATCATTATGTTCTTTGTTATCTCTCCAGTTTCCATTCCCCTCATGATCTTTTTTCATTTCTCCTTATGTTCTTTGTCTGAGACTGAAAGCTCCTTGGACTTGTCTGTAAAGTGCCATGGACACGTATATGAATAATGCACCATGCATGCTATATATATAGCCAGGCATGTCATATAAATGCAGTTTGGCAGAAAGGTATACACACTGCATAAACTATGCAGGCTGTGTAATAATGCTGGGCAAAGTGTATGTAAAATGACATTCCTAAGCTACTTCTGAGCATCAGTGCAGGACATTACACAGACCAGGACAGCCAATGCCAATACTATGGCATTGGGGTAGGACAATATAACAAAATATTTTAAAGGAGAAAAATACAAGAGACACTCTCAACTACAGGGGGTACAAGAAAAGCTAAATTCATCATCTAATTTGAACTGAATTAACTGATGTGGGCAGCACAGGACCTATGACTGGGTCCATCAGGACACAACTCAGCAAGGTGCTCTGGGCTGTAGCTGAATTGCTCTACTCTGTCTGGCTGAGACATTGACCAGCTTCTTGTCCCCTATCAGTAATACATGTTGTACAAAAGCTAGTTGGGGGCACAAGCCAGCTGGCTGGCATGCAAACAGGCAAAGATGGAAAAAAGATGAGGGAAGGAGAAAGTGGCTTTGAGCTATCTTTCTGCCTCTCTCAATCCTAGGGTCCCAAGGGCTGTATCACCTAAATTAGGTACCAGTGCACTGGCTCTGAATTGGGCAGAGCTACAGGCTTGCCAGTCCATCTCCTCCTGTCCCCAGTGATGCTCCAAATGTGGAGTGTGAGGAGCAAATGGCATAGAGCTGGATACACTGGCTTTACACTGTCTGCTGATCAGGTGCATAAATTGATCCTCAGTGACCTTTTTAGGCCAGTGCTTTCAGTGTTCAACACTGGATCAGGGGCTGAGGATTGAGCTGACCATGTTTAACTAGGATGAAAGTTACTAAAACCAAATTCATGTGCAGAAGACTAGAGAATAAGTCTGACATCTGTTGCAAAGCAGGATTAATTAGATATTACTTCAAATGATGATTCCTGGCCCATTCCCATGTGAGCAGCTGGTAAATGCACTGTTCTAATCAGGTTTTTTGGATCAAGATATTTTGTTATACTCATGCAGTCTATTAAGACTTTTATTAGTTTAAGACTTTTATTAGTTACATCAGACTATATTCGTTTGTTACAGACTGTATCACAACCTCCTAAATAGCACTTGTATTCCATGCAGAAGAATGACATTTTAAAAAAAAATAAAGACTGAAAAGTGAAGCATTTTAAAATTACAAAATGCCAGAATTAGTGCTACCTTAATTTGGCCCCCTTGTGTGCATACATTATGATGCAGTCTTAAATTACATAATCTCGTGCTATTTTTTTCCCACTGGACCCCTGCCTCATTCAGTGCACAGTATGGTTGGTGCTCAGGGAATGACAGATGTTCAATATTTCTTTCTATCCTCATCAGTCAGTGTATGGTCCCATACCTTATTAGTTGCACACATCCAAAACATGCACAGAATAAGGAATTTTTAATTCTTCATGGATTTTTCTATGGAGCTCTTTATTGGCGTACCCAAGTGCCTCATACCAACAGTAATGAACCTATCTGCAGAGTACCTTTTGAGGTAGAAAGGTGGTGTTATCCCCATTTCTCAGAACGGTACTGAGACACAGGAAAACTAGAGCCCAGATTTGCAAAAACGTTCCCCAGACTTTGGGTGCTACAATAATTGGGCAGCGAATTGAAACACCGAATTTTTCAGAGGTGCTGAGCATCCATAGCTTGTATGGACTTCATTTGGAGCTGAGTTCTCAGTACTTCTGAAACTCAAACCCGAGGTGTCTCAAGCTGGGCATCCAGAAAATAAGACACATACAAGCAGAAGTTACAAACTTTGGCTGAAATGACTTACACACTTTCTATGTGATGCTGGGCAACAAAGCCAGGAGAAGATCCTAGATCACATTTATCCTAATCCAGAGCTGTATCCCTTTCTTTTTGCGTAGCTCCCATCTTATTTTCCACACACCCATTCCTTATTCACCATTCATCCTCTGCACTGAGTAACACGGGGGGTGCTGTGGAATAATATGTGATCATGTAATTAAAGACTGTATTATAACACATGCGCATACACACAAGTAGACAGAATTAAGGTTGCTTGGACTGCCTTAATTCTGGCATTTCCTAATTTTTGCAACCTTTATAATATTCTTTTAGTGTAATATTTTTGTATGGAAGTTTCGAGGATCTATTTTTTAAAGAGAAAAATGGAGAAAAAAGCCCAGTTCCATCATGTGATAGTATTTACTAGGCATTGACTTTTTGAGGCCACAACCATTCCTAACCACAGGTATTTCCTGTGGGGAAGAGATTTTCCCCCTTTGCTTCTCCAAAAGTGAGTGGCAATGTTGCCATTTAATTTTTAGGGTTCGGGTACAGCCCTCTTCTGTGCAGAGCAAGGAGCTATCTCACAGCCACACTGTCACTGGCTGAGTCCCACTCTGGCTTCTCAGAAGGAACCCGGAGGGAGTAATACAATTCTTCTAACTAGGATTTTGTGAATGGGCAAGTGCAGACTAGAGGACAGTGTGACAGAGAGCGTTATCCATCTTGTTTCACGCCCCTCCGACTCCCAAACCACCTCCAAATCCACTTGGAGTGGCAGCCATATTAACCCCAATTGGAGGGGCTTCTGCATGAAGTGGGCACAATACTGCTGAAGTAGCACTCCCCTATTCTGCACAGGACAAAGAGATCCTCACATATAGGGCTCTTTTGCAGATGGATCTACCTGGGATGCTCTCAGGTGAACATTAACAATTTAAGGTCATAGTCATTAAAAAACAAATATATCCAGCTTCTGTGCTGTGTAAGCCTGTGCTGAAGAAAATAGAACTTGAGGGCTGTGCTGTGGGCAATTCTCAATAAATGCTACCTATTTCCATAACATTATGGATAGCCAGTGACTAGTACTGCTAAACTTTGGGCAAAATTCTGTCCTGATCTCCACACGAGTCCATGGGATTAGTGAAGTAACTGATATCAGAGTGGTTGCTTGGGCATAACTGAAGGAAGAAATTGGCTCAGTGATTCTTAAATTATAACAAACTATGGGTAAAGTAATACTCTAATTCTCAATAGTTCCTTACTTATCATATCATAGATCTATAGTCCAAACTACAGGATCAGGTCTTTTAGAGTTAATTGCTCTAAGTTGTTTCAGTTTATGTGCCCAGTCCTGCTCCAATAAAATCAGTGGAAATTGTTATTTACACCAATGGCGGTAGGATTTAGTCCTATATGTACTACACTTTACAGTTAAAGTAAATATTCTGTAGACTAAGCTCTTTGGGGCAAAGATAGTCTTTTTGTCCTGTGTTTGTACAGTGCCTACTGCAGTGGGGCGCTGGTTCATGATTGGGTTTCTTAGACACAATTGCAGCACAAATAAACAATGAGAATGATAATACAATGATGCTCTAATATGTTATATACCAAAAACATCGTAGCTGATCAAAATGCATGTCCCTTTGGGCATCAGATATAAAACAAAGTGCCTTGAACATGAGTGATTTTTCTCTGCCAACTGTCTATAGTTATTTAATCCCTCTAAATCTTCCTGTCCTGGTATCTTTGGTATCTTCTTTGCCACTGTAAAGATTTACTCTGATTACGTATTGCATGTCTCTTAGAAGAAACGATACTCTGAGGTACCCATTTTTCAGGTGATTAATATGCACGTCAGCATTTTTTAAGACCGTTACTTTGACCGTTTCAATTTGTTGTTGTGTAAAATATGGGAAATATCACTTATTTTAAAAGGTTATATTTAATACAGAAATTGCATTCATATACAGTTAAGGTTGTGACAAGCCATGAAATGTGTAAAATTACGAATAATGCAAAACTGACTTATTAGTCAATGGGGTAAATGTTCCAAAGTTCATGATACCTTTGCTTCCCTCCCAGGTGACTTATCAACTCTGAAATCAAAGTAGGCTAAACAGTTGGTATTTTGCCTTGCCATAGGTAAAAGATTTATTTCTTTTTACTCTCTATGGAAAATTATCTTCAATTGTATTGTAATGCTGCGCAAGTATCAAGTTTATTCTTAGCAGTATGTCTCTCAAGTCATGTTGTGAAAGTAATTGTAACTAAGGGAGTATAAAATGTATTATTAGTAATAACATCTTACATTTATACAGAGCCTTTCATCCAGAAGGATTCCAAACCTTTTTTGTAAGCCATTGGCAACGTTTTGCTCTTATATCCTTAAGGTAGCTCTCAACTCCAGTATTCTGCTGTTACTGCATGTGTGGCGCTTGTGTTGAGAATAATGGGAGTTAAGTACATGCAGAGAAAGCAGAAAATTGAAAGCAAGATTCTTTGTGTGAATTGTAGATAAGATTTTTGACTACCTCTTCTCCACAGGAACTGCTTTACCTGCCATTATACATTTCTCCTGGAGGCTTTGCGGGGAGAGGGGTGGTGGGAATTTCTCAAGCCCTTAGAGCTGTCTCCAAAATCTTGTGACTGTTGGTGTTTCTTTGACTATCATGTTGAAGGTAGCATATAGTCTTGCTGTGGGTGGCTGCTGCAATCATGAAGGTGACATTAAAGTAGACTAGAGGAAAAAGAAAGCTGGGTCCTGTCCAGAGCAGCCTAAAGAGGATAATTCCTACCATTGGCTGGATTCCCTTAAAGGGAATATACACCTCTACCTCGATATAACAGTGTCCTCAGGAGCCAAACACGTTATAGGTGAAACCGTGTTATATCGAACTTGCTTTGATCCACCGGAGTGCGCAGTCCCCCCTTTCGCCCCCCCGGAGCGCTGCTTTACCCCGTTATATCTGAATTTGTGTTATATCGGGTCGCATTATATCGGGGTAGAGGTGTATTGTGGGCATAATAATGCAGGCAGCAATCTTGGTGGTTGTCTCACTCAGAAGCAATATATCAGGCTTTTCCGCTTTCCATTGTACTCGGGTATATCCACACTTATCTCCAAGGTGGAATGTGGTGACTATATCTTGGCACAAAGCAATATTACATGACTATTTAAGAAAAAATATGAAAGTACTATATCCTATTAAAATTCCCTCTGTAGTTTCAAGCAGGGTATTGTAATTATCTAAATGGAGTTTTCTGAGGAAGCACCCCTACATTTAAAAAGTGCTATGAAATCTTTATTAAACTATAATGGTCTATGACCTCAGTTTTATTTCTCTTCCAAAACATGGTACATCCAGCAGCAGCACCAGCTTGGGACATTGATTTAAAAGAGTGACACCTCCTGAATCAACAGTACCACTTTCTGCAGTACCTTCTGTTTTCCATAGGCTTTCCCATCCCAGCCCTGACTAGGACTGACCCTGCATAACTTGTATAACATCTGATCAGATCACAGCCTGAGATGGTATGGCAGCAAGTAATGTCTTCAACATGAATTTTAGTTAAGAAAATGTTTTGTGTATTTCCAGTTATGGTTTTGTATCAAATTCATTCAGCTATTCAATGGACAGGTCTTATAAGTATCATCCCTAAATAGGATTTCAGGTTTCAGTCCACTCCCCCACACGCAGCCAGGTGCTCCCTTAAGTCTGTGAAAGATTTTGAAAAAACATTTATAATCTCAGAGAACTGGGACATAAGTGTTAAATCTCTGGATGAAGGAGGACAGAAGAGGCCATCAGATCTAACACAGTCAAAGTGTTCTGAGCAGGCTAAGAGGAGTCTCCTGGAGCAGAATAAAAAGGGACAGAAAAACACACTATTTGGGGACTGGGGGTGAAAGGGGAGAGAAAAGCAAGGGAAATGTGCATGTGCGTTGTGACATTTCATCAGCACTACAGCTGACATTATCTTGGGGAAGTGGCTAGGCTTCTGTACTAGAAGATGCATATTTTTCTTACCTGTGGTTTTCACTCATTCATTCAGGTTTCTAGCTGAAAACAAATGATTTGGCCAAAATAGGTTTTCAAGCGAAAAAGTAACCTTCATTGTGAGGATGCAAATTCATATGCACAACATCAAAGCAAGAGTTCAAGTAAAGACTGTTATACTAAATGGTTTTGAGCAAATTTTCATTTATTTTTCTAGCTTAAAACATCACTAGTAAATTCTTATAAAATCAGTACATTGACTTTGGATCCAAAGTGAAGGGCTTCATTTTAACCTAAGCCTTGGACCCCTGCTAAATACAACCATATTAATACCTATTTTGACTAGAGATGAGCCTTAACTACAAAACTAAAATTAATCTCCAGACTTCCCCATAATTAGAAGAAATTCAGCTCTGGGGCTTAAATCTCCTTTGCCTTACACCATTTTTAACACCAGTGTAACTTGAATGAAGTTACTTCTGATTTACCCTGGCACAACTAGTAGGAGAGTCAGGCTCTTGGCATTTGACTCAGATCCATTTATAAAACTTCGCCCAGGCCACTAAGCTGGAGATCCCACTCCCAATTCCCTGGTGTTTTGGCCCCACTTCCGGTGTCCATCTCCTTTTCTAATTTTGATTGAAGGAATGTCTACCGACAAATTAAATTAATGTGCACGTACTGTACTTACTCTGTCGTGATACAATAAATGTATGCTGTGACAAAGCAAATGTGTGTATTACAGGGGGTAATTAAAATGTAAGATTGTTTTCAGAGTCAGTAAGTTCTGAAGAAACCTCTCCCATCTCATCCTATATTTATTCAGCAATGTTTCATTCTAATATACAACACATCAATAATACAAAATATGTATATTCCTTAAAATCTGAACAAACTCTAAATGAGTGCAGTGCAAACAAAGTACAGTTTGGTGGTACAAAGTATTTCTTATGGGATCTGACTACATATAAAAACTTATTTTCTATAATTTGCTTTCCTTTTGAACAATTTATAGTGTGTAAGGAGAAAAGTATACTCATTCTACAAAAGGCTATAATTCCTTGTAGGGATTCTAGTAAGAGCACAAACAATGATAGTGCAGCTCAAGAGATTTGTTCATATCACCAGAATTTCAAGATGAAATTACACCCATAATATATGTGCATATTGGGAGAAGCTAATTTATGGGTACATAGTTTAAAAGCTACTCCTGTCCTTCACTAATTGGTCTCTTGTCCTCCTCTTCTCCCTATTCTGTAAACCCTAAACAATACACTGTCACAATGAATCTATCTTTTTGCTAACTTAAAATTCTTTGGAATTTATAGCTTTGTGATCCCACATAGGGATTTGCCCTCACTATGTCCCTTTATGCTCTATGAGTGAGATTGTAGCTCAGGGGAGTCTTACCACTTGCTAAAAAGCAATTCAGATTGTTTGCTAAAACTAACCTAGTCAGAGTGGAAAGCCAAAGTTTAGCAGTAGTGGTAAATTCACAGTATTCCTTTACTACTCCTCTTGCATTAATTTTTTCTTGCAACATTTTATTGGTAAGCTAGTAAAAATGTTTTTATAGAACTGAAAAAAAAAGTTCTGCAGATAGTTAAAGCCAGTTGATCTGGGAAGGTCTAGGTTGCTCTTCACATGCTTTTGAGGGATCTCCAAATCTGTGAGGGGAACCTAATCTTTAACTTGACCTGATTAACACATGCAGTGTCTTGGACAAAGCGTACTTTTAGAACAGACTTCAGAACACAGTCTAAGGCTTTTGCTCGGCTAGGATTTAAAGGCATGTCCTAATATGTTCTAACAACACATCTTTAAATCCTAGCCTAGTAAAGCCTTAGACAGTGTACTGAAAACATGAAGAAGGTGTGATAGGTTCCCTCTAGGGTGCTGCCTGGAACTGGGGTACCACTGAGCCCTCTGAATCCCCAGGTTTTTCATTCACAGGCTAGAAATCCCTTTAGCCTGGGTCCAGCACTTCCCCCAGTTCAGTCTTTTGTTCCTTAGGTGTTTCAGGAGTTTTCTTGTGTGGGGCATGAAGAACAGATGATGTCACTTCCTGCCTTATAGTTTTAGCATATGGTGGGAACCCTTTGTCCCAAACTCAGATTGTGGAAAAATACTGACATCCCAAGATGGCATCCAGAGTCATGTGGCCTGGTCACATGCCCTTGCATACCTTGCTGAGTCATAGTAGCCATTACTTACAGGCTGTCTGGAACATTCCAAGGAAAGTTAAGTTCTTCCAGTATCCATTGTCTTTGCTGATGGGCCATCAGCATTAACTGGCTTTTTCATTGTTGTACCAGAAAGGCTAGTTGTGGGTGTCACCCAGAGTAAGCACGATTGAAATACAGATACATAGTCAATATTCCTAACTTTAGATACAAAAATGATATATGCATACAAATATGATAATCCTATTCAGCAAATCATAATTTTTCCAATGATACCTCACATGATCCATGTTGTACAAAATGCATCATATTTATGCCATAATCATAATATCACTGTGAAGAATATGGGGTGCAGTGTCACAGAAGGATCTACACTTATTGTGAAAAAGCAGTGAGAAAGAGAACAATAAAGTCTAGTCCTCAGTGTTTGTCTTCCACTTACTTATTTCCCACTTAAAGTTAAAGGTGGTCAAAAAATTTTGACTGAAAATTTTTCCTGTTGCAAATGTGGCTTTTGTCAAAATTTGAAATTTTCTGCAGGAAATTTTTTTTTTTTTTTTTTTTTTTTTAATTTTCCAGTCAGGAGAATCAGAACAAAAAGCCTCATTTCAAAATGGTTTGTCTTGGAATGTCAATCTTTTTCATTTTGAAATGTTAATTTGAAGTGAAAATTTTGTTTTGATGTCAATTCAAAATGAAGATTTTATTTTGTTTCATTGTGATTGAAACTATCAAATTTGTTTTTACAGTTTGATTCAAAACTTTTTGGAATTTTGTTTTCCAATAATGGTCAATATTTTGACTTTTCGTTTTGATTCAGAATGGAAGGAAATTTCAAAATGTCATAATTTCCCATGAATGAAAAATTTCATTTTTCCAACAACCTCAAACTAATTTTTCTGTAAATTGCAGATGTAGGTGCACACTCGCACTCTTGATCAGTTCATTTCTTGCATTTTCTTGCTTATATATTCACCTGAGTTTTACCTGGAGGGTCTTAAATGTGAGCACGTGGGCTTTTTTATTTATTTTTTAACTATCCATAGAATTCCTTATGCTGTTTTAGGCTAACACGATTATTTTTATTTATTGCACTTAAAAGCAAAGGTTTACACAGTATATCTAATTTTTGTACAGATATGGGAGGTAAATAAGGTGAGGGAGCTAATGGCATCCTAAAAT
The DNA here is from genome assembly GCF_002925995.2 of Terrapene triunguis. NCBI lineage: Eukaryota > Metazoa > Chordata > Testudines > Emydidae > Terrapene > Terrapene triunguis. The sequence continues at coordinate 15,125,785 of NW_020664562.1, read as the reverse complement.
CCCTGTGAAGGAAGGGGAACTATGCCCAGTTGTATCTGGCTACCTACCCTGTCAGATTCAATGCACATTTGAAAGAGAGCTATAGCAAGCTTTGCCAGCAATTCAAAACCTGGCAAGCAGTCCCCTCAGCACTCCCCAACTCACTGTGGTTCACTGACTCACAAGGCAGACGGGGGAGAGAATAAACATCTCCTGAAAACTGTGCCACTGAGCAACCAGGAAATTCAGCTTGTTCCAAGAACGGGAGCTGAAACCATAAGGTAACCTTGGAATGAGGCCACAGCATTACTATTTCATTGTGTAGATAGCTAGAGCATCAAGAAAGCTGGGAAGGGGTAGGAACTTGGCAGTAGAGGATCACTGTAAAGGTTTTCCCCTTTGAGGCTCAGAAAGGCAGAGAAGGAGGGAGGGGAGTGTGGATTAACCCTTCAAGGGGCTGCTTTTAAGTATATTTTCACCCCATGGGAGAGTTCATGTTTAATTTTTATAAGAAATCAGATATAAAATTCACCCACAGGTGTAAAGATTGCAGGAGCCCCCAAGCTCAGCAGTAACTGCTGCACTGGGGCATGGGCAACTGTGACGTGGGCATATAGGTGAACTCTGCGCACCCTAGATGCAGGGGAGGTAGGCTCTGAGTTTGGAGTCAAAACCAGGTATAGTCTCTGGTCACAGTTACACTGTGGGCTCTGGGCGCCAATAGCAATGGGTACGTCTATACTTACTTCCTGGTCCAGATGTAAGCGATCGATCTTCTGGGATCGATTTATTGTCTTGTCTAGACGCGATAAATCGATCCCGGAAGTGCTTGCCGTCGACGCCGGTACTCCAGCTCAGCGAGAGGAGTACGCGGCATCGACGGGGGAGCCTGCCTGCAGCGTCTGGACCCGCGGTAAGTTCGAACTAAGGTACTTCGAATTCAGCTACGTTATTAACGTAGCTGAATTTGCGTACCTTAGTTCGAAGTGGGGGGTTAGTGTGGACCAGGCCAATGAGTGACAGCCCTCCTTGCTGGCTGGTTTCACCAGGGGGTTTGAACCAGGAGTCTTTAATGCTAGGCGCATTAGTCTGTAGTCAGTGGCTGTTGTAGATTCTTACCTTCCTACATAGCCTGACCATTACAGAGGGGCAATGATGAACACTATAGTAATGTGTGTTAAATGATCTTATCTGATCAAGGTTTGGTTGGTGGTGATGTCAAATATCACAAGTAAAACTATGTCAGGCTGGGCCAATCCTAAGGTGGGAGACAGTCCCTGATCCTCAAGAAAAAAGCAAAGATGCACTAGCAAGTACTGCTCCTTCAGAAGCAATACTAAATAGAAGACCCTGCCTGGTGCTGAGGGATACAATGTTGCTAGACGTGCCTCTTTAATAATAATAATAATTAATAATAATTAATAAAAAAGAGAGAAAAAAGAAGGGATAAAGAAACAAAGGTCCTGGATGTAGTGGTCATTAAAGAGCCCATGACATTTTCTGCATGTGTGTGAGCGGGGTGTTAAACACAATGGTATCTGGGAAATAGTCCATTTGGATAAATTAAATTCTTTCTGACTCTTCAGTCAGATGCCGTATTATTTTTTGCTCATTGTCCTAAATTGTTGTGCACTCTTACTGTGTGCTACTAAAGGAGCTATCATGTTTCATTCCAGAAGTAAGTGGTTATTCCTGCCTTTAGGATGAAAGGTGTTCTATTTATATAATGACTAGATATCATACCATGAACGCTAATATTGTGAGTATATTTTATTCTTGTTTGTGCAAGTAGTCAGGTAAATGTGTGCTAGGGTTGGAGAATACTTCTAATTAAGTCTCTCTGTAAGCTTAACATGGTATCTGTTAATAGAGCAATTTAGCTTTACCTATATTTCTTCCAGGCAGCAATTAAACTGAATGTATGTATTATGCCTTGTGGTGTACAGTGTCCCTTGCCTATTCAGGTGATCAAATATAATTCAAATGGGAAACCGAAAAAGAGTGAGGTAATGGCAACTCCCATTACAATGGATTCCTCCCGCATAAGTGTAACACTAGCTTCTCAGTAGCATTAATGTTAAATGTTCAGCTCTCTGGTGAATTATCCAGCAAAACTTTTCCTGGAGAACAAATAAGTATCATTGAGTTACTCCTACCTAAGAACAAAAAATGAGGAGAGACATTATGAGGTGGTCTCCCGATAAGTACTACAAATAATACTTTTATTGAAATATGCATATTTTTTTCAAAGAAAATTATTTAAATATTAGTAAGTTATGATAAGTAGACTAAAAAGGTAAAATATATAATATGGTCTTTTCCCCCAGATGTTACAGTTCAGATATAAAGAGGGAGCTGAATTTGGAACCGCTTATTTTCCAGTGAAAAATATTTTTCTATAAATCAGAAATAGCTAATTCTTTTAAAAAAATATATCAGGCCATTATTATTCATCAGCCTTCATTTCGGGGGGAGGGATAGCTCAGTGGTTTGAGCATTGGCTTGTTAAACTCAGGGTTGTGAATTCAATCCCTGAGGGGGTCATTTAGGGATCTGGGGCCAAAAAAAAAAATCTGTCAGGGACAGTACTTGGTCCTGCTAGTGAAGGCAGGGATGGGACTCAATGACCTTGCAAGGTCCCTTCCAGTTCTATGAGATAGGTATATCTCCATATATTTTTTTTCATTAACCACATTATAATAATGTATAAACAATGGGTTGTGTATGAGACAATTGCACTGATTTAACTTGTTTTTTAATTGAATATAGTAAACTTGTGCAATAGGCTGCACAATTACCTGTAGTTCAGTTTATCTTAAACCTATTCCTAATTGCTTTGAGCTAAACAAAATGCGCCACTTTTAAACCAAAGTAAGTGTGTTCACACAGCCTTTGGCACTGGTTTAACTGCATCTGTTTAAATTCACACCTTAAGTTAACCAAGGCAACTTTTCTGTGCAGGCAAATCTGTAGTTTCCAATTATTGTGATGTCACCATCCTAGTTCTCCAAACATTATCAGAGTCCTTCTGGAAGGACCTGAATTTCAGGACCAAAAATTCTTGGTGTTTGTAATGTAAACAACAAGCAAGGAAAAAAAAAAGATAAGAAAAGCTGACCTGTCTGTAATATATCCTCAAAGAGCATCACCTTCTTTTCCTTTTCAGACCACTGTTTACTTATTTATTTAGTGGTTTTTGTTATTTATCAGGTTGGGTACTGAATAAATGGATACTCCTGTTCTGAGGAACAGGAGACTGTAGGTTAAAAGCAGTTGCCTGAATTTGAGTTTCTGACTCTTTGTGATTTAAATCAACTGTGACACAGGGCAAGAGGAAATAATGTGTAGTGGCTAGAGCAAGAGACTGAGAGTTAGGGCTTCTGAGCTCTATTTCCAGGTCCGCTATCATTTCTCAAGATGACCATGTGCAAGTCACATGAGCTCTTTGTGCCTCAGTTTACCCATTTATAAAATAGAATTCAAGAGTTTGAGGAAAAATAAATGTTTGGAAAACCCTCAGGTGAAAGGTCCTATAGAAATGCAGAATAAAATATCTAAATATTATTCTATGCAGGAATGCTGAATCTCAAAACACTTTACCCTGTATCATGAAAAGCAAGACAAAATGTGACTGGTTGGGTTGAGCATCTATTACTGGCTTCTCTACCATTGATTTCTTCCTCCATCTAGGAGACAATTAAGCTGTTTAATCTTAATCATTGTGCTACCTGCCAGTTTTGTGCTTCCTAAATTATGGTGTTCTCTTTGGAAAGAAGTAAAAAGTGTGTGTGTGTGTACACATGTACACCTCTACCCCGATATAATGCGACCCGATATAATACGGGTTCGCATATAGCGCGGGTAACCCTGGGGCTCTGGCAGTGGGGCTCGGGCAGCGCTTTAAAGGGTCCAGGACTCCGGCTGCTGCGGGGAGCCCCAGACCCTTTAAATCACCGCTGGAGCCCTGCTGCCGCTACCCCGGTGCTGCAGTAGTGGGGCTTAGGCGGCAATTTAAAGGGCCCGGGCTCCCTGCAGCGGCCGGAGCCTGGAGCTCTTTAAATCACCGCTGGAGCCCTGCCACCGCTACCCCGATATAACAGGGTTTCACCTATAACGCAGTAGGGATTTTTGGCTCCTGAGGACCACGTTATATCGGGGTAGAGGTGTGTGTATATATAAAAACATGGTGGGGGCAAAAGAGAAGTGTCTGGTGGGCAAGGAGGTTTTGGAGTCAGTGGCTGTGCCACATGTGTTTATTAAAGCATCAAGAATCCACTGTTACTTCAGGCATTATATACAAGACTTCATTAAAACAGTGTAGGGGCTAAAATAACCTAATGTAGATCATGTTGGCTTACAGGGAAAGGGGTCATAAAGGTGGGTCTGAGTGTGAAGAGAATGAATGGGAATGTGAGCGAGAGTATTGGTTATAATAGTAACCACTGGAGACTGTGGATACTGACCTTTCTCATGATAGGGATATTAACCTTTTGCAGCCTTGATACATCAGGTACAAAGTGCCAAGTAACAGCACTCTTAACCACACTCCTGTGTGACACACCTTTATTATAGTGGCACAGCCAGCTCTGGTTCCTCTCGCAGGCAATTGACTTTAATGTCCCTTGTTGACATGGAAGGTGAAGCTGGCCCAAGTCTTGAATCAGCATCAGAAAGCCATCCAGGTAGCTAAGCCAAAGGCCATGGCTATTTTTAAAATCACTCAAAATTAGTTTACTTGAATCCACAGTCGGGTGACCAGATAGCAAGTGTGAAAAATCAGGACGGGGGTGGGGTTAATAGGTGCCTATGTAAGACAAAGCCCTGAATATTGGGACTGTCCCTATAAAATCGGGATAGCTGGTCATCCTAATCCATAGAAGATTTTGTTCTTGCAGCCGTATGAGAGGGCACCTCTCCTCTATTGAAAGCAGATTGCTGCTCTTCCCTTCAAGTAGCAGCATGAGAAATGAGGGCATTGGGAACGGAATGTTGGCAGAAAGCAACAGCAAATTGCTACTGCTCCTACCTGTTGTATTGGTTACAAGCTTGGGGAAGACTGCTCCCGCAAGCAAAATCCAGTTATGAAAAATGAATAGCAGTATGTCAATCTAAGGAAAAGCCTGGGAAGAGGAAGCAACTGCCATGGACTTCCTTCCCCACAGGAAATATTAAGAGACTGTTCATAATAGAGAACAAGCATCTGCAGCCAGTTGGCCATACACAGATAGAGTACCCAGGCAAAAGTAACAAAACAGCAAATGTAAATAACAAGGAACACAGGAATGCTGAGTATTCAGTGGAAGGCATATTCTTGCATTAAGGCCTTAACCACAGTGTGCACAATAGCCCATGTCAATGGATGTCTGTAGGAAGGTTAGATGGGGTATTTCTGTGGGACTTTTAATATATTAGTAACCTTTTAAGGTATCAAGCAGGGGGATGAAAGGAAGGAGAAGCTGCCCAGCACATATATTAGCTACATTACCAGGAGTTGTACATAATCTGCATCTCCCTGCTTGCATGGGTGTGGAATGCCACTAGCACTCCCAGGGTTCTTTGTGGCTGCCCAGTCCCTGCAGGTGTCACGTGCCAAAAGTTAGAGTGTAAATTGATCATTTATGAAGCATCTCCTCTGATGTCACTGCAGTCTAAGGCTATGAGGGTGCTGCCCAGGAGTCCTTGGAACCTTCTTAATGGGTAGCCCAACCCCGAAACAAACAAACTTTCATATATGTGTGAACCTAGATACATTGGATCCAATGATGATTTTCATCACAAACCTATGTGAACCAAAACCAATAAGGTTCCTGTAGTTCTAATCCTAATTCTAAACACATGAAATATAACATGAATAGCAACTGTCATTCACGTGAACCACTTTTTTTAGAACACCAGTGTTTTTAGATCACCAGGTAAATGAAAGCATAGAAATATTATTATAGTTGTGATCTTAAAAGAGTTAAATTAACTAAATTGATATCATGCTTTATCTGGAAGCATATTTAATTGGCTTATGCTTTAAAGGAACAGGGTGGAGAATGAACTTGGCACTAAACCATCAAAGAGGAGGGTTGTTGTTTTTTTTTGTTTGTTTGTTTTAAAAAGACTAGATAAAGTTAAGGTAATATAAGATCAACAAAATAAAAAACCTCTAGTACTTTTCAAGTTTGCTGCCCGAATTCTTAATTGTGTTATATATTACAGCCCAAGTCTATGAATTTTAGATCTGCACAACACCCAGGTGGGTGTAAAAGTTTCAATGGTCAAAGTAGCAGGATGAGAGGAAAAAAAACCCACTAAAAACACTGAAAACTTGGAAATGCCTATGCTCATGACTGCACTAGTCTTTTGTGTATAGTCAATCTTCAGCATTGAGGCAGGTCAGAAAATTATAGAAATGGGCTGGAAGGGACTTTGAACGCTCATATAGTCCAGCCCATTGTGCTGAGGCAGGACCAAGTAAACCTAGACCATCCCTGACAGGTGTTTGTCTAATCTAAAAATCTCCTATGATGGGGATTCCTCAACCTCCCCTGATAATCTATTGCAGTAATTAACTACCCTTATAATTACAAAGTTTTTCCTAATATCTAATCTAAGTCTCCCTTGCTGCCCATTACCTTCAGTGGCCCTGGAGAACAATTGATCATTGTCCTCTTCATAACAGCCTGTAATGTAATGCATTTGAAGACTTATCAGGTCCCCTCTCAGTCATCTTTGTTCAAGACTAAATTTGCCCAGTTTATTAATCTTTCCTCATAGGTCAGGTTTTCTAAACCTGTTATTGTTGCTCTCCTCCAGACTCTCTCTAATTTGTACAGGTCTTTCCTGAAGAGTGGAGCCCAGAACTGTACACAGTACTCCATCTGAGACTCAGCAGTACTGAGTAGAGCAAGACTATTACCTCCATGTCTTACATACAATGCTCCTACTAATACACCCAGAATGATATTAGCCTTTTTCGCAACTGCATCACATTGTTGGCTCATATTCAATTTGTGGTCCAATATGACCCCCCAGATACTTTTCAGCAGTACTATGGCCTAGCCAGTTCCCCATTTCATATTTGTGCATTTTATTTTTCCTTTCTAAGTGTATACTTTACACTTTTCTTTATTGAATTTCATCTTACTGATTTCAGACAAATTCTCCAATTTATCAAGGCCCTTTTGAGTTCTAATTGTGTCCTCCAAAATGCTTGCAACCCCTCCCAGATTGGTGTCATCCACTATTTTTATGAGCATACACTCCATTATCCAAGTCACTGGTGAAAATATTGAATAGTACTGGACCCAGGACAGACCCCTAGGTATGTTCTCTCAGTTTGACAGCAACCTATGGATAACTACTCTTAAGTACTTTTTTTTAAACCAGTTGTACACCAACCTTATAGTAATTTCATCTAGATCACATTTCCTTAGTTTGCTTATGAGAAGGTCATGTGGGACTGTGTCAGAAGCTTTACTAAAATCAAGATATAGCACCTCTACTGTTTCCCCCCATCCATTGGGCCAGTAATCCTGTCAAAAAAGGAAATTAAATTGGTTTGGCATGAAAATTGTTCTTGATGAATCCATGTTGGCTATCACTTATCACTCTATTATCCTCTAGGTGCTTACAACCTGATTTCAGTATCATTCCAAAATGGGAGGGTTTGCTTGGAAAATTAGATGAAAATGGGCATGGGGCAATCATTTTAGTTGAAATCTTCCATGGAATACTTCAACTTCTCATTGAAAAATTGAAAACTAAAGAATTTCAATTTGGAAAAGTCACAGTGGTGTCTCAAAAGTTGTTGTTCTGGTGCCTCCATTCTCTCCTTTGGGTTGGGTTCTTCAGCCAGACTATGTCTCCCATGATGCCCCACAGGCTCTTCTGTTGCTGAGCCACAGTGGTGCATCAATGGAGTTTCTAGCCATGGCGCCTCATGGAGACGTAATCTGGTTGGGGAAGCCTGGTCCATAGTGGAGAATGGGGGCACTAGGCATCAGAACTACAACTCCCATGAAGCACTGTGACAGCATTTCTAACTTATATTTTTTGGTTTTGCAGTGTTAGGGTTTTTTTGACGAAAAGTTGAAATTTTCCATCAGTTCTACTCAATATTTTGTTGATGGTCACTTGCATTAACTGTCTTATCCACTAAAAAAAAAAAAAATCAGTCTCTTGCACGGTCTGGGGAGAACATGCTGTTCTTCTACAGGCCCTGTAAGAGAGTGTTTACCTGCTAGTAGCTTAGCTACAGAAAGGCTGCATTTTTTGAGTTTGCAACTAGCGAGGTGTCTCCTTCTCCCAAGACCCATGTGTATGTTTGGGAGCAATGAGAGAGGCCTTATTTGGAGGCTGGGAAAGAACCCCTTTGTTCCTTGAATCTTTTCACAAGGCCTGTGAGTTACTGCAACTTGTGGAGAGGCTAGTAGAGACTCACTCTTCCTTCCCTAGCCCACTGATTAGGACCAAGAAACAATGGAAGAGACAAGAGTTGGGGTGTAGACAGGTGGCCTTCTCTTTAATTTCCAGATACCTGCATTGTCCCAAGAAGCAATAAGAGCCTTGAGGGGTGGATGAGCCCTTATTCTGAATGAACCCCAATATGAAGGGCTGAGGAGCTAAAACCTGGGGGACATTCTTTCTTCTCCCCCCCCCCCCCCAACCTCCCGAAGAAGGCCAGGGAGCAAAGGGAGCCTGGTAGGGGTATAGCTCGGGGCAGATCGTTCTTTACTCCCAGATCGGTGTATGGGGTCAGGGAACAATGGCAGTTGGGCAGCAAGGAAGTAGCCACATTTCCCCAAGACCCCCCAGTAAGTCCCTTGCAGGAGTTTTGATATTTTCAGGCCTACTCACTCTCCCCTGCCAAAAAGACCCTTATGTAGAGCAATAGGGAAGTGTCCATTTTAAATGGATGGTGTTTTTTTTTAATTTTGGGATGTACCACTTAAATGGTGTGCTATCCTAAACTCTATTTAAAAATATAAACAGTTTTCCAGTGTCCCTAGAGGAAATGGCCCCCCCCCTTAAAACATTTGGTCAGCTGAGTTGACTTTCTGAAACAAAGTAAATAAACCATGTAGAAGATGGCTTTCTACATGCCCAAAACACACGATAAAACTTAGAATCAGGATTGAAGTGTGTTTGTCATAGAGGCATTGAGTGGATTTACTCATAGGTTGCCAGTTTTTGCAGAGAGAAAACACCCTTTCCCTTTTTCTTCTTATTATAAAAAAAAAAAACCTAGAGATAATGAGTGCAAATGATTTAAACTAAGTTGCAGTCTGTATTATAGAAGCGAGGAGCAAGACCAGTAAAATCCCCAGAATGGTGTTTGGAATTAAATGTGATGAGGACAGTGGCCTAAGTGGGAACAAATGGACTTCCTAAACAAATCAGTTGCAGAATTTCAGCAGATGAAGGTGATGCAAGTACAGTATGCCACATAAGAGTGAAAGTTCTAGCTCCTGACACCACCAGGACCCAGTAGTTTTTAGAAGGACAAAACATGCTCAACCTTGTACCAGTCAGGTACCTTCTGCCAGATGGGAATTAGTAGCAATGTTACACTAGAGAGTTAAGCCCATGTTGCTGACTCAGTATTTGTTAGTGCGGTAGGTCATTCCGGCACAGAAGCCAGCAATGACCATGCTTTGCAGAATTGGAAGCAAGACAGAGGAAGAATGAGGGTCATTAAAACACTTGCAGCTGAAAAAATAATATTTTTTTAGACTGGCAAGCTTTGAAACCACTGTAGTCAGTAGAAATTCATAAAATAAATCTTACCGTAAAATGTATCTTCCAAGAGTTTCCTTTATAGCAGGCTTTATTTTTTTTTTAAATTGATATTCAATCTTGGAAGATATTTACAGCTCTTAGGAGCACAATGATTCCTGCCTTTCTTACTGTTTTGATGTTATAGCTTGAAGAACACCGTTTGACATGCTGATCTTTATTATCAACCCAAGGTGGATTATAAAATCAAAGGAAAAAGACATTGGCTTCCCTGTTTCTTAGGGTCACTCATTACAAAATATGCATAAGTGGTGAGCACCCAAATCTACAGATGAAGTAAATATGGAGCTCTGGGTGCTCAGCACCTCTGAAAATCGGGCTCCTAATATTTTGTATTAATTAATCACATCTGAGACATTGCTAGGGGTCTGTTGTAGAAATTTAACTCTGTACCCATGAAGTCTAGTCACAATTCAAGCTATAACTAGCCACTATTTGTTGCATGCACTACTCAAACCTCCCCCAATAGGCATTACCCTTATAAAGCCTTTAAATCCTTCCCTCCAGAGCTAAAAATGGATGCTGGCTACATGAAGGGATGTTCTCTTGAGTAACTGACAGACTCGTATTGTGACCAAACAACTTTGCTTATGGATGCTACCAGAGGTGAAAGTAAGCTGGTCCAGTCTGGTGTACCGGCAAGAGCTGGTATACCCGTGCCGGACCGGCTTCTCTGGCGGTGATTTAAAGGGCCCAGGACTCCAGCCGCTGCAGGGAGCCCCGGGCCCTTTAAATCACCGCTGGAGCTCCGGCAGCCAGGCTTGGGCGGGGAATTAAAGGTCCCAGACCTCCGGCCCCTGCCCTTTAAATCACCGCCGGAGCCCTGCCACCCCTACCCCAGCCCTAGCCCAAGCCCTGCCGCCCCGGGGTAGCGGCGGCAGGGCTCCCGTGGTGATTTAAAGGGCCCGGAGCTCCACGGCGGCCGGAGCCCTAGGCCCTTTAATTCGCCCCTGAGCCCCGGGGCTCCCAGCTGCCTCTGCAACTGGTAGCTCCGGGGTGATTTAAAGGCTCTGGGGCTCCAGGGTCTTTAAATCTTGAAAGGCCCCGCCTCTTCCCATAGAGGCCACACCTCTTCCAGTTGAGGCCACGCCCTCTCAGGACTCCAGCATACCAGTAAGTCCTTTAAGTTACTTTCACCCATGGATGCTACAGAAAAACCATAAATAGATCATTCTCAAATAGTCCAAAGTTTACCAAGGAAATTAGTTCTATTGTGACCGATCAGATGAGGGAAAATATTTTTCCATTTCCCTTTTCTCTTACCATGGCAGGAACCCAAAGTTTACAAAATAAGATTGTTCCATTCTACTAATAACGCTATTAAACCCAGGTATCTAGTGCAAGACATTCTATGGAATTTAAGTTGCAAAGGGGAAATCTAAAAAGATAAAAATGGGTTTGGGAGGAAAATATCTTAGTGTAACAGTACCGTGGGGGTATTAAATGAAGTGCAAACTGGGACCACAACTATAGAAAGATTTAGAATGAGAAGACTTGCATGACTGATACCTAACAAATGAAAACTTATGTGTGTCTACCACAGTGGAGAAATTCAAATTTCAATCAAAACAGATTGTATATTGTGACAAAGCTCTGTCCTTGTCGCCATGGGTCCCACATTTCCTGGCGGATTTCACTAGCCTCAGAGGCTCACTGTGACCCTCCACGTAGCCCTTCTCTCTCTACAGGCAAGAGTCACAGCCTACTGAGCCATTTTCATCATAAGCTACCAAGGGAGGTGAGAAAAAGCTATCCTCCCTTACACAGTCTCTGTTGTCTCCCAGTCTCAGTGATTAATCAGGGAGGCAAAGGGGAGAGCCAGGGCCCACCCTCTACTCCATGCTCCAGCCCAGGGACCCTAATAGTATCAGTTATGGTAGCTGACTTTTTAGAGACAGGACATGTACAATTCCCTGGGCTACTTCCCCACAGCAGTCCCCACCCCCACTTCCTCAAGCTCCACTTCACTCTTACTTCAGGGCTTGCTTCATTCCTTGTGCCTGATATGGTGTGTACGCCTTAGCCTCTCCAACAGCACAATTTTCTCCTACAGCTCCTGACATGCGCACCCACCTGACTAACTGGGAGGCTTTTAACTAGTTTCAGCCAGCCCCTGATTGGGACACCTGAAGCCAATCAACCTAGTGTCCTCCCTGCCTTCTGGAAAGATCTTAATTGGCCTCAGGTATCTTGATTAACCTGTAGCAACTGCTATTTGGTTACCATGGTAACAGGGATTTGTTTAGCCTGGGGCTAACATACCTGTTTCTCACTACTTCCCTATAGCCATCTGGCCTTGCCCCGGCACATATCCCCCCCACTGTGCTCAACACCATAGAGTTGGGCAATTTGGGACACCAGGCAGTGTGCTCGTGACAGACCATCAGCGTTGCCATGGTGGCATCCAGCCCTGTGCTGTATGCGGAACTGGAACAGTTGGAGGGATAAGAACCACCTGGTGACCCTTGCATTCTTTTCCTTATTCTGCTGCATCCACTGGAGTGGTGCATGGTCGGTCACAAGAGTAAATCACCTGCCTAAGAGGTAATAACACAATGTCTCCGTAGCCCATTTGACAGCAAGGCATTCTCTCTTGACTACTGCGTACTTCTGTTCTCTTGGGAGCAGCTTTCTGCTTAGGTACAGGATCGGGTGGTGTTCTTCTCCAACCATTTGTTACAGAACTGCCCCCAACCCCACCTCAGAAGCATCTGTTTGTAAAATACATTCCTTGTTAAAGTCTGGTGCTATGAGTATGGGGTCATTACAGAGGGCCGTCCAAAGGGCTATGAATGCCCCCTCTGATGCGTCGGTCCACTTCACCATGTCTGGACCTCAGGCCGTCACCAGGTCCATTAGGGGATTTGCCCTAGTGGTGAAGTGGGGAATAAAACATCTGTAATAGCCTACCAAGCCTAGGAACGCATGGACCTGCTTCTTTCGGGTCGGCCGGGGCCAGCTTTGAATCGCCTCTAGCTTATTCATTTGGGGCTTCACTATGCCCCTTCCTACAATCTCTCTCAGGTACCTAGCCTCTGCTAGCCCTATGGTGCATTTAGCGGGATTAGCGGTGAGGCCAGCCCACCTTAAGGTGTGCAGTACTGCCTCAAATTTCTCCACATGGGTTCCCCAGTCTGGCATATGGATGATGACATCATCTAGGTACGCGGCCGCATAACTAGTATGCGGCCGCAGCAGTTTATCCATGAGGCGCTGGAATGTGGCCGGGGCCCCATGTAACTCGAAAGGGAGGACAGTGTACGGGAATAGCTTGTCTGGGGTGGAGAACGCTGTCTTTTCTTTAGTCAGTGGAATACCCTTTTGTCCGATCCAGTGTAGTCAAGAATCAGGCACTACCCAGTTGATCAACAAGATGCGTGATATGGGGTATGCATCGAATTGGGATACTTCATTCAGTCAGCGAAAGTCATTACAGAATCTCGTGGTACCATCAGGTTTAGGCACTAAAATGATTGGACTGGATCACTGACTGTAAGATTATTCATTACCCCCAATTCTAACATTTTCTTTACTTTGGCCTTGATTTCTTCTCTTTTGGCTGCTGGGATACGGTAGGATCTCAATGTTACCTTGGCTCCGGGGATCGTGCGGATATGGTGATAGGTCTCAGTCGTCTGCCCCGGTTTTGTAGAGAACACATCTCAATTGCGATTAATCATGTCGGCTGCCTCGATCTTTAGGATCAGCATCAAGTTGGGGGATATCCTCCTGGGGTAGGGTCTCCTGGGTGACTAAGCATGCCTCTCGATCGTGCCAAGGTTTTAGAAGACTGCCGCACCTTATAGTTCACCTCTCCCACACCTTCAATCACTTCATAGGGTCCCTGCCACTGGGCCAACAGTTTACTTTCTGCTGGGGGCACCAGTACCATCACCCGATCCCCTGGTTGGAACCGTCGAAGCTTTGCTTGGTAATTATAAGGGATTCGTTGGGTCTCCTGTGCTCTCTCCAAGTGTTCCCATACAATGGACGTAACTTGGGCTATCCGATCCCTCACCTGCAGTACATGCTCGACTATGTTCCTTACAGGATTTGACGACTCTTCTCTAGCTATATCCAATATGCCCCGGGGGTGGCGCCCGTATAGTATTTCGAATGGAGAGAAACCCCTGGAGGCTTGCGGAACCTCCCGGATGGCGAACATGAGGTAAGGCAATACTGTATCCCAATCTTTCCCATCCTGGCTCACCACTTTCCTCATCATGGCCTTGAGGGTCCTATTGAACCTTTCCACAAGGCCATCTGTTTGCGGGTGGTATACAGAGGTCCATAGGGCTTGTACATGGAGCAATGAACAGAGATCTTTCATCAGCTTGGACACGAAAGTTGTCCCTTGATCAGTCAATATCTCCTTGGGTAGCCCAACCCGGGCAAAGATCTGTACTAGCTCCTTAGCTATTGTCTTGGAAGCCATGTTGCATTGTGGGACGGCTTCCGGGTTGCATAGTCTAGTACAACCAGCACATGTTGGTGGCCTCAAGCTGTCTTCTCTAGGGGCCCAACCAGATCCATGGCTATGCGTTCAAATAGTACCTCTATTATTGGAAGAGGTATCGAAGGGGCCCACAAGTGTGGGAGAGGGCTATGTAGCTGACACTCTGGACAAGAGGTGCAGTATCGCCGGACAACTTCGTGTACTCCTGGCTAGAAGAGGCTCCACAGGATCCATGCCTGGGTTTGCTCTACCGCTAGGTGTCCTCCAAATAGGTGACTGTGGGCGAGGCTCAATATGGCTTTTTGATGTTTTCGTGGCACCAGAAGTTGATGCATCTCTTGCTCCTGCATTTGCACCATGCGGTACAGGAGATCTTTCTTCACTATAAAGTAAGGTCCTGGACCTCAGACCTTCCCGTCCATGGGTATCCCATCTATCTCATCCACCTCTTTCCTGCTATCATCATATCTAGGGTCCTCCACCTGGTCCCGCCCAAAAGTCTCTCTCCTGGGACTAACCTGCCCGAGCTCCTAGGGGCTGGCTTCTGCTTCTTCCAACGGCTCGCTGCCATCATGGCTGGGACCAGCCTCCAGCTCACCTTCCGGGGTGGTAGTTTCTCTGATAGCTGCTCGGGTCCATCTGCCTACTAGGGCAGTCTTCTGGCCCTGGGTCAGGATCTGGGTTCCCAAAGCTTTCACAGCCTTCCTCTTTTTTTTTGTCTTCCGGGTCTTTTGTGGGGGCTGAGAACAGATCCTGAGAAATCTCAGTGAGCATCGGAGGTTGACATTCCCCCAGTGATGAGTCCCTACCTCCCTCCAGCCTCTCCAGGGGGAGTAAATTATCAAACCCTGGATAGTCCCTCCCAATGACTACAGGATATGAGAGTTTAGGAACTACACCCACTGTCACCTCAATGGGGTTCCCCTGAACCTCTATCTCCACCGGGATGGTGGGGTAATGGCTCATGGCTCCATGCATGCACGCACATCACTGCTACATGTTTGGCTTGTAGCAGCTGGCTACTTTTTACCATCTTACCCGATATAAGGGTGATAGCACTCCCAGAGTCCACAAGCACTGTAGTCTCTGCTCCATTTATCTTCACCGTCCTGGTGTAGTTTTGCGGGGCTAATGGGACGCCCTCAAGGTGGATAAGGGAGCACGGGACCTCCCAATCCCCCAAGTTACATTGCATAGGTTCGTTGGTGCTGGGACACTGTGCTGCTGTGTGTCTCCACTCCCCACATGCATAACATCTATAATTGCTTCTAATCATTCCCCTATCATGTGGGCTAGGGGGGGGGTTCATCCCAGGGTTTCCCCCCCACTCAGGCCAATCCCTTCCTTCTGGGGTCCCTGCTGGTTTTCGCCCCCCCTTCTTCCACCTAGGACTCCCCAGGGGTTTGGCTGCCCAACCTTCCAGAGTTGGGGTCGGGTGCTTGCTTTGAAAGGGGCCTTCCTTGGGTAGTTGGGTCAATTCCCTGGCTGTCATGCGTCTTTCTACCAGCATGATCATCTCATCATAGGTGGACGGATCGTTCTGGTCTACCCATTTGCGGAGATCTGGTGGCAGTCCTCGCATGAAATGGTCCATGACCAGGGTCTCCAAAATCTTCTCTGGACTGCACATGTCGGGCTGTAACCACTTCCACGCGAGGTGTCTGAGGTTGAATAGCTGGGACCTCGGGGGTTTGTTCCCCTGGTATTTCCACTCATTGAACCTCTGGGCCTGTACCGCTGCCATCACTCCTGATCGTGCTAGGATTTCTGCCTTCAGCCAGGTATAGTCAGTGGCATCCATGGCAGGCATGTCAAAGTAGGCCTTCTGGGCCTCTCCACACAAAAAGGGGGTGAGAATGCTGGCCCACTGCTCCTGGGGCCACGCTTCCCACTGAGTAGTCCTCTCGAATGAGAGGAGATATGCCTCTATGTCATCTTCCAACATCATCTTTGGCAGACAACCAGTGGCCCTGGACCCCCAGGCCTGGGTGGTGAGGATCTTCAGCTGGCCCACTACCTCTCATAAGAGGGCACAATCTTGGGTCACCTGGCCCATCAGTAATTGATTGGTTTCCTGCTGTAGACACATAGACTCCTGTTGCGACATTGCCTGAACCCGGGTGGCCTCCTGCTGGGCTGCCGTGGCTTGTACCAGAGCTCTTACCACCTCCTCCGTTGTGGTACAAAGCAAACAAACAAAACAAAAATCCAAACCCCCAGTGCACTTTAAAAAAAAAAAAACACCTCTTTTCTTCTGCCATGCTGTGAATGATTATCCCGCCCCTAACACCAGTTGTGACAAATCTCTGTCCTTGTCTCCGTGGATCCTGCATTTCCTGGCGGATTTGGCTAGCCTCAGAGGCTCACTGTAACCCTCCATGTAGCTTTTCTCTCTCTACAGGAAAGGGTCACAGGCTACTGAGCCATTTTCATCATAAGCCAGCAAGGGAGGTGAGGAAAAGCTATGCTCCCTTGCACAGTCTCTGTTGTTTCCCAGTCTCAGTGATTAATCAGGGGGACAAAGGGGGGAGCCCAGGCCCACCCTCTACTCCAGGCTCCAGCTCAGTGACCCTAATAGTATCAGCTATGGAAGCTGACTTTTTAGAGACAGGATGTGTATAATTCCCTGGGCTACTTCCCCACAGCAGCCCCCACCCCCACACTTCCTCAAGGTCCACTTCACCCTTACCTCAGGACTTGCTTCAGTCCTTGTGCCTGATATGGTGTGTACTCCTCAGCCTCTCCAACAGCACAATTTTCTTCTACAGCTCCTAACATGTGAACCCACCTGACTAACTGGGAGGCTTTTAACTAGTTTCAGCCAGCCCCTGATTGGCTTCAGATGTCCCAATCAACCTAGTGTCCTCCCTGCCTCTGGAAAGATCTTAATTGGCCTCAGGTGTCTTGATTAACCTGCAGCAACTGCCATTTGGTTACCATGGTAACAGGGATTTGTTTAGCCTGGGGCTAACATACCGGTTTCTCACTACTTTCCTATAGCCATCTGGCCTTGCCCCGTCACAATCTAAAAACATATTAAAATAAAGGAAGTTTTTCTTTTTTTTAATAAGAAAAAGAAGATTCGTGAAGGGACTATGGGAACCTCGCAGGCATGTATTATCATTCATTACGTAATGTAGCACATCAGGAAAAATAAATCAAAGAATTTGGGTGAAGGCCAGAAACATCATTAGCACCCAAAACAACAACTAATCAGGGTGAGCCATAGTACTCTTAGAAGGCTGAAATCCAGGTGTTCAGCTTTTTAATCTTCATTATCTCACAACATGACCACATATTGATGTAAAGGAGGGGTCCACTTGCCGAGGCTGAGGAGACAGACTACAGATGGAAACATAACTGTGGAAGAAAATTAGAAAGGCAGATACAGTAGCAGCATCCTGCAGAGGCCAAAGACCACTGTTGCATCTGCTTCCAACAGTTTTTCTGACCTGTAACAAAATTGCCACATGGAGAGGGTGTGGGAAACAGAGTTGAAAAGTTATACCCTTCCCAGTCACTGACACGTGAAATTTAGCCAGCGATAGCTGAACTAATTCTCAGCTATCACTCTTATTAGTGCAAGTGAAGTGTAGGCAGGAACACAAAAAAAAGACATTAATTTTGCTTATTCTGCATTAAGTGTAGTGGCACTCAGCCTGTCTTCCTTCCCTACCAAAGATTATCACACTGTTACAGTCAGTGCCACTGACCATATGTGTGAAATTCACAAGGCCAGGAAATATAACAAGCTGAATGGACATTTTCTCCCTCTTCCCCCCAACTTTGTGATGCAAATCAGGGTCTCCTGGTTAAAAACTGCTTTTTAAGGTTTTATTTCTGCATCTGAGTGCAATTGGTGCTGGTTTGAGAGCCTTGAAGACTGAAACTCTTTTTATCCACAGAATGAAAGAGTAGGGGCAGCAACAATGCAAGCTTCCCTGCTTGACCCTGTCAATGTTTTCAACCCAGACCTGAGGATGCAGTGAGAGGATATTTCCTTTTGGTTGCTTATTGTCCTTGTTTGTTTCCCTCAGGCTGTCAGCAAAGGGAGAGAAAAGGCTGCCAACTATGACTTGATGAGGAATCATTCCCATTAGGAAATTAACTGAGATCACATACTTACTACACATGTCACTGGATAGGGCGAGGGGAAGGGGGAACCCATTTGGTTTTGCTCATTGACAATGCAGTAAAACTGTTCCCAGGGGGCAGGAAGGGATTGATTTTTGTGTGTGTGTCTGTGTCTTGTCATAAACTCGTCAAAAAGCAAATGTCACCAGCTACCTAGTGTACATGAACATTCTGTTAGTGCCTATTCGCTAGGGATAGAAAGCCTCAGCACTTCCCAAAACATATTTAACATGATGGGAGTTAAGCCATCTTGAAACCTTTTAAAAACATCACATGAAACTGACTCAAAGCTCCAAACCCAGAGCCTTGCTGACGATAATGAGGAAGTTAAATCAACTTTACTCTGGGATTACCTTGCCCTTCCAGGTGTCCCCTTGGTCAGGAGTAATTTATTAGAAGATTACCTCTATTAAAAAGAACTCTCTATCCTCCTTGGAAGCATTTTCTTCCAAAGACTAAAGAGCTTATGTTAGTCTTTAAAAAGCTGGTTAATCAAAAGGACGTCTGAGTTAATTTCCCTTCCATTCTTTGAAAAGAGCTGGCATTGTAGGTGGGTGTCCAGCTAACCACACCAACCATTCACCTCCATTTCTTTCCTAAACAAATATACAAATTCAGTCTGTTCAGAAGCTTTTTGCACGTCGTATTACATTTGTATAACTTCAGTCAAGTTCGAATGATGGGTCAGCTGTCTAACAGCAACCAATTTCAATTTGCATTTTAAAGTTATTAACTAACAGTACATTGGCTGAATTTCTCTTTTGCATAGCTGCATAATAAATAATACAACATAGGGAGGCGTTAAGATATTCCCAAAGTATCCTAGCAGACAGGGTCAATGGCATATTTATTAACTTAAAAAATAGATCAATCTGTCCTTGTAGGAGCAGGATAAAAGGTGGTTCTGTCAGTAAGAAAGTATTAAATCTCCACCTGTTAACTCAGAATACAGAGTAAGCAGAGGGAGTTTAAATAACAAATCAATGCTTACATGATCTGATAGTCACATCTGTTCCTCTGAAGTCTGTATAACTATGTCCCTTAAATGGGTGAAGATAATTATATCTGTTTCTTAAATAAGGACAATAAAATATTAAAATAATGTGAAGGTCCTGGTTTGAGGGGAGAAAAAGCAACAAAAGGAAGGAAAAATTCTCACTCTTTCTTTATATATTAATAATAGTATTTAGCACTTACATAGAGCTTTTCATTAGTAAAACTCAAAGCATTTTGCAAAACTTGGTAAGCATTATTGTCCTCACTGTGCAGAAGGGGAAACGGACACACCGAGATGTTCATGTGATTGATGCAGTCACAAAGTGGCAGAGCCAAGGAATGCATCCTAGGTATTCAAACTGAGGTCAAAAAGCTGTCAGGGAGTCAGTGGGAGTTTCAGGTGCACAAGGAATCCTTGCACTATAACATGCTCAAGTTATTCTTTTGCAAGTTTGGGTTCATAGTTTACTGTTTCACTTCCCAGGCTGTAAGGGGCAACACAATCTGGTCAATACACAGAATTCAGGAAGAGTGGTCCAGTGGATAGAGTATCACTTACCTGATACTCCCTGACAGTTTTTTGACTTCAGCAAGAATTTCAAGTGCATTAAGAACTCCGGATCAGTCCCTATAAAATAAAGGATGATGGAGTAAAACAGTTAACTCTGTGTATTTGATAGTGCACCTCAATACTCTGTAAATGTACTAGATTTTAGTTGCATTGTAGAAAAGGAATCAGCAGGTAAAATATGAAGAGAAAAATGTAGCTTGGCAATGGAAAAAGGCAGAGTTGACTTTAATCAACACCGTACTAAAATGAAGGCCACCAGACTAGAGGGTTTACTGTGTATTGTGCATAAGCATTTCAGTAAAGGACTTTTATCACTTTGGTGTATGATCTGGGTCCATGGGAGGGGTATTTCTTGCAGCATGGAAATGCCAACTACATCTTATGGGGCCCATATATGCAATCCTCATGCACAATGAACTGCAGTTAATATCCAGAGGCGTTACAGGCTCACAAGGAGTCATTAATGAATATTTGCATATGCTGAATATTCATATCCTTTTAGCTTATGACACCAACCCCAGTCTTGAGCCCCTGTCATCACATCAAAAGGGTCTAAGTGTAAAATTATGCATTAGCAGTTTCTTAAAAGTTGCATGAAAAAGTACTAAACCATGTTACATAGGCAGATATAAATATTGAAAGTATTAACTATTATAATTTATTATCCTTATGTCCTCTGCATGAATGCCACAACCTATTTCTTTATGTTTAGCATACTTTAAAGAATTATTTAGGTCCCAGTCCTGCAATGAACTGTCTAGGTCAGGGATCGGCAACCTTTGGTACGCGGCTCGCCAGGGTAAGCCCCCGATGGGCCGGGCCGGTTTGTTTACCTGCCGCATCCGCAGGTTCGGCTGATCACGGCTCCCACTGGCCACGGTTCGCCGCTCCAGGGCAATGGGGGCTGTGGGAAACAGCGGCCAGCACATCCCTCAACCCGCGCAGCCCCCATAGGCCTGGAGCAGCGAACTGCGGCCAGTGGGAGCCGCGATCATCCAAACCTGCGGACGCGGCAGGTAAACAAACCAGCCCAGCCCGCCATGGGGCTTACCCTGGCGAGCCGGGTGCCAAAGGTTGCCAATCCCTGGTATAGGTGGACTCACTGTACTCAGGTGGAGCTCATTGCAGGACTGAGTTTTTAGTATGGAAAAGGATTATCTTACCAAATATCAGCCTGAGATCTTGTAAGCTCTGCTCCTGTGAAACTCTCTTTTAATTGACTTCAATCTTTTTAAAGTCATTGAGAGTTTTGTATGTAGAGGTGGCACAGAATCAAGCCCAACATAATAATAATTAGGGCTGTTGATTACTCACAGTTAACTCACGTGATTAACTGAAAAAAAATAATCGTGATTAATCACACTGTTAAACAATAGAATACCAATTGAAATTTATTAAATATTTTTGGATGTTTTTCTACATTTTCAAATATATCAATTTCAATTACAACACAATACAAAGTGCACAGTGCTCACTTTATATTATTTTTATTACCAATGTTTGCACTGTAAAAATGATAAACAAAAGAAATAGTATTTTTCAATTCACCTCATACAAGTACCATAATGCAATCTCTTTATCGTGAAAGTGCAACTTACAAATGTAGATTTTTTTTGTTACATAACTGCACTGAAAAACAAAACAATGTAAAACTTTAGAGCCTACAAGTCCGCTCAGTCCTACTTCTTGTTCAGCTAATCGCTAAGAGAAACAAGTTTGTTTACATTTACGAGAAATAATGCTGTCCACTTCTTAATTATAATGTCACCTGAAAGTGAGAACAGGCATTTGCATGGCACTGTTGTAGCTGGGCATCACAAGATATTTACGTGCCAGATGTGCTAAAGTTTCATATATCTCTTCATGCTTCAGCCATCATTCCAGAGGACATGCTTCAATGCTGATGACACTTGTTAAAAAAATAATGCGTTAATTAAATTTGTGACTGAACTCCTTGGGGAAAAATTGTCTGTCTCCTGCTGTTTTACCTGCATTCTGCCATATATTTCATGTTATAGCAGTCTTGGATGATGACCCAGCACATGTTGTTCATTTTAAGAATACTTCCACTGCAAATTTGACAAAATGCAAAGAAGATACCAATGTGAAATTTCTAAAGATAGCTATAGCACTCGACCCAAGATATAAGAATCTGAAGTGTCTTCCAAAATCTGAGAGGGATGAGGTGTGGAGCATGCTTTCAGAAGTCTTAAAGGAGCAACACTCTGATGTGGAAACTACAGAAACCAAACCACCAAAAAAGAAAATCAACCTTCTGCTGGTGGCATCTGACTCAGATGATGAAAATGAACATGCCTCAGTCCACACTGCTTTGGATCGTTATTGAGCAGAACCCATCATCAGCATGGATGCATGTCCTCTCGAATGGTGGTGGAAGCATCAAGGGACATATGAATCTTTAGCGCATCTGGCATGTAAATATCTTGCGACACCGGCTACAACAGTGCCATGCAAACACCCGTTCTCACTTTCAGGTGACATTGTAAACAAGAAGCAGTCAGCATTATCTTCTGCAAATGTAACCAAACTTGTTTGTCTGAGCAATTGGCTGAAGAAGAAGTAGAACTGATTGGACTTGTAGGCTCTAAAGTTTTACATTGTTTTGTTTTTGAATGAAGGGATTTTTTTTTACATAATTCTACATTTCTAAATTCAACTTTCATAATAAAGAGATTGCACTACAGTACTTGTAGTAGGTGAATTGAAAAATACTATTTCTTTTGTTTTTTACAGTGTAAATATTCATAATCAAAAATAATAATATAAAGTGAACACTGTACGCTTTGTATTCTGTGTTGTAATTTAAATCAATATATTTGAAAATGTAGAAAACATCCAAAATATTTAAATAAATGGTTTTCTATTATTGTTTAACAGCTAGATTAATCACGATTAATTTTTTTAATCGCTTGACAGCTCTAATAATAAGTATCATTATGTTATTATTAGGTCTTATCATTCATAGCTCTCAAAGTACGTTGCAAAGAAGGTTAGTATCATTATCCTCATTTTACAGATGGGCAAACTGAGAAACAGAAGAAGTGAAGTGACTTGCTAAAGGTCACCCAGAAGGTCAGTGGCAGACTGGGAATAGAATACAGGTCTCCTGAATCCTAGTCCAGTGCTCTAACCACTAGTCACAGTGCCTAGTTCTGCCTCAGTTTAATCCCACCATACACACATCATTTAAAAAAGAAAATATGAAACTTATCTGCACATATTTTATACTGTGCCTCACACTCTGTACACTTCAGTGCTCTTGCTAGTCATGTAAAATTGCCATTATAATAATGAACAATTTACTATATATTTTAAGATACACTGGACACTATATGGCTTACCACCTGTACAAAAACACTGGTTGTTTCTCCTTTTTTGGGGTTAACAATAGCATTATTCTCCTGTAATTTAAGCAAGCTGATTTCTCTCCTTTTTTGGGGGGGCGGAGGGGGGGAATGATGTAGCTCCTTTTTCAGTCTTATGGCATTTGAACAGTTTCCCAAACTTTTAAGACAACTCTATGAAGCCAGTGAACTAACTCCAGATCTCCACTCTTTAACAGTTCTGATGAAATACTGTCAAGACCAGGTGCTTTATTATTTCATAACTATGTGTGACTGCAAGCATCACTTCCTCTAATGTCACCAGCTTGTTTTCTGGAGGGTTCATTTTTTAATTAAGTTGTAGCTTATATTTTACATAAGTTGTGTATCAATATCCTGCAAGTATTTTCCATTTTAGTCCTTAACTGGTGAAAACCATGAAAATGGACATCCAGTTAGTACATTCAAAGTCTCAAATATACATTTCTGGTCATGTCTTTCAGAGGCTTCCTCAATGCACTGTGCCATACTATTCCACCATTGATTATGTTCATTGTGACAGGCCCTCCTGACTCGCTCAAGACATTTCTTTTGTTCTATAGCCCATTTCCTCCCCTCTTCACTTCTCAACTCTGACCTTCCAGTGCATCCATTCTGCACAGTCATTTTTTCTCTCCCACAATTTGGTGGTGTTATCTGTAATCCAATGTTGCTTTTTCATTCTCCTTACCCCCCAAAATAAAGTCTGCTCTTCCTCTGTGACAGACATCCAGTCATCCAATATAGAATATTTGTTGGAAATTACTATCATGTAACTATTTAGTGATTGCTTCATTATGAAGCTTATCAATGCTAAAGCGTTTTGATGCAATAGAACCCATCTCTGGAACTTTATCAAATGGAACATCATTGTTGCTATTAGGAGCCAATGACCAGATTCTGGAGCAAGTTCAGCACTCCTAAATACACATATATCCAATATGAGTTTAATCAAGTGTTTCCAAACTAGAATATGATCCAAGATTGCATTGTCACCAGATGAATATTGAAACATATTCTTACGGCAGTTCTTGTGCTGAAAACACATACCCATTAAAAATAGTCTGTGTGTGGAAGCAAATTCTAATAGATGCCGACCACTATCTGTTCTCTCTTCTGTTAAGCTGTGTAGTTCCAATACCAACTCAAATCCAGTTCTATCACGGCCAATTCTCATGTTCAGATCTCCTAAAATGTCAATATGAAGACAAGGTGTTGCACTAATACAAAGTCCCCTAACATGGCATAAAAAGCATCTTTTTCAGCATCTGGACTTGGATCATGTGGAGCATATGCACTGATAACTACTGTGCATCCTACCTTTAAATTGAAAATGGTGGCTATCAGGCATGGAGAATAAGCCTGCCAAGTCTCTAGTGCAGATTACCCGCCTCCCCAGACAGAACCAGAGTAACCCCAGTGTGCCCATCAGATGTATAGCAGGCGTGGAACACTTGAAAGGTCTCCACAGGAGCCTTCAATTAAGGGGGCATACTAGGGAGAGGCAAAGATGGAGCAAGAGATATGGCAGGCGTGGGCCAAAGCCCAGGGGTGAGATTCATAGATTCCAAGGCCAGAAGGGACCATTGTGATCATCTAGTCTGACTTCTTGCATAATCCAAGTCATAGGTTATTCCTAGAGCAGATCTTTTAGAAAAACATCCAATCTTGATTTTAAAATTGCCAGTATTGAAGAATCCATCCTGACCCTTGGTAAGTTGTTCCCCTGGTTAATTACTCTCACTGTGAAAAATTTACACCTAGTTCAAGTCTGAATTTCTCTCTCTTTAGCTTCCAGCCATCGGATTGTGTTATACATTTCTCTGCTAGATCGAAGAGCCCATTATCACATATTTGTTCCTCTGACAGAGGGCTGGGCAACAGCAGCTGAGCCAACACTCTGATCACTGGAACTCCAATTAGTTGCCCTGGAGCATACCTGACTATGGAGATTCTGCCCACTTGATAGATTGGGATGGGATGGAGACAGTTAAAAAAGATAATTAACTCATTAGCCCAGAAGGTACAAAAGGCACAGAAAGGAAGTGAAAAAGGGGAAGGTGAGAGTGAATGGGGGGTTGTGGTGAGAGAGGAATGGGAGGGCGCAGGCTGACTGGTTTATTTGTAGCATCAGAGGCATGAGATCTCTCTCCCTTCCTTGCCTCAGGAGCTGAGAGCACCACGTTAGTCTTGGTATGAGGCAGCATAGTCTGTACAGGTGGTGGAAAAGAACACTGTAAATAAACCACAGAAGCTGTTTTACCCAAAGGTCTAAGGGGTTAGAAAGTAGGTAGGAGCAAGTCTGCCCTGCCACAGTTCCCATTTAGGTACTCACAGAATGTAATCAAGTCACCCCTTAACCTTTTCCAGTTAAGCTAACTGGATTGAGCTTCTTGAGTCTAATGCTGTAAGGCAGGGTTTCTAGTTCTTGAATCATTCTCCTGGCTCTTCTCTGAACCTTCTCCAATTTATCAGCATGTCCAGGGCCAATCTGAGCCCCTCTGATTCTGTGCCCCTATAGCAGCCCACATTGGTGAATCTGTCACAGTGTCAGGTTAAAAATCACACCAGCAGGAGAGAGAACAAATTTTTTTAGCTGTGTTACAAACAACAACTTAGTTTACTAACACCGAAAGAATGTTTTACAAATCTATTTTACTCATTACCCATTAGCACTTTTGTTTACTGCTTACGTCTTCTTAGCGAGCCCTTCGCTCACTTTAAAGCAATGGAAGATGCTGAGTACCCATCAGTAGGGACAGAAGGCAGCAATCCTGCAATCTGATCTAAGTAGGTGGACCCCTGCACCTGCCTGAAGTCCCATTTTTGACTTTAGTGTAATTCTGCACAGATGTAAGGAAATGGCTCTGCTCATTAGCTTGTAGGATAAGGCCTTCAGCTTGGACAATGAAAATAGACAACTTAGTTTTATTTTTATTTATAGTCCATTTAAGATCCTGGTATTTATATACTAGTGCGGTGCTGCAGTATTTGGGCTGCAAATATGGCAGAGGAATTTAATATTTAAAAAATTATTGTTTAAAAATTCATGAAACCCCTCTGTCTGAATATTAAGTTTTGTAAAAATTCTTTCCCTGAATAACTATATTTTGAGCTTGCACTGGCGGCACCCTTTTAAATCTCCTCATTTAATAGATCCCTGTAAGCTTATGATTCAAAATATACAGTATGTCAGGGTTTGTTTTGGTCAGCCATTCATCTAAGATTAGTATAAATGTACATTTTCCCCTACATTTTCAGTTTACTTTGTGCATTTGACAGCACGTTGTACATAATTGATTCCATTATGACCAGTGTCTCTTGTTGGAGTGCATACAAGCTTGCTTTCATACAACTTTGTTGAAAGAAAAACATTTAAAAATGTGAAAATGTGGTTGGAACACCCCCAGAAATTGTCAGGGGGACCTAAGAGGATGAATAGTATTTGAAAGTGTTTTTAAGTTGTTTTTTTTTTAAATGACTCAATTTTAAGTACAGAGTTCCCCTTTAAAATATTTTGTTGGGCTGCTCCAATGACTAAATTTGTCAAAAGTTTAAATTATTGTAAATACATTAATATCTAGATTTTACACAAAATAATATGAAATAATTTGTTCTTAATGTGTTAGAGATTATCTCTATGATGTAAAATATAGATACAGAATTTACTTTATCTCCATAACCCTTAGCACCCATTTTTATTCCTTTTCCCTGTACACACATCCAAATCAAAGTGACATTGCAGGGCTATGCGGAAGTTAGGAAATCTAGAAACCAAAGCCCCAACAACTCAGGATCGGGCTTCAGAGCTGCAGTGTAGTACCTCCTATGGTACTTGATCTCTACAGCCTGTGCACTATACGAGCGGCCACTGCCCTCAGTTTGGTGGCTCCCGACCACTGAATCCACATATGCATGGATCCAGCATCCCTTCCCAGTGCCTATCCTCCATATTCCCTTCCTGCCAGCCTGTTTACAGGTAGGTGATGGGTGGGGACGTAAGAATCTAGACAGAATGGAATGGAACCCACCTCCTCATCAATAACTTGAGTCTTATGCATGACCTCTGCCAGGGGGTGAACTTCACCTTAAGTTAACAAAGTAGCAGTTCTGGTATTTATTAAGTACCCTATTTAACACTTCATACACAGGCCAAACTCCTATCAGAAAGGAGTGTTTCTGAAAGCGTTTTCCCTGTGTGAAAACTCCTACTTTGTATTTCTGTTCCCAAGGCCAGATAATCTGTACATCCACTGGAAAACTAGAATTGGAAATTAAAGTTGGTGTAGAATTGGCTGCTTTCCCATAGCACTCCCTTCTGTGCTATGGGTAGCTATAGAACAACATTTATTGAGGATTTTAATCTACTATTTACTGTAGATTTCAATAAAAGCAATTGCTCTGGAAACCCTTGTGCTGTTTGATAAGTGTGTTACCAATACAATATGTACTGTAGTGCTTCTTTTAAAAAAAGGCCACACCAGACGCTGATGTGATGAAATATTGTATCAACAACTATTTTTGTATAATTATACATTTAATTTAGCAAGAGAAAACCTAGTAGATCAAATTCTGCTCACAGTTACAATGGTGCAATCCTACACCTCCTTGGGATTGTGTAGATGTAAATCAGAGCAGAATTTGGCACAGTATCCTGTGGGGGGGAAATCTCAATATTTATTGAAGAAGAAAGGAAATGATCCATGTTGTCATTCCATCACTTACCCATCAAGCAAAACAGATTCTTCAGATACTAGCGATGACAACATCTTTCATAGTTAGTCCCCAGGGTCAGGAAGCACTCCAGACACCTGCTTCCTTTCCTTCTTTGTGCTGATGCCTCAAACACAGTAGTCTCTCTTCTCAGTTTTTAGGAGTCTTGATAATTCTCAAGAAGAAAATTACACACCACAAACATCTCAGTGTTTGGTAATTATCTTAAGTGCTAGGCTGGGAACATGGGGAATCACCATGAAACATTAGATCAGCACTGGGAATCTAGTCCAGATGAGAGATGAAATTGCATGTCGTATATGTAAAATTATATACCTCAGGCAGAATAGCAAACAATGCAGGAGCTAAGTGGAGAATGGCTGATCTTGAAAGTAGCAAATCTGATAGCAAATATGATAGCAAAACAGTGTTACACTGTTGCTAAATAAATCGAAACCATTTGCCAATTCTCAGATGTGTATGTTGTACATAGAGGAAAATCACACATGTAAAAGTAGGGAGGTTCTAGGACTAGTCACATAGCATATTTTATTGCATCCCTTAGGCTTGGTTATCGAGACTTCCCTGGAATTATTCTAGGTTCAAATTCTAACAGGTTTGGTTCTGCCCTTCATCTTCCAAGGTAAATAACTCAAGTACCACGTAGTTTACCATGTGGGAGGCAGTTTGGGAATGATTTCTCAAAAATCAAAGTGCTGTCTGCGCTACATGGACATTAGAGGTTTCCTAGCATTTCTCTTAAGAATATGGCTTCTTCTTCGAGTGGTGTCCCTGTGGATGCTCCACTCTAGGTGTTGGTGCGTCCCTGCACCGGAGATCGGAGATTTTTCACAGCAGTACTCGGTTGGGGGAAGGGCACATACAGGAGTCGTCTCATGCAGCCGTTGGCGTCTCCTGTAGCGCGCACCCCCGACCGTCCCCTCAGTTCCTTTTCAACCATCCTCGGCTGCAGACAGAGCTCCGTGGCAGTGCTCTCCTTGATTGCTTCGGGTGGAGGGGGGGGGAGTTACAAGTTACATAGGAATTTCTTATTAGTCTATACATTGTTACATAGTTCCTCTTAGAGGTATTTCTTCAACAAAAACAAAAAAACTTTTTTCTTTACTTAGTTCTCCATTTAGGAATAGCTCTACGGTTTACCACTTCAATTAACTCCCATCCTCATCTATTGCAGGGGGGGGAGGCTTAACTGAAGTCATGCCGGGCTCAATGGGGTTTAAAAAGCGTGACTCCTGCCGTGAACCAATGCCGGTCTCTGACGGCCACATATCCTGCATCCGCTGTCTGGGAGAAACTCATATCTCCCAGAAATGCATACACTGCAGCAACTTGAAGTCAAAGTTTGAAAATGCTTCTGATGGAGAAATCCCTCCAACCTCTGCAAGAGACATCCTCCAGGGAGTCTCATAAACTGAGATCCCTAAGTGGTGATAAGGCTCCGACTTCCAAAACTGTCAGGAAGCAAGCCTTGACCTCTCCAACAAGGGACTCTCACAAAAAGAGAGCTTTCCCAGTGAGGTCTTTAGCTTCAGTGCTCCACTTATCTAAAGAGAGCACTTATGAGGCACTGGACTCCTCCGGCACCGTCCCTCAGCGGACCTCTGCCGAGCCCCAATGCACGGCACCGGAGTCAAGATGTCAAGTCTCCTCCATGGCACTGACTACCCCGGAGCAGAGCGCAACACAGGCGGCGGCACCGCGATCAATGCTGCCGCCATCGGCACCAACTCCAGACTTGATGCCGGCCAACAAGCCGAATCCGGCACCGGTCAGTGCTCCAATGGTTGACTGCAACCCCAAGGCGGGACTAGCACAACTCCTACATCATAGTGACATAGCAGTTTCTTCCGCACCGCAATCACCATTGCTCGGCACCGAATACTCCCCGAGCTACATAGTACGATACTATCCTTCATCTCCTGCACCGATCTCCATGCAGAGTGGCGAGGAAGGAGACGTGGAGAACAACCGCTTCTCCTCCCAATGTTAATCGCCATCACAGATGAGACCTACATGGAACACTATGAAGCCTAAGCCTCATCCCTCCGAGCATTCACAGCCCTGGTATGCACAGCACTGGCCTTACCCATTACCACCTTACCCCGTGCAATGGCCACAATGGAGTCCTTGGGCCACATACCAGAACCCCTATTCTGGCCCCACTTCCCCAGCCAGAAGAGGATTCAGAGTACATCCATCCTTACCACTCAGAGAAACCTCTGACCCCTCTGAGACAGAGATAAAAGAGGAAGAGATACTATCACAGGCAGACCTGGATAATTCATCACCTGCGTGTAATAGTCCGGTGCGGGAGCTGGGCCCTCTCAGGGGCCGTCGGGAGCCAGGCCGCTTCACTACGCGGCCCCAAATCGGTCCTCGGGGTCCGAAAGTCTCGGGGCTCCGCCCCTCAGGCAGGGGCTAAACAAAAGCACAAGGTTAAACCGGCCCAAAAGCTAGCTCAGGGCGGGGCCACACACAAGGGTCCGAGGGGCTCAGAGCCTCCCTGCAGGCTGAGCCAATACCGCGAATAGCTAAGCCCCGGCCCTCAGTCAGGGCAGGGCACCTAACACTTAGGGTTAGGGATTTTTGGGCGCCAGTCCTTGCCTCAGGGGTTGGGCAAGAACACAATCTCTGGGCTCAGTCCTTCCCTGAGGAGCTGAGCCGTAGTAAGGCAATCAGGGGGGAGCCCAGGCCCTTGGTCCGGGCGGGCAATAAACCAGGGGTCAAGGGGCTCAGGTCCTTGCCGTAGGAGCTGAGCCCAAACAAAGTCAGGGAACCCAAGCCCTCAATTAGGGCGGGGCAGCAAACAAAGTCAAGTAGCCCAGGCCCTTAGTCAGG
>NW_020664562.1:14988536-15094901 GCF_002925995.2 Terrapene triunguis | reverse complement strand
CAAAGTCAAGTAGCCCAGGCCCTTAGTCAGGGCGGGGCAGCAAACAAGATCAGGGGCTCAGGTCCTGGTAGCAGGAGCTGAGCGCTTTGGGGCCGTCCGGGCCCTAGGCAGGGAGGAGGAGAGACTGCCACCCGGCGTGGGGTGGCAGGGGGGAACACAGGCCCACTCACTCCACTGTGTTCCAGCCCGGGGCCCTATCCGCAGCAGTCCGTCTGCCACGGGGTCAGTGGGGATCCTGACCGCAACACACTGACATGGGTTCAGGGTCGGCTATCCCCGGGCTACTTCCCATCTCCTCCTCCTCCATAGGTACCTGTTCCTCGTCGGGCTCGGCAACGGGGTCCCACACCATGGGCTCCTCGGTTTGCTGAGGGCTGTCTCGGTCGGGCCGCTCCTCCGGTCTCGGGGCATGGGAACTCTCGGGCCGCTCCTCGGGATACCGCACTCGGGGCAGGCTCGGCCAGTCCGCCTCAGGGTACCTGGCTCGGGGAAGGCTCGGCCAGTCTGCCTCGGGGTACCTGGCTCTGGGGAGGCTCGGTCCGTCGGCGTCAGGGTACGTGGCTCTGGGGAGGCTCGGCCAGTCCGCCTCGGGGTACGTGGCTCTGGGGAGGCTCGGTCCAGCAGCGGCAGGATACCTGGCTCGGGGCAGGCGCGGTTTAACAGGAGCCCGAGCAGGAGCGTCTGGCCTCTCCGGCCGCTGGGCTCCAACTGAGTGCTGGGGCCTGGCCTTTATATTTCCTGTCCCACCCCTTGACTTCCGGGGGGCGGGAACAGGTGGCGGTGGCTCCGCCCACTTGGGTGCCTGTTCTGGCTCCTCCCTCTCAGGGGCCGTCGGGAGCCAGGCCGATTCACTACACTGCCCCACACCCATCTTCTGCACCAGAGGAAGCGGTGACACCGTCTACCCCAACGGCACCAGATGACCTGAAACAGTTCAAAGAACTCTTCAAAAGAGTAGCAAACAGCCAAGAAATTGCTGTACATGTGGTGCAGGAGAAACCACATAAGTTGTAAAAAATCTTACAGTCGGCATCATTGGCCAAGATTGCCCTCCCCATGGATGAGGCTATAATGGAGCCTGCGGAGGCCATATGGCAAACACCAGCATCGGCACCACCCACCAACAAAAGGGCTGACAGGAAATACTTTGTTCCAGCCAAAGGTATGGAATTTTTGTTTTCACACCCTCAAGCCTGTTCTCTGGTAGTAGAGGCTGCTAATCAGAGCAGTAAACAGCCTCATTTCCGTTCCACACCACAAGATAAAGAACACAAGAGACTGGACCTCTTTGGGCATAAAGTTTACTCATCAGCCACCCTTCTGCTTAGAGTTGCCAACTATTCTGCTCTACTAGCAAATTACGACTACTCTAACTATAGTAAAATACAAGAGCTTGTGGAAGACCTCCCCGAGCACAAACGTCCTCAACTCAATGCCATTATTAATGAGGGTCAGATAATAGTCCGCACAGTGGTGAAAGCCTCAATGGATGTAGCAGACACAGCTGCCCGAACATCTACAAAAGCTGTGGTTATGAGAAGAGCATCATGGTTGCAAGCTTCGGGGATTCCGAGAGAACTACAGCTAAAAGTGGAGGACCTTCCCTTTGATAGGGATAAACTATTCATGTCTCAGATAGACGACATACTCCATACCATGAAGGACTCCTGAGCAACGCTGCGTACATTAGGCATACACCCACCGCCTGACAAATGTCCACGCTTTACACCATACCAGAGGTCACGAGATACCTCGTTTAACTGTCACCAACCACGATACCTCTCTCAGAACAGACCCAAACAATGGGCTCAGAGACGACAAGCTCCACAGTATTGGTCAAGGGTATGCACGACCTCCCCACACCTCTAGCGTCAACAGATATCCCATCCCACAAGTTTGGTCATTGCCTATGCCCATTTTACCGTGCCTGGGCTGCGATAACCACAGATCAATGAGTATTGGCGATCATACAGTCTGGCTACACCATCCCTTTCACAACTATCCCGCCTACCCTCCCCCCTTCCCCATCCCTCTTCAGGGACCCCTCTCACGACCACCTTCTGCAACAGGAAGTAGACCACCTCCTACTGCTGGGTGCTGTAGAACCAGTACCACACCTATACCAAGGGAAGGGTTTTTGCTCCAAATATTTCCTGGTAGAGAAGGAAGGAGGGGGATGGAGACCAATCTTAGATCTCCAAAACCTCAACAGATGTGTACACCAACCACAGGTTCAAAATGGTCACTCTGGCCACAATAATCCCAGCGCTAGACAAGGGGGACTGGTTTGCAGCCCTCAACCTCCAAGATGCATACTTCCATATTACAATACATCCTGCCCACAGACAGTTCCTGCGGTTCACAGTAGGACCCAACCATTACCAATACAGGGTCCTTCCCTTCAGACTCTCCACTGGTCCCCGAGTATTCTCAAAAACACTCGCAGTAGTAGCAGCAGATTTACGACGCAAAGGAGTCATAATCTTCCCCTATTTAGACGATTGCCTACTCAAGGGTGCCAATCGACAAGAAATGGCAGGCATGCTGAAGACCACAATAGACCTATTTCACCAACTAGGTCTACAGATGAACGAAAAGAAATCCACCCTGGAACCAACTCAGCACTTGGAGTTTATTGGAGCCGACCTAGGCTCCATACAAGCCAAGGCAATATTACCAAACCACAGATTCACTACATTGACCAATCTTATTTCCACAGTGACCGTCAGCCCACAAACTTCAGTGAGAACATGCCTTCAGATTCTGGGACATATGGCAGCTACGACTTTCATAGTAAAGTATGCCAGACTCCATATGTGCTGTCTGCAGCACTGGTTGAGCACGGTCAATGCACCCAGCAAACACTTTCTCAACAGATGCGTGACACTACCACCAAGGGTTATTCTCTCCCTACAATGGTGGAGACAACCAGGGAATGTATGCTTCGGGATTCCCTTTCAACGAGACCCCCTGTCAGTGACTATTACAACAAACGCCTCCCTGACAGGTTGGGGCAGCCACTTGGTCACCACAATGTTCAAGGCAGTGGTCCGCGACGGAAACCCGACTACATATCAATCTCCTGGAACTCTGCGCGCTACACAATGCATGTCGCCACTTCTTCCACTCATATGGCAGACCTCAATCTCTATTCTCACCGACAATGTGGTGTGCATGTTTTACATCAATCGCCAAGGGGGAGCCAGGTCTCACTCGCTATGCATAGAAGCCATGAACTTATGGAACTTGTGCATCTGCAACAATATAAAAATCACAGCGTCATACCTACTGGGATGCCAAAACACTACAGCCGACAGCCTCAGCAGGCCCTTCTCACAGGAACATGAGTGGGAAATCCATGGCAGTGTTCTCAGCACGATATTCCAAAAATGGGGTCACCCAGTAATCAACCTGTTCGCCTCAGCGACAAACCACAAATGTCTACTCTTTTGCTCCGGGGCAGGCGTGGCACCGGGATCGATAGGGGATGCCTTCCTCATCCCGTGGAACGTGTCGCTCATGTATGCCTTCCCGCTGATACAACTGATCCCATGGGTCATCCGCAAGATACGACTCGACAGAGCATACATCATTCTCATTGTCCCCACATGGCCCAGACAGACTTGGTTTCCGTACCTCTCACGTCTAGCAGTCTGTGCCCCACAACTGCTGCCCTTACGGATGGACCTCCTGTCCCAGAACAAGGGCCTGACGCTCCATCCAGAGCCAGCGAAGCTCCATCTCAAAGCGTGGCTCCTGTGTGGTTCCAACATGGAGAATTGAACTGTTCAGAGAAAGTAAAACAGGTATTACTAAATAGCCATCACCTCACCACTAGAAATACTTACTGCCACAAGTGGAGAAGATTCTCCCTTTGGTGCCAGCAAAAACAGCTGGACGCGACCAAGGCGCCTGTATCTATGATCCTAGACAACCTACTAGAACTGAAGGAAACGGGGTTAGCCATAAGTTCCATTAAAGTACACTGGCTGCCATCATGACCCTCCACGAGCAGATAGAAGGGGCTTAAATATTCGCTCACCCGATTGCACGGCGCTTTCTCGCAGGTATACAGAACGTATACCCAGAAGTACGCCAACCTACACCACCATGGGATCTGAATCTTGTGCTCAAATGTCTCATAAGACCACCCTTCGAAACTCTAGCAACCCGCTCACTCCTTCATATGTTAATAAAGGTCTCATTCCTAGTGGAAATCACGTCTGCAAGTGAAATAGAAGCGTTGATGGCTGAACCACCGTACATGGTATTTACCAAAGACAAAATCACGTTACGTCCTCACCCAAAATTCTTGCCCAAAGTGACTACATATTTTCATATTAACCAAACCATAGTTACCTGCCTTCTATCCCAAGCCACATAAGGACTCTCGAGAAGCAACGTTACACATGCTGGATGTCAGATGGGCTGTAGCCTTTTACTTGGACAGAACTAAACCATTTCGCAAGTAACCAAGACTGTTCATCTCTACAGCAAAGCACTCCAAAGGCTCTACAATATCAACCCCAGAGACTCTCCAAATGGGTCTCTTTCTGTATTCAAACTTGCTACCACCTACATAACAAAGAACCCGCTGTGAACATCAGATCCCACTCAACACAGGCCATGGCGACATCGATCGCATTCTTGAACAATGTCCCCTTAATAGACATTTGCAGAGCTGCAACCTGGACATCAGAGCACACTTTTGCAAAGCATTACGCTATCACCCAAGGCCTTATCTCAGATTCTATCGTTGGCTTCACAGTGCTCTCATCACACACTTATACATAACTCTGAACCCCTGCCACCCCTGGTGAGGCACTGCTCTACAAGCACCTAGAGTGGCGAACCCACAGGGACACCACTTGAAGAAGTTACTCACCTTGTGCAGTAACAATGGTTCTTCGAGATGTGTCCCCCTGTGGGTGCTCCACTACCCACCCTCCTCCCCTCTACTTCAGAGTTCACACAGCCGAGCTCTACTGGAGAAGGCACAGAGGGGACAGTCGGAGGTGCGCACGCTACAGGAGATGCCAACGGCTGCACGAGACAGCTCGGGTACCCGCCCTTCCCCCGACCGAATACTGCTGCGAAAAATCTCTACCTCAGGGACGCACCAACACTCAGAGTGGAGCACCTACAGGGACACACATCTCAAAGAACCATCGTTACTGCACAAAGTGAGTAACTTCTCCTTTACCGTGGTATCCTTGGCCAAAATTCTTTCTTCTCTAGTGTCACAAAATGTAGAGTTCACTGTTACTACTGCCACTTCCACAGTGGAAGTATTGTGTGGAAATAGTTTGTGAAGCACTTTGGTTGAAACACACCATATTAGTACAGAGTATTCATATTACAGGAAAAAAATCTTGCTCATCCTGACAGGTTTGTCACAAAATGTCTGTAGTATTCTGATACCATCAGGCCTTGAACTATAGTAAAATTAATGCGCTGCAGTAATAACATTTCCAGATGCCTCTGTAATCAACATAGCAACATGATTAGAATGGTAGAAGTGAAAATCCTCTTAATGTTTACTGAAATATTGTTTCATGTTTCCAAATATTTAGAAAATTAATTGTTTTATACTGTAAATTATTCTTCTTTGTGCTGTCATTTTTCTGAATTGTATACTCTCAGGGGAAGTCTGCATTTGTATTAGGCTTGGTTTTCAACCAGTGAACTCTGTTCTCAGTAGGAGATATACAGTACAACAGCATTTATCCAAAATATTTTGGGGACATCAAACCTATTTGGATAACAGGATACTGTATATGATTGAGAGATGTAATATTACTTGGCACTTTACCGTTTCAAGGTGCTGTACAAACATTTAACTAATATATAAATTTTCTAACTGGGGGTATAACCTAGATTTGAATAGGAGAAAGTTTTGAATTGAAGGGGTTTTGCTTAAACAGGCTTATTTTGTGCATATTATGCTTTCTTAAAAAGACTCCCCTACAGAACAGAAAGGTGAACCTCTTATCAAGATTGTCCATTTCCAGAATTGGTGCATATGGTGTTTCTGAGTTTTAGTATAAGCATTTCCTTCTTAGTATGAGCTGTCTGCTTGTTTAGTGCTAATGTGAACTGATTGGAACCATAGCTATTTTAAACCAACATTATCACAACATATTTACAGGAACTACAAAAGCTAAAAACAACTGGCCGGTAAGATACATTGACAAATAGTTATTGACAGGCCTTATCCAGGCATGAATTTCTAAAAACTGTCAGTCCAATTTTACAACAGGCATTCTTGGGCGGGGGGAGGAGGAGGAGAGAAAAAATACATGTGTAAATTATGATGCATATACAGTCTAAGGAAAGTATGGATCCTAAATTTGCAAAGTCTGTAGCAATTTTCACAGATAACCTCTGGAAAATGAACGCTCTCTCTCTCTCTCTCTCTCTAGATTTTTGTTAAAATGTAGAATAAAAAAATTCAAGCAAACGTATTGCACTGCTGGCTATAGTAGCTTTACAGCATTTTAAACAATTGCCCTTCTCATCTCTCACCCCATCTCCCAAACACACATGGAGAGCAGGGACCACCTGCAGATCTGTGTTCAGTAGCATGCAAAGGATGGAGTCTCCCTGAATAGTCTCTCTGAATGTTGCGCCCCAGTTACAGTGGAACCGCATTGATTCCATTGCACTTAGGTCTGTCCGCGCAATTGGGGATGAAAAAGGGTAGGATTTTTCCTTAGAAGTTTTGGATTCTGAAGAAGTTGTGTTGAAGCTGAAAGGAATCAGTCATATAAAAATTAAAAAGCTTTTTGTAAGGTTTGGATTTACCTAGCACTCTGTAGAGAAAAAATGGGTCGCTAAAATCACTTATGGCCTCATACTGTGTCTATTTAAGTCAAGTGAAAGACTCAGTGGAAAGATTGCTGTTGACTGCAATGGGCATTGGATTGGGCCCTTACTTGCTGTATTGCAGAATCACTGAATATAAAATTAAAATACATGAAAAAGTACAGTCACGCTCTACACATGAAAAGGCTAAATGCTGCCTCAAATGCTTGCAGTCAAAAGCTCTATTACCTACACAAGTTCTGGTTTTTTAACCTGAAGCCACACCAAAAAGAGGATTCAGACACTTGCTGCTTTTCATCAACCTAGGGACAACTTTTGAGAACAAAATGTGGTGTCATTAGTGTTTACAAAGTACTCCCATGTGTTTGTCTTTTGACTATAAAGGGATCAGATCCTCAGCTGTTGTAAATTGATGGAGCTATGCTAGCTTACACCAGCTGAGGACTTGGCCCAAACTTTTTGTTGTTTAAGTTATATTCTCGTCTCAATACATAAGCATAGGCTTAGTTTGTCGTCTGTATTTGAGGGGGCATCTCTGGCCACGCGAAGGGGGGGGAAGAGAGGGGAGGCAAATTCCGCATCTGCCCAAGGTTTGCAATTTGGGGGGGGCAATGCCCCCCCATGCCTGCCCACCCCAAACTATACCCATGTGCATAAGTATAAAGCTTTAACACTTAGCAGTAACATATATTTGTGGAACCTATGTATGCATATCTGGAGTAGAATATGTTATATACAACACACAGTTTACATTGTAGTGATATATATTAAATACTGTACCTGATCACAAATCCATTCCTTACTTGGTCTTACTTGGGTGAAATTGAAAGTGGCCAGTTTCCCAGGCTTTCTTCATGGAATTTCTATTCCATTTGACAAATGGTTACTTGCCACAACTTTATTGGGCAGCAGACCTCTCTACTAATGATTCCTGGTGTTGCCAAAGCTAAATATTCATCTCCAATCCAAGTACAGAATTAGGGGAAGAGCTGCTCAAGGAATATTCCTAGGGTAATTTAACACATTTTGCAATTGTTGAATATAATATTCAGAAAATACTTTTTCCCAATGTTTATCCATCTATAGCTGAAATCGGTGGGATGTGGAATATGTCATTCAGCAAGAGTAGGGACAGTGGGGTCTTTGCAATCGGGCACAGATTAAAGCCATCCTGGGGTAATACGCAGCTCTTCATAGGAGCAAAAGTTCAGTTGGAGGACTTCAGTTCAGAACCAGATTCTGTTGTGGGAGGCTGTTTGAGATACCGGCCTATAGCCTGTTATAGCACTGTTCAAGAAAGTAACCACAGTAGAATGGAAAGTGGAACAGGCATTTAAAATATAAAAAAATTAATCAAGTTGCAGCCATTCAGAGAACAGCTGATTCAGAGCTCATTGAGATTGTCCTCAATTTGAATGAGCTTTGGAGAAGGACTTTAAACTGTAACCAGGTGTGGAGCTTTTATTCACTGATGCCAACACCAATGAACTTGTACATCTGCGTGGTGGGATTTTAAAAACACCCAGCATTGGCCCAATTCTACTCCCATTGACGTCAAAGTAAAACTTCCATTGATTTCAGTGAGGGCAAGCTTTGGCCCAGGGGATGAGCACTTTTGAAAATACCCCCTCTAGCGGAGGGGTTACCTGCTCCTGCCCTGAGGGGTTTGGAACAGCCCTGGGAGAAGGCTGGGGCAGGGAAGCAGCTACTGGGCTGACTGGGGAAATAGCTGCACCTGGGCCACACCCC
Source organism: Terrapene triunguis (assembly GCF_002925995.2). Lineage (NCBI taxonomy): Eukaryota > Metazoa > Chordata > Testudines > Emydidae > Terrapene > Terrapene triunguis. Next base: position 15,086,327 of record NW_020664562.1, on the reverse strand, counting down.
AATCTGAGCCCAGCTGGCCTGTATAAAGAGGCTGAGAGCCAAGAGCTCAGAAACTCTCACTCTCGAGAGAGAAGGGCCTGACTGCAGGGAGCTAAGACAGGGTACCTGAGTGGAGCAGGGCTGGGGAAAGGTAGAGGAGCTGGGGAGCTCCAGCCTGGAAAGCCCCAGGCTGTGGCCTAGTATTAGGCCAAGAGGTACTGGGGGTTGCAGAGGGCAACCCAGGTGTAGGCCAAGGCAGCAGGTCCAAACCCTCCTTGCCAGTGATGAGTAGGTGGATACTGCAGTCTGCCCCAGGCCTGGGGCTAGACAATGACTGGCAGTAGCCTGATACTGAGGTGAGGTTAGTGGGTGAGGGCTCCCCTGGGAAGGGAGACCTACTGTGTGTGGGTACTGCCAGGGGGCAGCACCCAGAGCAAGGGGCACTGGGGTCTTGGGAGGGACATGGGAGCCAGTAGGAGGACAAGGCGGATCACTGGCCTGCAGAGGGCGCTCTGGGCTGGATTGAGCTAATTCCCTGGACAACCAGCAGGAGGTGCCGCAGGGGAGAGCCCGACCTCTTACACACACACACCCCCATCTGTCTTTTGTGTCATTCTGTTATGTCTCCCTTCACTCTATAACACAATGAGCTAACAATGAAGCAGTAGCCTCTTCAGTATTACTGGCTTCATTTGGTGTTTGTTAATCACATTCAATGGGAGTTGAGCAGCTATCATCCCTTTTTGCCTTTGAAAATCTCCCCCATTAGAAATGTTTAATCATACTGGACCAAATCCATCCATGGTGTCGCCCTGTTGCCTCCAAAGTGCTCAGATGTGATGGTGATGGGCACAATATAAGAACCTGGATTGAGAAGTAAGATAAAAGGGATGCATTTTGGCCCTGTCTTGTTTTTGTATTTAATAAATGTATTTTGCCCAGATTCTTAAGTGGCTATGAGTAGAACAAAGTAAATCCTGAAATCATCTGTCCTTTGTGAGTTTATATTCTGACAGTGTAAGAGTGAAACTTTCATCTGAAAAAGGAGCATCTCTACATTTTATTATTCTCTCATTGGCATATAGTAACTGAACCTTTATAACAATACAATTGGGAAATAAAGATAATTAAGAAACATAAAATATGTTACTCTTCTTGAACCCAGTTGGAATCTAAGTTGTGTGTGTATGTGTCTCATGTTTTCACTAGGAGCTTTAGTTTTGTCTGTAATCTCATAATTTTATGTAATTGACCATTTGCAATCCTCCATAATCTAAAATGTCTAATAACTATGCTCAGAGTGAGCCCTTTTCATAAGTTATAAATATTTCATATGAGCTGGAGTTAATACAATTTATTTATCATGCACGGGATCCTGCAATGGGTGCTAACATGCAGTAGTGATTTAATAATCAGAGTGATTTCAGAAAAGTAATTAATAAATAATGGAGGTTAGCTGGCTCAGGTGACTGATAATAGGACATAGAGGTTTGGCTCTGGAGAGATGTCTGAGGTGTACTTGGCACAGCTTAGTAGGAAGTGCCACAATGGCTTAGTCACAAATGTGCACCCCCAACATCCTGAAGTCATCTGTTAGCCCAGTACTCAATGAAAATTAGAGTAACCACCACAAAAGCCATTCTGCTGACCAGGGATCACCAGGGTACCGGGTCACCATGTATGCTGCCCTTTTCCTGACCATACCCCCTCTTCCAGAATCTGGGAGGGGAGGAGGATGATGGCATAGGATTTGCTATGGTGGTTCTGTACCACCTGAGGTTCCCCCTGTGCTGGGCCAAGTCCCTTCTGTCATGGAACTACTAAAGAGCTATCCTGCTACGTGTGGTTTTATACCTCTGTTGACTAATTCACAAATATGAGGGAAAGTTGTCCTTTCCGATCCACTGTGTGGATCTTTCTTGCGCTCCCCACTGCAGGTGGGAGAGGAGAATCTGGCCTACAAAATCCTACAGATGGGGCTATCAGATGGATTATGACTTCAGATTTGGGATCCATAAATCAATACATGGATTCCAGTACTGCATAAATTATGACTATTTGTATTGTTATAGCACAATGGGGACCCAGTTGCTAGCACTGTATAAACACACAACACAGACAGTCCTTGCTCCAAAGATCTTACTTATTATCTTCATCAGTTAGAGGCATCTTGATCCCCCTATAATATTAAGTTCAAGACCTTGTGTACATGAGAATACAAAATAGAAATGGCTTATACTGTGCAAAAAGAACAGGAGTACTTGTGGCATCTTAGAGACTAACACAATTTATTTCAGCATAAGCTTTCGTGGGCTACAGCTCACTTCTTCAGATTGAAGTGCTCCTGTTCTTTTTGCAGATAGACTAACACGGCTGCTACTTTGAAACCTGTCATTATACTGTGCAGGTATTCATTCTGGCACTATTGTTTTGGATATTAACAGTCATAATTACCATATGAGATCACACTTTCTGGTCATATATATGCTTAGATCATGCAGTTTCAGCTACATATTGTTTATTATACATTACCAGACTCTAATCACAATTTCTAAGATGGTCCAGTGATGAAATGACACTTACTTGCATTTTCTCACAATTTCTGCACTGCTCAGCACGAATAAGCTGTGAAATGTATTGGGGAAACAATGTTTTTAATGACTTTATTTTAAAACACATTTCAGGTTATTCATGCTGAGAAATGCTTATCTTTTGAACTCTCAGACTGCTGGGCTGAGCAAAATGGGGCCAGTTTTCTTTTAACTGTTTCAGATCCCAAAGCTTCAATGAGAATTTATTATACAAAATGGGAGATGGGTAGGCTGCCATTTCATAGTATGTGGGTCAAGTTTCTCAGAAGTAAAAGGAACCTCAGATGTTGACTTTGTGACTGACTCAGAAAGCTGCAATTCTTATTGCCAAAGGTCTGATTTTAAGTATCTTGTACGTTCAATTACATTTAAATATGATTATAAAAACCACTAACATTAATTTACTGTAATAAGTTACCCACAAGCATAAGTGCTTTCAGGATCATGGCTATGATATATACTGTGCCACCCAAACAATCCCATAAGCCTATTCTTGTTGTTCTCTTCTCCTGCCCTTTATTTTCTCCCCTCCCCTCCCACCCCACTAACCTGTTATTTCCCATAGTGTCTTGTGTGTAAAGCATCATTCACATCCGTGGTGCTAAATAGATACAAATGTTTAATAAAAAAAATATATTTATGGTGCTGTATAAATAATGCGTAGAATAATGTTGTAATATATATGTCAACCACATGGTATTACTGTTCTGGATGCAATTTGTGGCTTGAATAATAAGGCACAGACTATGAAAAATGGGGAACAATATTTGTTAATGTTTCCACATATCTTGGCTAAGCTCTTTGGGCTCTGCAGTTTCAGCGAGCACCTGTTTGTTCCTCACATGATTTATTCACTATTGTTGTTTTGGCAGGGAGGAGAGGGAAATGACTAAGACCATCATTATGGACAGGACAACCAGAAAGATGCACATGGATCAACACTAAAAAATTACTGCAAATACTTGTGTGGAATCTGGTATGAATTCTCCATTTTTGTAATAAGGGAGATATGGAAAGTAAAGGCCATATTCTCACTTGGTGTAAATGGCATTAATGTCAATGGAGTTCACACCAGCTGAAGATCTGGCCCCAGATTTGCAAACAAAGCTTCAAATATGAAATAAAATGTGATAGTAGATCCATTGAAATGTGGAAGTTGAGTCTCTGGATCTTCAAAAGAGACACATACGGGGTCTGCATGTATTTAAATAATTGGTAGTTTTGGCATTGACTGCAATGAATGCTGGATGTAGCCCTGCCCTTGGCATTTAGTTCTTTCTCTTATTTTCCAAAATTCCTGTTTCAAAACCTTTCTCTTTAAAAGTTTATGTATGATGCACGATTCTAAGTAAAATTAAATTATGATCAGTCATTTCTCTTCTACGGGTCCTTTCCCTTTTCTCTTTATTAATTATGGCTAACCCATAAACCTCTACAGTTAATGACGCCTTTGTTATAACCTGGCCCAATATCCCACTGTACAATCAGCGGTCTGCTGCAGGTGGACCCAGTCACTGGGCCCCATATGCTTCCATGCCAATTATGCTTAGATGGAACTGAGTCACATTTCTAGTTCTGGGTTTACATGGCACACTCTAGGGCTCAGCCATCCTAGACCCTGAAATCAGTATTTGAGGCCTATGAAGCCTCCTGGTTGCTTACACACACTTCCTCAGAGCTGTGGGCAATCTGAGCTTCAAGTTTAACCCTTGTGAGGACATTGTGGCAGGAAAGCAAAGAACTCAGGCTTGGCAAAGTAATTCCTCAATCACAGAAACTACTCTTGAAAGCACTTGAGAGTTGCAGATCTTTGAAACAACAGAGTCCTGAGAGCTCCATTTTCTAGTCTGTCACAGTCCTAGAAAAGAAGGTAGCAATTTTAAATTGTTGTCTCTTGGGACCCAATCCAACACTCATGGTCAGTGGAAGTGAAACCAAGCCCTTAGAAAACAAAGTTCCCTTGGGTAATGGGAGTTCAAATTGCCTTTTCAGCTATGTATTCAGGTAATGTACCACACTGTTAATGTAATGGAAATAAATAATAATGGTGTAACATAATAATAGATCTCTGCATCTATTAATCTCTTTCCTGTGAGAGTATAAATATGAAACTTAAATACCAATCTGGACCTTCAGTTCAGTTCCATTTATTGTCTGTGTTGGTTTACTCTTTCTAGAATTTTTGACATGGTCTCTCTGGCTTGGGAATCTGAAAATATTCCCTTCACGGACCATAATCTGTCCATCAGTGGGTCAGAAAATGTTGCCATTTTAATTTAATACAAGAAGTCTTGAGGAAATTTTATAGGATCTTCTTTTAAACCTTCCAAAGCAACACAACCATTTCCTCCCCCCCCCCCCCATGAGTTTCATGATCTGAGTTAAGAACTAAACTGTAGCTTGGAATGTAAATGAAGTTTGAACACATGATTAAATTCAAATGATTTGTTGCAACAAGAGCAGCGTTTACCATGGTTCACATTCAAAACTGAGCACTTTGCACTCTCTGTAACTGACTGTGGCACTACCATGGAATTGACACCATCACTGAAGGCCCTTCACACCATTAAAATTATGTAGTACACCTCTACCTCGATATAACACTGTCCTCGGGAGCCAAAAAATCTTACCGCATTATAGGTGAAACCACATTATATTGAACTTGCTTTGATCCACCGGAGTGCACAGCCTCCCCCCCGGAGCACTGCTTTACCATGCTATATCTGAATTCATGTTATATCGGGTCGCATTATATTGAGGTAGCGGTGTACTCTTGCATTAGGTGAGAGGGACTGGCAAAGAAACAACCTGCAGGTCCTTCCAAGCCATCTATACCCTCTTACGAGGGTGATCACACTTACACTAAGACAGTGGTCAGGGATTCCTGTGGAGGGGTTATGTAGGGGAAACTCCTAGGCTGGAACAGAACCCAATGTGAGGCTGGACTGAAATCCCATAGTTTATCCATGCTTTTGGGGAGTTGATGCTTCCCCAGTTTAATCCTCACTAAATTTCCCTTTTTAATATGGCTTTATATGGAGAGGGATACATTTCACCCTTTAAAGCAAACTTCTCCTCTTCTCCATTCTGCACGGCAGATTTCTGTTGTAAATTTTCCTGGTATTCTGTATAGAGAAGATGCCTGCAGACTTGAGAAAAGTTTCACATAAGCCACTTAGGAAAGAATTTGTTTTATACTGTGATCTGAAAATTTCTAGCATCATTCAAATGAGTGAATACTGTAATGAGGCAGTCTGCTAGTTGCACTTCTTTGCCATTTCTGCCTGAGAAAATCTAACCTCTGTCAGTGTCATTCCAGGTGTCCATTCATCCATTTATTGCTCCACTATTGACAGATTATACACAACTCATTAAGTATTTTTATTACAACATCATCTTAGCTTCTTTTTTTAATAACTTTTATTCCCAGCGGTCTGTTATATTGAATTTACAAAGTAAAGCAAGCTAGAAATCCTGATGTTTTTGGCTAGTAAATGCATGGCCTGATCTATTATTTTTTTCCTTGCCCTTTTTGTTAATAAAGGGCCAGTTCAACCATTCCCATGGGAAAACCCAAATCAGCACCATTCCTCTCAGCTTGTCCCATAGTATTCTTCTGGGGTGGGGGGTTAGCTTCCCATATAAAATAAGGGGAGGAGGGGCCTGCCCACAGACCTTGTGGATCTTCCCTCCCTCCCACCCCAACCCCCATGGCTGCTGGAAACCAGGGATCGGTGTAGAGTTCATGTGCCTGAGCCACTTTTTGGGACTCTGCTCATACTCCAAGACTGAGGAATGCAACTCCATTAGACCCATACTGCCAGGCATACTCCACTGGCAGCTGCCCCTACAGCCTCATGTTAAGGGTATATAACTTTAATATGGATTTTCCAGGGACTCTGATGGGTTAATGCATTTCCCTCTGCTCCCTGGATCTGCTTGTGGATCTTCCCTCCCTCCCACCACCCCAACCCCAATGACCTCTGCTCCCTGGATCTGCAATTTCCTCCTGGAAATCCAGGTGCCCTTTACCTACCCGGCCAGTGGCAGATCTGTTTGTGGAGGGTCACCTTAGCTGCAGATTCAGGGGATATGATCTGGTCTTAGGTCTTCCTAGAAGGAAATGCCAATAAAGAATCAGAAAAAACTGCTACAGAAATACCACTGAAAATACTAAATTGGGCAAATCAGTTGAGAATTATTGCTTCAAAAAGTTGTAAGTACAATTTTACTGCATGATGTGAACTCACTTTTAATGTAAATGTTTTAGACATAAAAGTAAGAAAAAAATAAGCTTTTATTCACCAAGTAGCAAAAGTTTCTACTGACTTCAGTGGGAGAGTAGGTATGCAGTGAATGTTGCATTCCTTGTGTTCACAACAGACATAATAACTACTCATAAGTCTGTTATATGCCAGAATTTCTGAGGTTAAAGTAGAACCTTTTGGATTAATAGGCAATGGCTTGACTTGTGGTTGGGCTTTATGATAATTTTTATAATGTGTCTAAAATGCTAATCTGTGGCGTGCCATCCAAAGGCTCAGTAGAAATTATTTGAGTCAGAACTGGCTGTGGGGTTCTGAGGTGCTGTATCTTTTACTCTCCATATTTGGGGACAATGCTGACTCTATGTGGTTCTACCTCAGAATGGTTGGGTTTCCTAAAGCTACAAAGGACAACATGAAAAGAGAAAGTAAGAATGAAAGTGTGTGAGTGCTTAGTATACATGAACTGAACCACAACAACTTTTTGTTCAGCTCTAATAATGTTTTTTTTCCAGTGATAGAATAAAATATTGTTGGTTGTAAAAGAAACTGTGCTACGATGTAATATTACTGAAAGCAGTTTGAAAGTAGATAGCCATAGACTTGATCACATCTTGGCCTTTTTTTTTCTGCCAAGTGTAATACAGTATCAATCTAATATCTGATGTGTCTTTTATATGGGGACTATCCCATGTATGCACTTAAGGCTCTAATAGGACTTTTATATCTCTACATTTTACACTCAAGACAAATCTTTCAAATGTTTTTTATTTTTAGAATGGTGCATATTTATTATTTTTACAATTAAATAGGTGCAGCTAATTATGAAGAACCTAAAATTACAAACAAAACAAAACAGCCCTCCTTGTGTTAGAACCAAGGGCCTCCTTTCATATATTCCGGTGTTAAAAGAATTTATAAAATTTACATGGAAGAAGAGCCACTTTTTGTCTCCCAAAAGATATCTTATCACAATTCTGTATATTTAATTCATTATTCCTTCTCAAACACCAGGATAAAGAAAATAGCATTTTAAAAGTTCACACCAATTCATTTAATCATTTACAAACATGAATAAAATATGCAAGGACTGATGACAATTCTTTACAACGTAATTCATGTTCAAGAGTGCATGTGTGTATTCTACAATATATGCAATGTCTAGTTCATACAAGTCGTTATTTCTAAAAAAAAAAAAAAAAACTATTTGAACTTAAACTCAAAGACAATTACACTAATCTAATTTACCAGTTTACTTGCAAACAAAGATTACCAGCAACATTTCAAACACATTTAGTCTTCAGATGTTTGAGATTGAGTTACTGTCCTATGTAAACCATTGTACAATTTTTTGCTATCTAATAAAGCAATTAAAGTTACCACTCTGTTGTAATAAGAGAGCTTCAACTCCTCAGTAACTGAAATGCCCTTAACAAAAGTTCATTATAACTAAACTGCTCATTTGTAGCCTTAGTTTTTCTGTTTATCAATTTTAAGAGTCTTCTATAATCTTTATTCAGCACTAAAATGGAAAGACACTAAATTAATTATAAATCCAGTCAAACCATAGAGGTATGTTATTTAAAACTTGAAAACAATTAGTATTTTTTTAGTTACTTAAAACAGTTGGTTAGTGCTGCCCTTTACTGGTTTGTAATGGTATATCACAAATCAAAAATAATGGTTAATTGACAAAATATTATGCAGACCTACAAAATGAGTATTATGTATTTGTCTAGTGCAATTCCATAACCCCTTGCAGAAATTAACAAAACCTCTCTTCTTAATCCAGCCTCTCCACTACTTACTTTATTTATTTATTGGGTAAAACTTTTTCAAATAGTGGCTTCCACTGATTCTTCTAATGTTCTTATCCCACCCCACCATCGTGTTATAACCCACCAGTGAGATTAAATTGTTTTTCTTTCATTAAAGAAACTCATCACTAATAGAACAATGAAAAACATTCCCAACGTATTTTTTTAATTCTATGTTAAAATAAAAATCTGTTACTATCAAGTTATGTCCATGTCCTGTGCATGTGTAAATACCTAACATTACTAGGTCCACTTCTGCTTTTAATTCTTTCCATACATAACAAACATTTTTAAAGAATTCTTAAAAAGAAATGGAAAATGCAAACCTTATTATATTCCAGTATTACTGAGTTTGATTTGGCAGTTAAATTCTTGGTTTTTAGCTAGCTATCAGTATGATAAAATAAGTTTGGGACATTTTAATTGAAAAGTGCTATTCAGAATAAGGAAAGATGTTATGCATGCCATTTACACTCAAGTGACACCGGGTGACAGAAGGACCTGTTCAATTACTATTACTTTTTGTCACAATACATAAAGTTCCTCCTCTAGCTTGATGGGTCCTGCGCTTATTGGGGGATTTTCTTGCCTTAGAGATTCACCATGTGGGTTGGGGAACAGCCCAGAGACCTTCCCCTCTGGAAGAGCCCACAGTCCAGGTCAATGAGGAGGTTTGGAGGGAACCCAGGCCCGCCCTCTACTCCAGGTTCTAGCCCAGGGCCCTGTGGACTGCAGCTGTCTATAGTGCCTCCTGTAACAGCTCCATGACTGCTACAACTCCCTGGGTTACTTCCACATGGCCTCCTCCAAACACCTTCCTTATTCTCACCACAGGACCTTCCTCCTGGTGTCTGATAATGCTTGTGCTCCTCAGTCCTCTAGCAGCACAACCTCTCAGCTCCTTGCGCCTCTTACTCCCAGCTCCTCACACTCACACCACAAACTGAAGTGAGCTCCTTTTTAAAACCCAGGTGCCCTGATTAGCCTGCCTTAATTGATTCTAGCAGCTTCTTCTTAACTGGCTCTAGGTGTCCTAATTAGCCTGCCTGCCTTAACTGGTTCTAGCAGGTTCCTGATTAATCTACTCTAGTGCAGCCCCTTCTCTGGTCACTTAGGGAACAGAAAACTACTCATCCAGTGACCAGTATATTTGCCCTTGACCTGACTCCTGTACCCCACTGGTCTGGGTCTGTCACAGTATATTGCAGTAGCACTTAGATGCTCCAAATTAGATCAGAATCTCATTGTACTAGGCAGTGTACAAACACATAATAAGAGACAATCCCCACCCTAAAGAACTTGCAGTTAGAGCTGGTTGAAAAACAATTTCACAAAATATTTCAAAAGATTGAAACTTTCTTTTGCAGGGTTCAAAATTGATCCATTTTCTGGTTTTTGAAAAAAAATCAATATTTTTAGTCAAAATATTTATCAAAAAGTTATTGTTTTTTTTTATTAAAATCATTATTGAAAACTTGGTTAGAAAAAACACATTTTCTTTCTGAAAATTGTTTTTTCAGTAAATGAAAAATTTAAATGTTAAAAGATTTTGGTTATGTTGATAAAATGTTGAATAGGAAAGTCCAAGGAAAATGTCACAAAAACAGAATTTCACTAAAGATGACAAATTTTCACAATTTTTTTTATAAAGGCCATTTAAAAAAAATTGTGTGAAAAATGTGGATCATCTCTATGTACAATGTGAGGTCCCAATTTTGTACTGCACTGCCTTTGGAGCCCCCTTAACTTCAGTGAGGCGCCACACTGGTACAGAGGTCTGATAGCATGAAGCTCAGCACAAAATTAGTGCCTAAATAGACAAGACGGACACAAGATTAGAGAACAGAAATACTGTCCTCTCCATTCTACAACTGGTGAACTGGGGCACAAGGAGACTAATGAGGAGTTTTTTCAAAGGAGGCACTTAAGGTCTTTCACAATCTTGGCCGAGGTCAAACAGCAAGCCTGTGACTGTAAGCAATGACCGAATCAAGATTTCTTGATGTCCAGTCCAGTGCCTTAACCACAAGACCATCCTTGCTGTCAAACCATGTTTTCTCTCAATTAACAGGGTTTGGTCCATGTGTATCCCTTAAATATAGCACGCAAAATTGGGCTGGTGCACTTTTATGATGCATAAAGAAGGCCTGGAAAGGTTTTGTTTTTAGTGGGGTTTTACCTTAGGAATGTCAAGTCTGACCTTTCCTAGTTTTGTTGGGGAACTGTATGGGGTTTTCAGTATATTTGTTAGCACTTATGTCTTAATTGAAAGGGATAAGGAAGTTGAATCTTTAACAAAGACATCCTTTATCCAAAACAGTCATTTCAGTTCAATAGATAGTAATTAAAACTGGTTTTTGGTTGGTTTTTTTTTTTTTAAGTCAAAAATCCCGTCCTCTTTCAGTAGTTCAGGTTTCATGTCTCCTGTAATGTCACTATTTCACTAGTTTTCCAGTAGTCATAGGCTTGGCCTACACTAGAAAGATGATCCATTGGCAACAACAGATTTCCGTGATATGTGCGGCTGAATATAGTTTAGCTGCAGATGTAGACAGAAAAAAACTGCAGTCAGCTCTGTTTCAGAAACTGAGGTTAAACCATGGTCCAGCCATGGTTGGTAAGGAAAAGGTACATTCCAGATGCTAGGGCAAACACCGGGCCAAATGTCAAAGCATGCTCTAAAGAATGGAAGTGCTAGAGCTTCTCAACAGTACAGTTGTAAAAAATTTTTAACTTGGGAAAACAATGTATTTTCCCCTAACCTTGTTCTAAGAAATGGCTGAACCATTTTTGCTAAAAGTAAAAAAAATTAGGCTGAGATGAGTACTTCTATCAGTATAGCTAATGTAGTCCGGGGAAGTGGTGCTACTGCACCAACAGAAAAATGCCTTCTGTCGGCATAAGCTGCATCTACATTGGTGGGCACTGCTGGTATAGGTTTACCAAAATAACTATACCAGTAACATATTTTTAGTGTAGATGAGGCCATAGGGTGTTTCTGTCCCATCGTGCACAAGCATGCTGAAATGGAGTTAAATCATTGGATATCTTTAGCAGGGGTTTTTTCCCTTTATTTTTGTGTTGCCTTTCATATTAGGGTTAAAAATGTGTGTACGTGTATGTAATTATATAAATAATTACTAAAATAGAGCAATAAGTAGTATTAGAAATGTAGACTCAGAGTAAAGCCACCTGGGTGAAAGATCGAAGTTTCACCAGCTAAGAACTTTTTTCACTTTCAGAATAATAAGGTAGACTGTGGTTTGGCACAAGCCCTGTATGTGAAGCAGCACAGAATTGCATTTACCTAGCAGCAGACTGAGAAGTAGATTGTGTCTCAATCTGCTTCTTGATTTCCCCTAATTCCAGAGAAGGGAAGGGCAAGCCCTGCACATAGCATAATATCATTCATCCCTGGTACAGTTGGGCCTGCGCATGGGAAGGACGGAGCCCCTGCCTGTCCACTTCCAACCAACCTGTCCAGGAGGTGAAGTGTGGCTCTGTGGAGGCTTTCTTCACCACCTAACAGATATTTGGTCCAGTAGACAAAGGATTGTCTTATATCTCTTTACTCCTCTATGCAGGTGCACAGTATGGGCTACAATCCCTAGATTTATATCCTGTTTTTAGTTACAAAGACTGTGTTCCGAGCATGATCTTTTTTTAAAATGATGGTTGACTGTTTTGTTTTGTTTTTTAAAAGATGAATTGAAGGGTGAATTCACTCTCTTAAAAGAAAAACAGTCAGATTAATGGAATATTTGTTGAGACACCTTCTTCTTAGTATATGTGCAACGTGTCAAGTGGCACGTGACCAGGATTCATCACCAAATTTGTTTCCGCTGGTTGGATCATTAGCTCCCCCCGGCTTTGGGCGGGGAGTGTGATATGAACACTGATCCATGCTCCCCATTGATCCATGCTCCCCACTGAAAGTGGCATTCCTGTACTACACATGGGTTAAGCAAAGTGGTTGCATGTATTCTGTTTTCTGTGTGTGGTGAGATGAGACACCAAACCACCACAGACTGAAAATAGAATACATGCTACCACTTTGCTTAAGTCAAGTATAGTACAGGAATGCCACTTTAGAAGACACATGTATGTATATTTGGGATTTGATTTCGCAATTATAGGCATGTGACATTTTATTAATTGTTGCAATACATACAGAAAATGTTAACATTCACTGGAAAACAAACTGCTAAAGCAAAATCTGAAAAATTGTCAAGTCTTTGTACATAGTGTCATATGTTTGTTATTGGACACTGCAGGGATCCAGTGTTTATTATTAGAACAAGACACTTTTTCATATTTTGGGAGTAGAAATCAAATCTTTATATGTATTTTCATCAAAAATTTGATACTTAATTTTAACCCTTTGTACACTGAGCTTGATTTCTCCATTTCTCTAAAAGTTTAATTTATGGAATTCCTTGGGCCTTATACTCCAGTGAACTGAATAAGAATAAAAACCATTCCTTCCAATACGTCTGAAATGGTTCATTTTCTATCCAAACCCTAGAAATGAATAATAATGTTCCATGCTGTCCCAATGAGAAACAACGGGACTGGAATGAAAAATAAGGTTTATTAGACAGTCTTTCTTGGGGTTTGTACATACCCAATGTAGAGATCTCACACCAAGATGTCCAGCACACAGAAACTCTCATCCCTGAAACAAGATTGGGAAAGATCTCCTTTCCCTCTCAGGGGAAAAAGTCATTATCAAACTGCATGAAAATATAGGCAGGAGTAAAATGTCAGACTCACGTACCTCTTTATGTATTGTGCATCAGTGCAATATCATACTCCCAGCTGGCCAGACAGATTAAGTTACACATTGGCTAGAAGGCTTTCAATAGCACTCTGTGCCTTTTCCACTAAAATTTCCCAGCATTGCTAACACTGGTCATCTCTGGCAATGGTAGCAAAGATGGGAGCCCTATTCTACAGAAGGCACTTGTGGCCTCCAGCATTTGTCATTGTCATCTATCCCTTCTCAGAGCAAACTTTTTACAAAGCATACCTGTGTGATGGAGGTTTCCACAGGCAGAGATGAGGTGTATCTTTCCGTCCCCTGCCCGTGGTGGCAAATGTCTTTTTGAGTGTTGTCTGTTCTGCTGTTTCACTGAACAGTTTTAGGGGTTTGTGCCCTTCCTACTGAATGTAGTAACCTCTTGATTTTGTTCACGTATCTCCAGTGCAATTTTTCAAACATTCCTCTTCCACTGGGAGCTAAAAATGAAGCAGCTGGAGGTAGTAAAGGTGCAAGCCCAGATCAACATTCAAATCATCACTGATCGATTGACTGTATTGGAGGTTAAACTACTATGGGCAAAGCAATGAGAAAGCAGACAGGCCAGCTCTGCCCTTGGGGAAATCTGCTGCTGTTTGGAGATTTGCACCCTTTGCCTCAACTATAGCTGGGTGGTTGTGGAGGGGGAGCAGGTTAGCAACCCTCCTCCTGCTCTCTCGCACACAGTCTGCCTGCTACTTTGTTCAAAAAAAGTCTATTTCAGCTGCCAGTTGGAGAGTTAGCAGTGTGTGCTCAACGCATTGGAATAGTGTGTGCTCCTTGCATAGCAGAGTGTGGAGTAGAAAGTTGCACTGCACAAAGGACCCTAGGACCGTCACCTGAGCCATTCTTCCAACAAAGGGCTTGCCCCTCGAAGCTGCTCACACCTCCTATAAAGTGCTGAGTGCTGTCAGTTCTCAGACTTCAGTGGATGTTGAGTTTGCACAGCGTGCGGGAGGGGGAAAATGAAGCCCAAAATGTATGCAGCAGTTGCCATTGTGCAGTGGGTCAGTCGGGCATCAGCCCTCCTCCAGTGTGAAGGAGGACAGCACCCAAGATACAGGTACCCTGTCACACCAATGTCTAATTCTTTCATGGAGCTTTGGGCTTCAAATACTGATAGATTTAAATGCTATTTTTCAGATGACAAAATTCCCAGTGTCCCTAAATACTTATAGGCACAGTAACTCTCTGCTCCATCCCACTGGGAGAGTTGTAGGTAACTGGACATGGGGAATACACAAATACCTTTAGTTTCCTTAGAGACAAAGAGGCAGGATAGCTCAGGTAATGGGAGATTCATAATGGCCCATGGGATGACATTTAGAGATGTGTGCAATGGCCACAACACAGCCTGAAATCATGCAAAACTTGATTAGGGTTTTGTTACAAATTCCAAACTCGGCCTAGTTTCACTGAAAGGTTTGCAAACAAGGATAGTGCTTCTCTAGTCGAGGTGTGTGTTGTTGCAGTTAGGTCATTGCCGTGGATAAATACCCTACTTAAAAGTGCCATACTAGGTCAGACCAGTGGTCTAATTAGTTCAGTACAGTAGAACCTAAGAGTTATGAACACCTCGGGAATGGAGGTTGTAGCTTTGGAATGTACGTAACTCTGAACAAAACATTATGGTTGTTCTTTCAGATGTTTACAACTGAACATTGGTTTAATACAGCTTTGAAACTTGACTATGCAGAAGAAAAATTCTGCTTTCGCTTTATTTTTTAGTAGTTTAGGTTAACACAGTACAGTATTTGCTGCTTTTTTGGGGGGGGGGGGGTCTCTGCTGCAGCCTGATTGTGTACTTCCCGTTCCAAATGAGGGGTGTGATTGACTGGTCAGTTTGTAACTCTGGTGTTTATAACTCTGAGGTTCTACTGTATCCTGTCTGACAGTCCAGTACCAAAGGCTTCAGAGCAAGATGTAAGAAACCCTGCTGTAGGCAATTATGAGAACCTAATCTGCAGGGAAGTTTCACCCTATCCCCCCATGATTAGAGGTTGGTTTAAGCCCTAAAGTTTGCACATTTATATACATCCAAAGCTCTTAGGGGGTTGGGTTCCCCCCCCCCATATTTGTTAAAACTCTGGATATTTTCTTGTTAGACATATATAAATGTCTCATCTTCTTTTGAATCCTGCTAAACTCTGGTGTTGATGTCTTGTGGCAATGAGTTCCACAGTCTCAGTAGCTATGGTCATTCTGTTAGGCACTATTCACAATGGAGCTGTGTGAAACTCAGCAGTTTTGTTTCACTGGTGTTTATGCAAACAGTTTCTTTTTCATTGTGGGTCTTCAATCACGTATAGTTTGAGCTTCTAGTTCTAACAAATATAAAAACTCAAAGGGAAAATGAGTCCAAACCACTGGATTTCACCTGCTGTCCTATCACAATCACAACTTGCATGCAGTTTTGACAAAGAACTATACTTTATGCAGCCTCAGGTTTGCCTTCAGCTGATGCTTTAGATAAGGAAAAATTCAATCATTCTAGCTGCAGTAGGGCTCTTCCTGACTCCTTCACAAAAAATCTTGAAGCCCTCCCTGCTGGGTCCTTGCCGAAATAGAGAATGTTTAGCTGCTCCTGTTATTCCAGAAAAAGTTCAGTTCTTGAGACTTCCATGTTCAACAGAGCTTAGATCCAGCCAGATTCAGTTGCCAGATACTGGGAGGTCGGGATGGGTGTGGGTTGTGATCTGGATTATTTTGATAGATTAGGAGAAGCTGCATATGACCTAAATTTAGATGGTAAAACTGGGGAGTATGCAGACCCAGTAAAAGGCGATGGGTGCCAAATTATAGTTTTTGATTCTTTCTTGTACCAGAATATTTTGTGGTCCTTCAATGTCTTGTTTTATGACCAAATTTTGCCAGGATCCAGATGCTGAACCTGAGTTTTGTGGTACTGTTGTACTGGGAAGCTTCAGGGTCTGTGTTTTTAAGGTGCACTAATAACAGCTAAACATGTTTTCTGATCAGGCATGAAACATAGGTAGATGGGGCTAAAAACTGCCAGGATCCAGCAGGACCCACCTGATGGATCCAGGGTTTGGCAATGCAACTGAGGTGGGATGTATCAGGGTATTTGGTGCAATTGGAACAGCTAGGCTTGTTCTTCCTGGAATTTGGAAGGCTGGACTAAAAATTGTCAAGATCCAACTTGTACCCTGACCCTTTAGTCCATTTCTGATTGAAGGCTGAGGCTTTAGTGTCTTTTAAGCCCAAGATCTTAAAGGCTTTTCTAAGGAACAAAAAGGAGGTGCAAGGGGGGAATGCAGCAGGAGATATAATCGGTGTCATGAGTTAATAAGGGACTTGTGCGAGTGGCAGGCACGGAAATGCGGGAGAGAGAGATGGAGATCTAAACGGCGTTAGGACCGCTCGGCGCGCTCAGGTCTGGAGGTGGTATAAGGTTTGCAATCCCTCTACTTGCTGGCAGTTGCAGGAGAAGATTGCTTTTAAGGGAAACGTCCCTGCCACCTCTCTGAGGTTTCATCCCCCTTAAGAGTGTCCTGCCCTTAAGTTTGAGAGCTCCTTTTGCGATGCAGGGTCCGCGCGAGCGCTGAGGAGGGGGCACGGGAGATTTCCAATCTAGAAGAATCGCTGGCATGTATATTTCATCCGATGGACTTTCCATGTGTCTCATCTCCCTGCCATCAACGCTATATGCAGTGACACTTTTGACTTGAGCAGAGGAATGCGCGGAGGAAGCTCCGGCGAAACTGGTAGGAAAGGATCTCCTCGGCGCCACTGCTAATTGTCGTGATTTATGTCCCCTCCGAGTACCTTCCACGGCTTCATCTAAAATAAAACGAAAGCTGGGGCCAGCCAGGAGCGCAGCCTTTGCAGAGCGTCTCGTCGCGGAGAGCCAGGGAACGTCCTGCAGCTTCCCGGAGCCCCAGTAAAAGTTTAATGCAAAGAAGTGGCTTGGGCAGACGGGAGACCCGGCGGTGCAGCGGGGCTGGCAGGAAACCCTGAGCGGCTGCTGCTGACTTGTTCCAGGGGGAGCGTGGGTCCTGCCTCCCCTTCCCTGATCTGCCGTTCGCCGACCTTTGCAGTGGAGCCGGAGGAGTTTCTCCCCCTTCGCCCCGGGGCGAGCTCCGCGGGGCAGCTCCAGGGCAGTCCACAGTTCCCGGGGCAGGGGCGGAGAAGGGGGCTCCGACCTGCCGGCTGGCGGGGGCTGCTCTTCTCCAGCCCTTGAACTCCTCGGCGTTCCCAGGAACTTTTGTTGGGCGTGCGGCACACGGCTGCCAGGCTCCCCGCGGCTGGGGGACGGGGCACAGCGGGCGGAGCAGCCTCCCACCCCTGCGCCGCTGGCTCCCATGCTCCCGCTGCCGGAGGGGGATGAGGCTGGCAAGGTCCCAGGCAGCGCGGTGTCCGCTCTCCTCCCCGCTCTAACGAGAGGGATTGCTCCACATGGTGAGTACAGCTCCTTCTTCCCTGCCTCGCTAGCGAACCGCTGCTGCCTGCCATCGCCATGCAACGGGCGGGCAAGAGCCATGGCTGCGGGCGGGAGAAGAACTCTGCCCAGCCCCTCGGGAGCGCCCGCTGTGGTTGGCTAGGGGGGAAGAGTTGGGGCTGGGCAAGCTGGACTTTGCTTTGAAAAACTTGGCTGCCCGCAGCCCCCGGAGGCTGGCGCGGTGGCTGCACACGCTGGGTCTTGGAAGCTGGGCTGTGGGAATCCCGCGCGCCGCGCTGGGGCAGAGGGCAGGTACCGGCCGGGGCATGGTGGAGTGGTATGTGTCCCTGGGTTTGCTCCTAGCGGATGGGCGATGGGAGGGTAGGGAGAATTGCATACACTGGTAATTCTGCCTCTCTGTGGGTTTAGCTTGAATACCGCTATAGGGCTCTCCCTCGGAACAGATCTACATGGATCAGGTGGAGCTATTGCCATCTTATTGGACCCCACGTAACCAATTAAGAGATTTAGCAGGAGGGTGGGGGCGAATTTAGATACAAATAGAAACTGCGCCCTCTGCTGTTGCTGTGGGCTCCTCGCTGGGGAGCACATTTCTGTGCCTGGTTTCCAGTACATTGCCCCTCTGCTTTGCAAAGGGAGGAAAATTACTAGCGCGTATTTCAAAGGCGCTTTCGTTAAAAGAGCAGGCGATTGCTCGGTTTGTTTTTGCATCCTGAATGGGCACCTGTAGACACAGGTATTGCTCCCACCCCTCCCCCAACCTACAAGTCGATTAATCCATTTCTGATACATTGTCATGCCATTGAAACTCCTCTCTGGATTGTTTTCCAAATGAGCTATCCTCCTACCTCAAACATCGAATTACATTTTGGTTCACATACAAACCTTCAATCTGTTCTCATCCGTTTCCCGGCATGGAAATCAGCTATGCACTTAAAAAAAAGATGGAGGGCATTAACTTCAAACCGGGAAGTAAAAAAAACCAAAACTGAAACACATCAGGATTTTACAGAACTGTGGAAATGATTGATTAGAACTTCCGATTTTTTTTAAATTAAAAGAGTATTAAATAAGCCAACAAACTAGCAAAGGAGGGAATGAAAGTTTTTGAAGTGAATTCAGAAGGATTCTGCCAAAAGGGGGTCATTTGCTTCAAACAGTTTGCAGTCTATGAATAAAGATTTTTCTGCAGAAAAATATGATCAGAAATCTAATAAAAAGGGTGGAATTAATGGTTTGTAGAATAACCCCAATCCCATGGAATTGACAGTTCACTTATTCAACTAGGAATAATTCCCTGCTTCATATCAGAAATGACAAGCAGTTTACATAATCATTCAAAAAATAAATGAAAAATCATTCATCAAAAAAACAAACAAAAAACAAATGATTTGCTACATGCTGAATAGCTAAGGCCAATAAAATGAATGGTCCTGTATTCTCTCCTAAAGTTCGTATGTTTGTTGGCTTTAATGAACACATTTATATTGCTGTGCATTAGGCTTTTCAATATTTTGTATTTTGTGCACTAAGATTCAGCCTAATTTTTGCAAAGCTCTGAAAAGAGGAAGTGAATTAAATAAGTGGTACAGATGCTTTTAAAGAGGCAGCAAGTTACAGTTTTGCCTCAAGCATAATGCAACCCAACGTTTAGACACTGTGGCCTAGGTAAGACTTCACATTTTTTTTAATTTACATGGGGAAAAAATCAAAGGTGACTGTTGGTGCTTTAAAGGATGTTTCCCAGACATTTTTCACCAATTAATGTCAGTAGCCTGATCTTTCCTGTTCCTTGTCATCTGCCCTGCACCACGGTGGCATTGATAAGGAGTGGAACTAACTTCCTGATTAGAGGTGCAGAATTTGGCAAGAGCACAAAACAAAATACCCCTATTTTAGTGTTTTTGTTTCTCTCTTCCCCCCCCCCAATGGTAAGTCCTTAACATAACTTTCTAAAACTGCTAAAATTATATTGAGTTTACACCACAATCTGAAGACTTTACTATCACTACACAATAGATGATCTATGAGTAGCTTTTGACAAGAGCCTGTTACTTTTTCTGTTAGGAATCTTATTTCTGTAAACCGTTTTGATTGTTCATCTTAAGTGCATAACACTTGCAAAATAATGTAATTAGTGCTACAGAGTTGACTTAACCAATAAAAGATGGTTAAAAAAAATTACAAAGGTTTTATATTAAGAACTTACAGCAGTTAAAAATGAAAGTTTATGAAGTATTTTCATTCCACGCTGAATGTTGATGATACAGTGTAAGTGGTAATGTTCATGTGCTATTTTACAGGACAAAGAAAGATTTAGGGCAACCTAAAATTTTTGTAGGGTATTTTAGAATCCCTAGTTTTATTTTTAGAACTTCATATTCTGTTTTCTCTTAATAAGAGTAATAAGACTTCTAAGATCTTTCTCCTAAAATAGAGAAGAAAATTTTTCCATTTTCATCAAATGTATTTAACTACTTAATAGAAAAAGAATGTGAAGTTCTTCTAGTATACGTACTGATTTTGAAATATCCTAAGAATTTTTAGGTGCTACATTTAATCAAAGATAGGATGTAATATAATTAAACACATGAACATATTTAATTTGCATGGATGAATAACTGCATTTATGAAATGCTCAGATTTAATATATCACAGTATGTCAGTATACCACTGTATGACATGTTTCATAAGTGGTAACAGTGAAAATATATATCAGATACCAGTTGTATTTTGTAGTATACACCATATTTTATTCATCTTGGAAAAAAGTGATTTAGAAATTATAACCAAAGCAACCAAAAATCACCTTTACTTGTATTTTATAGGAAATATTAATGTACTCTGATTGTAGATGCAAAATTACAATAGATTTCACTTTAAACTATTTTATATAGTCCTACTATTATCATACACAACTGCCATTGACTGAGTTTTTTATACCTCTAAATGTTGTTTCTTACACCAGCAGATACTGGAATATGTTATCAGATAACTGACTTTTCACCTTTCTTTCTAATTCATGGTCTGTACAAGAAACGATCACTAGTTGCCATTTTATGAAATCTACTGCATAACTGAGTTTTTGGGAGAAAATCTATAATGTAAGTACAGCAAGTTCTCACCAAGAGACTTCTGCAACACAGCGAATGCTAAGCTGCTAGGTGACAATTTTTATAATGAGAAAATTATCATAGTGTGTGTGGGAGGAGGGAAATATTCACAGTGACCAAAACAGATACAAGGAGCGGTGTTTACTAGCATATCCTAATAAGAATTGACAGCTTCTTTTACCATAATTAATTACTGCTGGAATATACTTTTTGGCTGGAGTTGGGCGGGGGTGGAGGGTAACTGAGCAGTCTACATAATTAAAATGCTGTGTGATGTTGGCCTGACTCAAGTTAGCCACCTGGAAACAGATTCATGCATGTAAAGCCATTTTTACAGACTATTTTTGTCTTGGTCAACTAATGCCCTTCATGTAGAATTGCTGATACAGAGGTATACATGAACTTATATTATGTGGTATATATCCACTACTCTACATACAGAGAAATAGTTTGGAAGAAAGCAGAGACAACAGGGACTTCAGCATTGTTGCTCCACAGTTGCCCAGGGAATGCCTGCTGTTTTTCAGGCAGGAGTTAAGGCACATGTGAAAATTCAAAGGCCTAAATGTTCTACAATTAATACAGTTATTGCCAAGAAAGGTTAGCTCCAGTATAGCATGTGCCACAATTTTATTGAATACAGCTAGCATAATCAATTTTTCCAGTAGTTTGCAGTCGCCTTTCCTTCTGTCAGTGAAGATGTCAGTCTCTGTATGTCAGACCCTATGGATCGTTTCAGTTTAACACAGCAGAACACATGGTCAGTTGCTGAAGAGAGGACTACAGGGTACAGAGGATTTGGGCACAAGAAATGCATCGGTTATTATGTTTGGTGCGTTTTACTCCATAGGGCCAAATGTAAGTGTATTCGTGAAAACAAATCTTGGTTTATATTACCCACCGTTTGCCACGCAGTTTAGAGCTACAATTGATATTGTTTTAAAGTTCAGAAATGTAATTTTAAAATTTTTGCAAGGTAATTTTTTTTAAAATTAGATATGTTTGGGAATAGACAACTAGGAACTAGAATACACATAATGAATGACACTGCAGGCATAAATATAATAAAAACAAATTGTGTAGCTCTATTATAAAAGCCTCTGTGACCCATAGCATATGATATTTAATGTGCTTTGGTCAATATCTTTCTCTATGTCAATGGGAGCTCATTAAAACAAGATACTGCAGAGTAACTGAACCATGCCATATTAGTTCTTGCCAAAGCCTGACATTTTTAATACATTAATAATATATCTGTAATATAATGGAAGACTATTAATCACAACTGGTTATGTGCCAGAAATTTAAGCTATAATTGGCTGCTTCTTGTCAGGATTGTCCATCACTCAGTCCTATATCTTCCCAATACTCAAATATCTCGCACTCCTCTGCACTTTTTCCTTGTCAGTGCACTAAATTTGATCAATGTTATAGTCTATAATTCTGTGTAATGACCATCATTATGATGCTGACTTTCTTTAATGAGAATTGGTTATATGGTGAGAGTTGTAGCACAGTGGGTGTTGAGATAACAGCTAGCTTCGCATTCATTCTCAATAGCTATATTCTCAATTCCAGTTAATACATCTGTTTACAGCCCTATCTAGTCCCACTTCTTTGTAGATTGGCAGTGACAACAGGTTATAGAGGAAAAGAAAAACTAGCAAAGAAAACATTAATAAAGAGTATATTTCTGACTAAATGAGAGGCTAAATTGAAAGGCTGTTTAAACATAGTAACTTGTTGTTGTTTCTATACAGTAACTTAACATTCACTTACTAGTTTTACCAGCTTTGCCCAAGCTCAAAATAGTTTTTCTCATCCTTCAATACTGAATATGCACTGATTTGTCATGATCGTTTAAGAGACTTTGTAAGTTTTTATTTAGAAACAAA
Organism: Terrapene triunguis; assembly: GCF_002925995.2. Taxonomy (NCBI): domain Eukaryota; kingdom Metazoa; phylum Chordata; order Testudines; family Emydidae; genus Terrapene; species Terrapene triunguis. Next base: position 15,063,449 of record NW_020664562.1, on the reverse strand, counting down.
ACATTTTTTTTCAGGTCAATTCCTTACTTATAGATGTTGACCTTTGTATTTGAGCTGTTTTTTTCCACTCCAAAACAATAAAATAGACTGGGGAAAGTGGATAGAAACAGTGTAATTTGCATGCCTTTAAAAAGTTATTTGAATTAATTAATTCCAAAATAACAAGTTAAATATTTCCAATGGAAGGTGTTTAAAAAAAGCCATGATACTTAATGGTCTGATTTTAAAATGTATTTAATTTTTGTAAAGTATCTGAAGTTTCTGGTTTTGTAGCAAATTCAGATTTGAAGTTTACATGTATTTAGACAGCTAATTATTGCTACATGAAAATTCAGATATTAACACAATTTCCAATAGAATACATCACAAATCACAGCTGTATGATAACATTTTATGAAATGAATATAATGGAAAATTGCGCTTGTGTCCATAAGGCAATTATTGTAAATTACTTTGCTATGGAAACACACTTCAGCCATCTGTTGGCATTTCATAGTGTGTGTGGCTTATTTCAGTTTAAGATAGTGCAGTATTTAAATATAGTCAACCCGTTCGTGAAATTGCTTTGAAGACAACTTTTGCTCTTCCTTGAAAATGTGTATTATAAAACAAGGTGTGTGTGATGGAGCTCCTTTCATATTTTTATGGCATAGGAAGATTCATCATACTAACTAGAATATTAGACTGCAGACATTAATTGAGCTATGCAACATTATGATTTATAGTTGTCTGTAAACATGAAATTTAAGAGGTTGTTTAGATTGTAAGAGTCAGCTAAAGAGTTGAAAAGTACAGTAGTAGCTGAATGCATCCTTTTTTTCACAAAGGGGCTGATCCTATTCCCATTGAAGTCAGTGGCCAAACTTCCAATATCTTCAATTGGAACAGGATTGATTGCAAAATTAGAGAACACTACATTGACTTATATAAATGACTTCTGAATTTGTAACATGTTGTTTTTAAGGTTTATGATTTTATGTCCTGGTATTTTACATCTTACCCCCCAAACAGTTCTGTATATTGTTGTATTTCTGTTATAGAAATAAACAAGAGGTAGATATGTAAAAATAATTAAGAAAACATGGGACCCATGTTAAAAGGGAAATTGTTAATATAATAAGCTACAGATGAGCCCGTTGTTATCTTTATCGTTAAATGCAATTTTAAGAAAAAGGAGCAAAGCTTTTTCAATACTAATGAGAAAATCCAAACAGACAAATGTGTGCTCCTAATAACTCTCTTATTAAGCTAACAAAAGCATAGAAGCATACGAGGCATTGTGAGCTCTCCGGGGTCCTCGTTCCAAGAGATAAAAAGCACACCGGTAGTTGTCGTCTTTGTCACTGTAATAAAAGATCCGCTCTGCTGTTCTCCTTGGAGGTTGAGGTTTCCCCTGCCTCATTGGTTATAAAATATGAGAAATGTTTAAGTTCTGTTGTTTGCCTTTCAGGTTTTGCTAAGATGGAAATGTCATTTTTGAAGCAAAAACCTGTAGCTCACCTGAAATGTTATAAATCTGTCTTTGTTAGAGAAGAGTTAAATCCTTCATGTTGAAATACTTTTCACTGTGAATGATTTTGGTAGTTTGTTCATTCTAGCAAAGCACCCACAGTAAAGGTTATCTATATTACACCAATTTGCTTTATATTGCATCAGACCTCCAAAATGTCAACATATCATATATTTTATAATGCATTGATTCTTGGACAATAACTCTTACTCTTATTGTTTCTAAAAGGGTGTTGGTGCCAGAAGAAAAGAATGATTGATGGGAAACAGACACCAGGCTGTAGACACTCATCCTTTTGCTTCAGATGCTGATTTATCAGTGCGTCTAGGTATCCCTTGTGAGCTTTGAACACGGAGGATCACTCGGGGTTATCGACAGTACAAGTGAAGACCTACAACTTTGCTAAATTATTATCTGCTCTCGGACATCTTTTACAAAAAGCCCGGATAGACACATGATAAGACAAAGGACAAGCTTCAGATTTCTGTGAAAAGCTGTCCTTTGAATATGTTAGGCTTCCACCAAAGTCTTCAACTTAGTAAAGCAAGTACCATATTCTAACGCTTCACGTTCAGTTGTGGAACCTGTTTTATAAGATACATACATAAATATATGTGTATATATATTTATAATCTATAGACTGTCCTTAAATCAATACTGGTTATAATTATCAAGGCAATTTCAAAGGATTTAGAGATGTATTTGTCAAGATTCCTGTCACTTCATGCCCTTTGGGTTACTGTATCTTCAGTGATGCAGCATTATCCTTCAGTGTGGGGACATTATGATGTGTGTAAGACTCAGATTTACACAGAAGAAGGAAAAATTTGGGATTACATGGCCTGTCAGCCGGAAGCCAGAGACATGATCAAATATGTGAAAGTGACCCTGGATCCCCCTGATATAACATGTGGAGATCCTCCCGAGACCTTCTGTGCAATGGTAAGGCAAACTTTTCAATGCTTCTTTCCTAGATGGTTTCAGGATGTTTCTGTAATAGGCAGAGGCAAAGTGGAAATCCCCAGTTAAGATCCAGGCAAAGCTACATAATATTATGAGCTTGTAAATGTGAAAGGCTTCTGAGAAACAAAGCAATAAGAAATAAGCAATCTTCATTAAAACACATTAGGCTGTAGGATAAATGGTTCATTTAGTTAGAACCCAATGCTGTTTCAATTGAAATCAATGGCAATGCTTGCAGTGGACTTAAATGAAAGCAGCATCAAGCTTCTAGTGCACTAACCTTTCACCTGGGTGTCTTTGCATGGGTTATTTGTGAAAAAGAGTTTGGTGGCTTGATTTTAGTGTGTTCACATCATGAAACCACCATAATGTGGTGTAATTAGGTGTCCTTGCCCAATAGAAGCCTACAATTAGAATACTTAAACTTTATTGCAGGTTTAAGGGGGAGGGTGCATTGACATCATTTTCAGGGAAGTATGCACAGCTCTAACCGTTGTTACTTAATGCTTCGTTATCATGAGCCATAAATGTTCACAGTTGTATTTATGGGCAGCATTAAAAGAAACACTATTAGCTAGGGTCTGATTTTTCAGAGGTGTTGAGTACCTGCATTTTCCTGTGATTTTAATTAGATTTGCGGGTGCCTAGCACTTCTAAAAATCATGCCCAAGGGTCTTAAGCCAGACTTTCTGCATCTGGGGTCCCTAAAATTAGAGGCCGATTGTGAAAATGTTGCCCTTGGTAAATAGTTGTGCCAGCTGTAAAGAACTAGGCACTTTGTATGTGTCAAAACATTACACCTGAGTAAAGCTTTATGCATAAATGTTTGCCAGGTCAGGTCCTAGGAGATTTTTAATGTTTGGAAGAAATTTTCAGCTTGTAGAGGACTTTTTTTCCTTACATTATATAGAAAATTTATTTTCTTTCAGTAGAATGTTAATTTCTGTTGAAAACTATTATTCCTTGATAAGAAAATGTAGTTTTGAAGTATAAATTATATATATATATACACACACACACACACACACACACACACACACACACACACACACACACACACACACACACATATATGATGTTGTACATGGTTCATTTTATTATATCAGTAAAGCAATAGAAATTTGTGTAATTTTAGCTAATAATTTTAGCTCTGGGAAATTGAGTTCTTATAAATAAGTTTACTGTAAATTGAAATAAACTACTAAATATATTTGTTTGCCTGTATATTATCCATATGGAGATTATTATTACTCTGTGACAAACAGGTCTGTTCTGGGGAAAATTAATTTATGGCACCAGTTTCAACGCCCAGAACTCTTGAAGGTGTTCAGGTCCAATCACACACACATTTAGGATGTTGTATGCATGCACACATACACTCACCACATACACTGCGCTGATATGTGAAGCAATTACATTGGTTTTGTAACTTTTGATTGCACCACTTGCACTCTGCCTACTAATCTGTCTCAACTAACATTGTTTCAAACAGACACCATTTTTATTTTAATAAACATAACTTGCCAGTGTAATATTTCCTTCTCTCTTCCTACTCAGGCTATCAGGTTGGGCAGCACAGCTACATACCACCCCTTCCTGAGAGCTGATTGATTTGCTAGAATCTAACCCTTATTAATATAACTTTTAATTCCATTACTAATCCCTGGTTCATAATGAAACCCCTCTCAGACTCTTACCTAGGAAACCCCTAGTGGCTGCTGCTGTAGTTTGCATACAGAACTGAGATTGTTATGAACGTGCGTATAAAGCTGAAATGACAACATAAAAATATGATTTGCTCTTTGTGTTTAGACAAATTTGGCTGTCATAGCCCAATTCAACACCCCAGTGGCTTAAAAATGGTAAAATTATCTGCAATTATCTGCAGCCTGCAGCTAATTTTCTGGATAGGTTAAACAGAAGCTTTGAAAAGAAGCCTACAGACGGAAGAAGTCATCCGCGTTTGTACAATTTATGGAGCAGAAGTGCTGATGACAGTAGAAATTCAAGCCCTAGAGTGCTCCTCTGGATTTCATAGTCAATCAAAACTAAATTAAGAAACAAAGATTATTAAAAAGTCTTCTGTGCATGTAATTCTGGCATAATATTATGAGGTGGACATTAAATGTTTCCCTCTGAGACTTTCAGCATCATTAATGCAGCATGTCTTTAATTACAAGTAGGCTCATATTACTAAAAAATAGGGGAAATAAAGTACTCTGTGGTGTAGTTAGCAATGCCATTATTATGTTTACTGAAATAATTAAAAGAAGGGATATCATTCTTCTAAGTAACTTATAAGTCAAAATGTGCAATGAAAATGGAAACACTCTTATGTATGCAGCATAACTGAGTATAACAATTTAGTGCAGTGGTATAGAAGCATTATTAAGTATAATTCCACCTAGCAGAATTCCTAGCAGATGTGGTGTTGTGAAAGGTGTTTTTTCTTTTCTTTTCTTTTTTTTTTTTTTATGGATTGTAAATCTTAAGGTACAAATTCTACTCTGTTACATCTGTGCTATTCTGTTAATAAGCGAGAGATTGTATGGGTTTATTTGGCTAAAGTTGAGGCTGTAGTGGATTGCTTAATCTTCATACATGTACATTTGAAGAGACTATATGAACATGAAAGGTATTGCAGTCTTTACCTACATTACCTGAATTAATCCATCTATTTTCCATACTGTTAATTAAACCTAAGCATTAAAAAGGTAATTAAAGTTAGCAGTGTTTGCAAGGGTATCTTAAGTTCAGATAACAATGTTTTTTGCCTTGAAATTTCCTATTTTAAGAAATATTTTATTATATAGTATAATAAAATTAGGAAATACACTATGTGCACCATGCGATTGTAGGGAACCTTTGCCAACCCCTGTCCCATCTTTCAGCCTCATGTGGAGACCAATCACAATATCATTTCTTGCATTCACTAGAGCATGAGGTCTGTGCCAGGGTGAGTGGCTAGCCATTTTGGAGTGGATGAGAAGAAGGTGACCTTACACTTGTCCAACAGGTCCTGAGTTGGCTAACCAGTACAGGGACTACACATTGCAGCCTCATCAGGGATGACACAGAGGTGGCACTCCCTCACATGCAAAGGAACTCCCAAGTGGTGGTGTGCCTTTTTCTCAGCTCCCAATGTGGAAGTGCAACTTTAGTCTTATGAAAGAGAAAAAAGTAAATGTATGTAATGACAGTAGAAACAAAAGATGGCTTGGTGGAACCTGCAGGATGCTTGTTTCCTTTGCAATATAAAGGCAGCTGAAAAAAAATATCCTCAAGTCAAAATTTAAGACTCCGGTTATGGGGAAATCAGATTTATTTCATTTATTAACCCATTTGAAGGCTCACTTGTGAATTATTGACAAGAATCTGTCAATTTGAATTTAGCTCCAAATTTACATTTTGTAAAAACTAAGCTAAGCAGAAATGTGCCAATGAAATTTTTAATGTGTTAAACTGTCTTTCAGTGGAAACAGAATTTTCTGAATCAAACCTACCCTTGCAGTGTTTGCGCTCTCCTGCAATGTTTGCAATGCAGCCACTGCAACAATGTACCAAGTGCATAAACAAGTACTGTACAGTGTGTTTTAAATGTTTGTTTATGCCTGTTTTTTTGTTTTTCTTCAGTATGTCAAATTAACTTAGCTACAATCGAATATTCAAACAACTTCCTTCAGTGTCAGTAGATGGCTACTGCAATAACTGTAGATGTGAACAAGATAAGGAATTGTAGTGTCACCATGTAAACATTCAGAAGTAATAAGAAAAAATTAGCAGAAAATTATATTAGTGCTCTTACAACCTGGAAACAACTGTATAATGTAACAAGTTTACTAGAGAGATAGCGGTAGACACACAGATTTTCTTTGGTAGACTTAATCGGACAAGCAACATAATTCTTACTCAGATTGTCTTAAATACCCATAGGGAACTAGTTTCTATAACTAGAGTTTGGCTCTGTCCACAAACAAGCTTTCAACCATCTTTGCAACCTTATGAGCGTGGTTGGTTCCAAACATAGGGTACGTCTGCACTGCAGTCAAATGTTTGAGTGTTGTCCATGTAGACATAGCTGAGCTAGCTTTAATCGAGTTAGCATGAGTACCAATAGCCAGGAAACCATGGCAGCAGAGGCTTCAGTGTGGGCTAGGGTGACCAGATAGCAAGTGTGAAAAATCGGGACTGGGGTGGGGGGTAATAGGTGCTTATGTAAGAAAGCCCCCAAAATCAGGACTGTCCCTATAAAATCGGGACATCTAGTCACCCTAACGTGGGCTAGCTGTCCAAATAAGTACCTAGGGTCCTGGATGGGCTTGTACAACCCATGATGTCACAGCTTCACTGCTGTTGGTACTCACACTAGCTACATTAAATGTATCTTGCATATGTCTACACATGCTGCAGTCACACCTCCAAATGCAGTGTAAACATACCCATAGTTAGCTGCCACACCTAAGAACTGAGTTATAACCACATTGTATGTGGATGCAAACAGCATTTCAACCTTTTCATGTGGCACAGAATTGTCTTCCTGTAACCAGCATGCTATTTTCTTTGCTGTGTGGGCAGGACCCTCCCACCCCCAATATGTTGGCTGGTTTTCATTATTCCCAGTTTTCTGCACACAGGACATCCCAGAATGCATGGTCTCACATGTTGCTGGTGCAGCTCTGAATGCACTCTTACATAATGCCCCAGAAGGTATCATGGTGGGTATGGATTTGCAAACACAACATCAGTTTTAAAATAAATAAAATGTATTCCTAGTAAAATAATTATTTAAAAAAAAACATTCTTGACAGATTGAATTCCATTCACAGTTGAATTATAGTGGCTCACTGTCAATATAACTGTCAGGAATGTCCCCTGAAATCTTAATATCAGCTGTAATAAAAAAAATTGATATATAAATAAACCCATTTCTAGTAATATACTGCAACCTGCACTGATGCTGCTAAGGTGCAATTGATCATGAGGCGATGGCTCATGGATTCCAAGCTTTAGGGACCCCCTAAGAACAGGATTTGCTGTAATAGAGTAGTATAATCTATATAGTAGTGTCCCAACAAACGCTCACTGTCTGAGGTTATGTTATTATGGCGTAACATCACTATATGGCAACACTGTGTCATGATGATGTATCATTAGGAACCCCTACTTTACTGTGTGCAGGTGTGCTAGAACACAGCAAACTGTAGACTTTATTTTTACAAGGGGTGGGTGAACCCGAACTGCATCCCAATACAATACTTGCTTTATGACATTCCATTGCCATGCCAGCCAAGAAAAGCTTGTGCTATAAAAGCCCATTCCTGGATTACAATACCTACTGAACTCATCTGGCATCTGTGGATTCTTCAAGTCCTGTACAAAGTCAAAAGAACCGTTACTGTTACACTGTACCATAGTAGGATGTTCATATGGGTTCACTTTTAAGATGACATAAGACAGTTTCCAAATATTAGCATTTATTAACACTTTGGTTTTTGATTTTTTCTTTTTCTTTTTAGTCATAAAGTGACCAGTCCAATGCATAGACTAAGGTTCCATGCACTCACTCCTGCAAACACGTAACTGTGTACATATCTTTATTCACATGAATAGCCCCATAGCGTTAAATGGGGCTATTCATGTGAGGAGTTATACATGTGCATAAGTCTTTCTAGGATCAGAGCCTAAGAGCCATCTCATTCCCTTTGCTTCATGGAACGGAACAGAGAGGATGAAATGCATGGAAGCACTAGCATCCCCTGCTGGCAGTTACAGGTTGTGTTTGAAACCATTTAAGCAAGTTATCCTTTACTCCATGTGGAGAAAAAAATTCATTACATTGCCTTGCTTAAGGGGACTAGGAAATGGTGAGACTGTAGGTGCTGTTAAATTTTCCTCTGAGTTAGTGCCACTCACCTTCATTGTTTCTATTGTGATTCAAGGTAGAAACTGTTTTATGGAGACTGAAATTTCCTGTATGTGAAAATAAGTGCGTGTATTTCCAGATGTCCTGCAAGTAGCCAAAAGCAGGCCCCGGATATTGGAATGATTAAGCCAGCTGTTTCCTCTATCATGGCCTCTGCACTAATATTCTACCCTGAAAAATTGATAATAGCCCTCGATGCTGTTATGTTCTTCGACTGATGAGGCAAAGGGGCCTTTGCACTTAAAAATTTAGTCTCGATAGACTGAGAAGTGCAACACAATCTTCTGAGCTAATTTACCTGAAGAGACAATGTCCACAGATCTAGATTTATACAGTTTGATTTTGTATACATTTTTCCTCTGCAGTTTAATGTATCCACAACAGTCACATGCAGTGACGCCATTTGGATATGTAGATGTGAATATGGCTATGGATAGTAGTCTGAGTGTATTTTAATAATATTTTTGTCCTATAAAGCCAATGACTTCATGATTTTTGTTTTATTTTTATATTGCTCCTCTCCCTCGTCCAGTCCAGTTTCTACACAGTGAACACTATTGCATAGATATTGGAAAGGCCTTGCGTTTTCACCATGCAAATACTTATGCATGCAAGTAGTTCTACATCAGTTCTGTGGTGTTTTCCATGTTCTGTTTTCTATAGAACGCTTCTGTTTCTCATCATTTAATTCTTTAAACAGTTTTTTCTACATGGACTTTATAAATAAAAAGAGAAATTAGCTGAAGTGAATTTTAATTGTTTACTCCATGTAAAAAACAGTTCCCTGGTTGAGACATTTTGTCAAGTTCCAGACCAGAGAGAATTTTTACTGCCAAGTAGTTGTAAGGCCTTTAAAAGGGGACAGCGTTATATAAGAGCATTTTCTTACGTGTAAATACAGTGTCTTTCCTGTGCTTGTTATATTTTTATCTCAAAAACTGTCAAGAGCCATCACTGTAACTCATCAGTTTGATTTTTGCCATCTTTACTTGCTCATAAGGCACTTTCCTCCAGTGAAAACTAGAAACAGAGCCGATTATGGATGACATTTACAAATGACTGCAAAAAAACCTAACTAAATAGCAAACAACATTTTTTTTTAAAAAAAACACCCTGTGTATAACCAAAAAGTACAGAATGTGATTCTTGTAACTACTAAAACAGTTCTTATATGTTCCATTTTCTACTTCTATTTTTATCTGAGCCTTCCGAAGTCTGGTAGACCCCTTGGCTTCATTGCCCAGATGGATCTAGCAAACAGAAACAATACTGTAGGGATAGCCTGCAGAAATATCCTGGAGAAACTCTAACACGATGCCTCCTATACAGGAGTATGTTCAAATTTCCAGTGCCATTACACAAAATTTAAACAGTGCACTCCCCTTTCCCTGTCTAAAAATCTGGGAAGCTCATTATTCACTAGAAAGCCAATTTTTTCCTCATTTAGATGATGAAATAAAAGTAGCTCTTGAAAATAATAGGGGCTACGTACAAGCTTTGTGCCCACACCCATGCGCATATTCTTCAGTTTGGACATCTCAAATTTTATATTTTCAAGCAACCAAGATGAAAATGTTGTGCTTCTGTTGATATCTATATTCGCTACCATCAGCAAGAAAACTTGTCATTTGAAGCTGGGAGAAAAGCTTGGGTTTTGGGGAAGATGATTTAGAAGCAACCATGTAAAGTGAACTTTATTGGTGATGCATTGGTTTTGATTTTTTTAAAAAATGCTGTCTAATTTTTTCCTATGGAAAAAGATGTTTAAGGGTAAAGCATGACCTCCACTTTACCTTTAAAAGTAAGTGGTTGAGATTTTTTATGTGGTCTATAGAGGACTCTGGCACACACACGCTTAGTCTCCTAAGGGCTGTAATACTATAGTTTAATTCATGTTACTTGGGTCAATACAGAGGTAATTAGGTGTTTAGTGGCCTGTGATGAGCAGGTCAGACTGGAAATGGAGGTTCCCTCCGTCTTTAAACTCTATGATGGTATAATTCTAGAGGGAGATTTTCAAAGCCACAAATAGCCGTTAGCATTGAAAATCTCCTCCTTGGAAACATATCCTTCATTAAAATTAATTTGCACCATTTAAGGACCTGAACCAACATTGATTGAAGTAAATGGAAAGACTCCCATTGATGGCTGGATCCAAAAATCTCCTTGCATATGTCAGTTGTGTAATGAAGATGTGTCTAAATGCCCTAGGTCGCTTTGGAAATCTCAATCAATGACTTTCATAGGTTCATAGACTCTAGGACTGGAAGGGACCTCGAGAGGTCATAGAGTCCAGTCCCCTGCCCTCATGGCAGGACCAAATACTGTCTAGACTATCCCTGATAGACATTTATCTAACCTACTCTTAAATATCTCCAGAGATGGAGATTCCACAACCTCTCTAGGCAGTTTTATTCCAATATTTAACCACCCTGACAGGAACTTTTTCCTAATGTCCAACCTAAACCTCCCTTGCTGCAGTTTAAGCCCATTGCTTCTTGTTCATCTTAGCCTCTAAAGGATACAACAAGTTTTCTCCCACTTCCTTATGACACCCTTTTAGATACCTGAAAACTGCTATCATGTCTCCTCTCAGTCGTCTCTTTTCCAAACTAAACAAACCCAATTCTTTCAGCCTTCCTTCATAGGTCATGTTCTCTAGATCTTTAATCATTCTTGTTGCTCTTCTCTGGACCCTCTCCAATTTCTCCACATCTTTCTTGAAATGCGGTGCCCAGAACTGGACACAATACTCCAGCTGAGGCCTAACCAGCGCAAAGTAGAGCGGAAGAATGACTTCTTGTGTCTTGCTCACAATACACCTGTTAATGCATCCCAGAATCACGTTTGCTTTTTTTTTTTTTGCAACAGCATCACACTGTTGACTCATATTTAGCTTGTGGTCCACTGTAACTCCTAGATCCCTTTCTGTCATACTCCTTCCTAGATAGTCTCTTCCCATTCTGTATGTGTGAAACTGATTTTTCCTTCCTAAGTGTAGCACTTTGCATTTGTCTTTATTAAACTTCATCCTGTTTACCTCAGCCCATTTCTCCAATTTTTCCAGATCATTTTGAATTTTCACCCTGTCCTCCAAAGCAGTTGCAATCGCTCCCTGTTTGGTATCATCTGCAAACTTAATAAGCGTACTTTCTATGCCAATATCTAAGTCGTTGATGAAGATATTGAACAGAGCTGGTCCCAAAACAGACCCCTGCGGAACCCCACTCGTTATACCTTTCCAGCAGGATTGGGAACCATTAATAACTACTCTCTGAGTACGGTTATCCAGCCAGTTATGCACCCACCATATTGTAGCCCCATCTAAGTTGTATTTGCCTAGTTTATCGATAAGAATATCATGCGAGACCATAACAAATGCCTTACGAAAGTCTAGGTATACCACATCCACAGCTTCTCCCTTATCCACAAGACTCGTTATCCTATCAAAGAAAGCTATCAGATTGGTTTGGTTTGACATGATTTGTTCTTTACAAATCCATGCTGGCTATTCCCTATCACCTTACCACCTTCCAAGTGTTTGCAGATGATTTCCTTAATTCCTTGCTCCATTATCTTCCCTGGCACAGAAGTTAAACTAACTGGTCTGTAGTTTCCTGGGTTGTTTTTATTTCCTTTTTTGTAGATGGGCACTATGTTTGCCCTTTTCCAGTCTTCTGGAATCTCTCCTGTCTCCCATGATTTTCCAAAGATAATAGCTAGAGGCTCAGATACCTCCTCTGTTAGCTCCTTGAGTATTCTAGGATGCATTTCATCAGGCCCTGGTGACTTGCAGGCATCTAACTTTTCTAAGAGATTTTTAACTTGTTCTTTTTTTATTTTCTCTTCTAAACCTACCCCCTTCCCATTAGCATTCACTATGTTAGGCATTCCTTCAGACTTCTTGGTGAAGACCGAAACAAAGAAGTCATTAAGCAGCTCTGCCATTTCCAAGTTTCCTGTTACTTTTTCTCCCTCTTCACTAAGCAGTGGGCCTACCCTGTCTTTGGTCTTCCTCTTGCTTCTAATGTATTGATAAAAAGTCTTCTTGTTTCCCTTTATTCCCGTAGCTAGTCTGAGCTCATTTTGTGCCTTTGCCTTTCTAATCTTGCCCCTGCATTCCTGTGTTGTTTGCCTATATTCATCCTTTGTAATTTGTCCTAGTTTCCATTTTTTTTTACTCCTTTTTTTATTTTTTAGATCATGCAAGATCTCGTGGTTAAGCCAAGGTGATCTTTTGCCACATTTTCTATTTTTCCTACCCAGCGGAATAGCTTGCTTTTGGGCCCAATAGTGTCCCTTTGAAAAACTGCCAACTCTCCTCAGTCGTCTTTCCCCTCAGTCTTGATTCCCATGGGACCTTACCTATCAGCTCTCTGAGCTTACCAAAATCTGCCTTCCTGAAATCCATTGTCTCTATTTTGCTGTACTCCCTTCTACCCTTTCTTAGAATTGTGAACTCTATGATTTCATGATCACTTTCACCCAAGCTACCTTCCACTTTCAAATTCTCAACGAGTTCCTCCCTATTTGTTAAAATCAAATCTAGAACAGCTTCCTCCCCCCAGTAGCTTTTTCAACCTTCTGAAATAAAAAGTTGTCTGCAATGCAGTCCAAGAACTTATTGGATAGTCTGTGCCCCGCTGTGTTATTTTCCCAACATATATCTGGATAGTTGAAGTCCCTCATCATCACCAGATCTTGGGCTTTGGATGATTTTGTTAGTTGTTTTTATATATGTAAAAAAAAAAAGCCTCATACACCTCTTCCACCTGGTTAGGTGGCTTGTAGTAGACCCCTAGCATGACATCACCCTTGCTTTTTACCCCTTTTAGCCTAACCCAGAGACTCTCAACACTTCCGTCTCCTATGTCCATCTCCACCTCAGTCCAAGTGTGTACATTTTTAATATACAAGGCAACACCTCCTCCCTCTTTCCCCTGTCTATCCTTCCTGAGCAAGCTGTACCCATCCACACCAACATTTCAATTGTGTGTATTATCCCACTAAGTTTCGGTGATGCCAACAGTGTCATAGTTGTACTTATTTATTAGCACTTCCAGTTCTTTCTGCTTATTACCCATACTTCTCGCATTTGTATATAGGCATCTAAGATCCTGATTTGATCTTGCCTCCCAGTTTTGCCCTGACCCTTCTTTCTCTCTGCCATTATAGCCCACGCTCCCTCCTATTTCTAATCTATCTTATGTAAAAGCACAATTAGGAATATGCTTTCTGTGTATTTACATTCCATGTCATGAATACTTTCACTAAAAAGCTTTTTTTCAGTATATTAAACCTGTTTGTTTATTGTGTAAATGTTTGTTTTTGGATTTCCTCACCTACCCACTTGTTGAAAGCAAGGGTCAAAGTCTCCAGTGGCTGGACAAGATTTGATTACTGGGATACATTTTGTTCTTTGATACATTTACTGCACTTCTAGGGCAAGTAAGAATGCTCAGATAGCATATTTTAACAATTTTTAACTGGAAAGTGCCATGTCACACATCCGAGAAAGACAAGGTGGGTTAGGCCCAGACCTGAAGAAGAGCTCTGTGAAGCTCAAAAGCTGGTCTCTTCCACCTTTGGTCCAGTAAAAGATATAACCTCACCCACCATGTCTCTCTCTCTCTCTCTATCTCTCTCTCTCTCTCTTATCCTGGGATCAACACCGCTACGACATCACTGCAAACAAAAATGTCACATCACAGTCTGGATATTAAAATATATTGTTTTACTTTTATGAGTCCCACAGCTTGTTTATAAATAACTAACAAGAACAGAAGAACCTATTAATGAATAATCTCCCAATTTTTCTCCATAATTATGCCATCATTAATTGTGGCACTGTATAGTAGTTAAGTATCTCTAAGCTCATCCTTTATAAGCCCCAATTTTCATGGGTTTAGAAATAGGTCTCAGAACAGGAGTAAATCAAAATACTTTTTTAAAATTAAAAAACAGTTGTATTTTTAGCATAATTAGTTGACTATTAATAATGTAAACTGTGTCCTTTTTAACAGTAAAATAATGGCCAAGTTACTGATGTGTGAAAATACTTGGGTATTTTTCATATCCAAATTTTTTAACCATCCACGCATTTCCTTTTCTCTTTTGCACTGTTTCAGGGAACTGAACAAAGTCCCCCTTTGGCAAAAGGCAGAGAAAGGAAACTTCTAAGTTTGGAGTGAGATCATTCCCATATGCTTTGGTTTTGGTGCCAGCAAAGGACTCAGACCTTGCTGTCTGAACTGGTACCAGTTTTGCTGAGCTGCAGCATAGGAATAGAGCCAGGTAGCTCTCACAAATATGCTACCGTTGGGCTGGTTCTCCGTGTAGTGTTCTCAGACATTGTGGGCCAGATTCTCAGCTGGGGTAAATTGGCATAGCTCCATTGACTTGAATGGAGCTATGCTAACTTACATCAGCAGAGGGTCTGTCCCTGTACATCTGCTGCTTCTGTTGAGATTCAGGCCTGATACAATCTGTCTCTGCATTCTTCCCTGGGTACCAGCCCTTCACGAGTTCTTCCTTTGGCCTCACTAAAATAGTATCCTCTTCAAAGTGGTGAAAATTGGAAAAAAAACTGTCCTTGCAGAGAATACAAAAGACAGAAAGCTGGAGATGCTTCAAAGAACGCAGTGATATTACCTGTGCCCCCCGGACTGTACATGGTGGATTCTGGATCTGAGAATTTTTCCTACCACATACTAGTTTGAGAAGAAGCCACAACCAAAGGATTTCTCCCTCCTTATCCTCTTCCCTCTCTCTATTGGACAACATAATCTTCCACCAGATGGAAAGGCTTCCATCTACACCCTCGGAACTCTTTCCCTCCATACCCAGGTTGTCAACCAGTGGCAGGTACTTAAATCTTAAGGTCAAACACTTCAGTGGCAATATGATAGAAGTGTGCACTGAAATGTGACTTGTATTATGAGATCTCTCTCAGAATGCCATCTGTGAAGCAGCCACCTTCCCCGTACGCACACTCAGAGGAAGTAAACATGCTGTGCAGCAAAAGTACACGGAAAGGCCCAGAAAGTTTAGGGTTTTTAATAGGCAATATTTGACTCTTCTAATCAACACTAATCTGATGAAGAATTTGGAGCAAATATCATTCTGGTAGTTTTATCTTGTCAAGTGCCAAGTAGTGCTAAAAGGTGAATTTGGAATGATAAAATTACTGCATAATATCAGACATACATCAGTGAACAGCAAGATGGCACTGAGTCCAACAGAAACCTGACTTTTTGTCCCTTTTTCTCAATCCCACTTTCAGAGTAATACAAGGTAGGTAGAGTATGCTAATACAATTTTCCAGAGTCTTGTTCTTCCCCTAGGGCACTTCCTTCTGAAACCTCATTTAAATCAGAGGTTCTCAACCACCATCACAGTTGTCACTAATTGGTGCCCTTGCTAGCCATCTTAGCAGAAGCCCCAAAAACTGAATGCATGTGAGGGAGTCTTCACCCCATAGGGGTTTTCCCCACAGGTTAGAATTGAAATACTGCCTGGGAAGTGTTGGGAAAACTGTTGGTATTGCTAATTTTACTTTGGATCAGCTCTGGGCTTATGCCATACGTATGAAACCTTTCATAAGCACTAAAACATATTTTTAGAAAAAGATAAAATAACCTAGGTGTTTAGCAGCATCTTATAAATCTGCAAAATACTTTGCTGTGAAGATGTTCAGGTCAACAGTAAATTGCTGAGAAAGTTTAGTTGCCAATTTTTTGCTTTGGGAGTTGAGTACTAGATAGATCTCTTCCTAGGCAGATAGCCTTAGAGGTCTTTGGTCTCCGTCTCCTGTCAGGAGTGGTAAAGCACTGATACAGGGGAGCTTGGTGATAAGTTAGCCTGCATGCTCAAACCTTATGATAGCAGTGCATAGATTAATGTTGATCCTTCTGCCATAGCCTGTTCCCTGCATTCTATTCCCACATCAGGGATACAGGGAGCAAGTACAGGTAGGGGATCCAATGAGAACACCGCTCCTAAGCAAGCTGTACTGCTGGAGGGTGGGTGCCATCAGTGTGTATGTTATAGCCTTCAGAACAGTGGGACTGAGATCTACACTTTTCACTACAGATCTCAAAGAGTTTGTAGGTGTGCTCTCTCATCTCCATGGGAAGTCAAATCCCCACTTGTCTTATGTGCAGGATACCTCAGAAATTCTGGCAGTGCTGTCTCATGGAAACTCTGTTGGAGGACATGATCCAGCTCATAAATACTTAAAAGCAAAGAAATTCATAGTTAAGCCTGAAATACCTTCTTGCCTTATATTATTCCCCGATGCCAAAATATCGTATTTCAGAGGTCTCCAAACGGTGGTCTTATACTGTGGTTGCTATTATTTATTCCTTTATAGAGTCTTCTGCCCCGCGGTTCAGAACGCTTTTCACAGAAAAAGTAGTGCTGTAAATAAAGACACATAACACAACCCAGAATATCAGAAACGACTTTACAAATAATGTTCAGGGACTGTAAGTGAACAAAAAATTAGAGTCCTTTCCTACAGTGTCTCCTTGCTCTGGAACTCCTATGAAATCCCATGGGTGGTGCAGCTGCAGCCATACAACAGAGCCCTTTGTCAGAATAGGGTTTTTTAAAATTCTTTTTAAGAAATCATTTAAAAATTTACTCTTCTAGGTTTGAATCAGACTGCACTATTTTTATAAATTTTGTGTATCTGTGTGCATGTTTGTGTGTGTATGAATGTGATATAACATGACACAATTGAAATTGTAAGGAAATCTAATTTTAACTTGCAGTTGATTTATGAAATGATGCTGAATTCTTTGAGTTTGTGAAAATAACATATGATACTAATAATCCTTTAGAACTGATTTAGCACCAAATCCTATTGGAGTGCCAGTAGGAAGCCAAGGACTTGTAACAAATCAATCACTTGTAGTGACATTTTTATTACCGTTTCAGAAATGCCATGCTTTAATTGTCTCCCCACTTCAAATCAACTGCTTAGTCTGGTTTAGCGAAAGCTTTCTTCCCAGATAGCCTGCTAGTTGTGACTGTCCTAGCATTTGGAAACCTAAGCTCTGTATACCTTCCTGGCATGATTACTGCTGGCAGGAGCAGAACCAAGTACCTGTGAGGCAAGTCTCAGTGTGCATGCAACTTAAGAGAGTGACAATGCCATATTGATTACTAGTCACATTTTCACTGATTTTTTTTAAAGTTACTGGGCCAAATTCTCTGACTTATAGCCCAGGGATTGAAATGGGTGTAAGTCAGCTCAGAATTTGACCTTTTTATTTTAAACTATGTGAAATTTTCAGCAGTGGTGTACAATTAAAAATGGCTTTGTTTTTATAACAACGGGAAAAATACTTCAAATGCTTTTGCATCCTTTCTAGCACAAATCCAAAAGATGAACTGAAGTGCAACTATAAATAGAAAATAAGCTTTAAGACACTGTTTCAGCAATGATGTCTTTGCCAGCTTGTAATAAAAAGGTTTCTTTTTTTCACAGACCCATAAAGGACTCCTGATAAAATTTTTCTAATCTCATTTTTTGTTCCTTACATAGATTAACCTTTTTATGGTTTACTGAAGCCAAAATACTGATTTGTCTCCAATTGG
The DNA here is from genome assembly GCF_002925995.2 of Terrapene triunguis. Taxonomy (NCBI): domain Eukaryota; kingdom Metazoa; phylum Chordata; order Testudines; family Emydidae; genus Terrapene; species Terrapene triunguis. The sequence continues at coordinate 15,045,450 of NW_020664562.1, read as the reverse complement.
TTTGCAAACTTGTGAGCTGAACAAAAGTAACATGACACCAAGGTCATGTCATGTAAGTGATAAACCTCATCAACTCTGGCACTCCAGAGGTCAGTGGTTTTGTTAACTCTGAGTTCTTGGCCTTGTGATTCTGGACTTAGTGGTATTATTATTGATTCAAATGAGCAGATGGATTTTTTTTTCTGTGTGTTTTTGCAGCCATTGAAATGCTGGCAATCAGCAATACTGAAAGAAAACCATTTCCTGTGTCTTCTGCCTGTGATATTATTGAAAGTCCACACAACACCAATACAGTAATGGTAGGTCAGGGGCATACACAGTTTGACACCAAAAACCACATCAGCAATTTGTTAAGAGCTGCACGTTAAATAAAATGGGACAAATTGCAACCAACCTCATATTTAATATATCAGTGCAAACACAGAGTCCGTGCATGCAATGTTCCATCTCTACACAAGCAGAAAGCTATTCAAATTAATATGGACCATGGCATGCAGGATCCTGTAGACTCTGCATATCCCATTTCTCTCTTTAAGATGAGGACAGCGAGCAACTGCACTGTAGAACTCCAAGGCATACATTCCACATTTGGGCTTCACTTTCTCCACCCTGTACTAGATGGCTGGGTAATTATTTTGGAAGTGAATGTTTATGTCAAACCTACCTTTATTGTACTTTGGTAGGACCTTCAGTTTGTGCCACCTTAGAGGACACTCTCAGACTAAAGTAAGATCTGCAGATTCCCAATCTTGGCATCTGATTCAAGGACAAAAAGCTGGGAAGCAAAATAATGTGTGCCATGAAAGATGTGAATACTCCATGTAAGAAATTCTGTGTGCAGGTCCAGGACTGCTTTCTGATGAGAGTAATGAAGTTTGTGCTGGATACTTCATTCAGGAGAAATAACTTATGATTGTATAAAGAGTGAGTTAGTTTTTTAGGGACTGTATGGCTGTAGGGTTGTTGACACAAGTTTATTTTTGGAAGTTAATATTAGATGCTAAGACTAAGTTATGGCAAAGCTTGTGACAAATGGATATATACAATGTGCTGTTTGGCACTGCTGAAAAAAATGATGATGCAGTTGACTTGAATCAGAGAGGTAAAATAGCACTAGTGGGTTTTTGAGAGAGGGGAGAAGAGGTTTTATAAAGTTTTTCAGTTCCCATCTTGGAAGTGTTATGGAGGATGCTTCTAAGTAATAGCTATACAGATAATCGCAGATTACAGTGTCATACAACTCCATTAACTAGGTGAAGAAAAAATAGCAACATTTTCATTTTAATGAGATGTCAGGTCTCTCCCTCGCTGTACCATGCATCTTAATGTACCTTGCTGTCTGTACTGACTTGAGGCTCCAAGGCTTTGTCATTACTTGGCAATTCCTTTCTCTAATTTCTTGTGACACATGGTGCTTAAATCCACAAGAAATGTGAGGTAAGGCAGGATTCCTGCAGACTGACTTGCCTTAAGAAGAGCCTTCATTTGCATTATTCATTAGATAAAGGCACTGATTTGCATCTCATTTTGGTTGTCTCAATTTCCAGGCAGAGAATGTAGGAGAATTCTCAAGATTGCTAATTTTTTATTATATTAACAGCATTCATGTGGGAATAAGTCTCCATTATTTGCTGCTCTTTATTTTGTCTTACACTTATCTTAAATGCCTCCAAAAATGATGTGCCATTGGTCCAGGGGTGGGCAAACTTTTTGGGCCAAGAGCCACATCTGGGTGGAGAAATTGTATGCAGGGCTGGGGCATGGGGTTGGGGTGTGGGAGGGGGTGCAGGATGGAGTGTGGAGTGTGGGAGGGGGTGCGGTGTATGGCAAGGGGCTCAGGGCAGGGGGTTGGGGTGCAGAGTGTACGAGGGGGCTCAGGGCAGGGAGTTGGGGTGTGAGGTGCAGGTAGGGGGCTTAGGCCAGGGAGTTGGGGGGCAGGGCAGGGTGCAGGAGGGGTTCGAGCTCCGGCCCGGCGCCGCTTACCTAAAGCGGCTCCGGGGTGGCAGCGGCGTGCACTGGGTCCAGGGCAGGTTCCCTGCATGCCCGGCCCCGGCCCCGCGTCGCTCCAGGAAGCCCTGCGGCCCCTGGGGGAGAGGAGGCGGAGGGCTCTGCGTGCGCGTACCTCCCCCGAAGCTCCCATTGGACGCGGTTCCCCATTCCTGCCCAATGGGAGCTGCGGGGGAGGTACCTGGAGCCAAGGGCAACACACAGAGTCCTCTGCCCCCCCCCCCCGCCCGGGGGCCGCTTCTGAGAGCAGCGCCGGACCCGCGGCGCCATGGGGGGCAATCCCGCGGGCCGGATCCAAAGCCCTGAGGGGCCGGATCCATCCCGCGGGCTGTAGTTTGCCTACCCCTGCATTGGTCCTTTAATAGTAAAATATAGATCTCTACTCTTCAATGAAAGGTATTAAATTGCTATCATTACAATTTTAAAAGTTTATTTATTTGAAGCATAATTCCATATGTAGTCAATAATTGTAATTAGATTGTAATTATTGGCTGGTTTCTATTTTTATAAGGTTATAAAGCTCAGATGCAGAGGCTTGTATAGCTGTAATGGTTGTGTATAATTTGATAGTATCTGAAGGTTTTTTCGCCATTCAGTAGTCTGAAGCAGTAGCATGTTAAGAATGTTATTCATTCTGTTAAATAACACAGCTGTTAAGAAACACAGTAACCCAGATAACTTTCATCAGTGCTTTCTTCTCTCCCTCTAAATCTTGCTAACTAATTTGCCTTATACTTAGCTTTCTCTCTCAACGTTTCATTCAGAAAGCTGGATTTCAAAAAGGAGGAGCCAACAGGTTTCACTGTTCTGTCTGCAGTATGTTGTGTGTTTTCATTATCAGCAGCATTATATGAGCTCTGTCATCCTAAGGTATTAAACACAGAAAATGGTCTTTCGTTGTGAGTGATATGTCCCTAGTGAACTGAAGCAGGTTTAGTTATTTGGTATATATTATTTAAAAAAAGTACAAAAAATACAGTTAACCAGGAAAGGCTCTGAATATCCTGTGCCATTCCTTTTTACACCTCCATCCGGAGCTAATGATTTCATCATGCGTAGGTCTACCCAAGGTAGCTTTAATCAAGTGTGCTAAAAGTAGCAGTGAAGCTGCTACAGCCACACATGCAGTGGCACAGGCTAGCCATCTGAGTATGTACCCAGGGTCCCAGGTGGAATTGTTCTCCGGTAGCTACCCTGTGCTGCCACCCATGCTGCTGAAATGTCACTGCTATTTTAACGAGCTAGACCAAAGCTAGCCCGGGTATGCCTACACTTGCTGCAATCACACCTCCCAATTACAGTGTAGACCAGGAGTTCTCAAACTTCACTGCACCACAACCCCCTTCTGACAACAAAAATTACTACAGGAGCCTGCTGCCCAGGGCGGGGGAGGGGAACAAAGCCCGAGGACTTCAGCCCCAGGCAGTGGGAGGCTATAAGCTGAGCCTTACCACCCAGGGCTGAAGCCCTTGGGCTTGGGTTTCAGCCCCGGGCTGTGGGGTCAGGCTTCAGCCCCAGACCCCAGCAAGTCTAACTCCAGCCCCGGTGATCCCATTAAAATGGTGTCATGACCCACTTTGGGGTCTCGACCCACATTTTAAGAACCGTTGGTGTAGACATACCTTTAATAACCTACATTCACCTCCTCGGATAGTGGCTCACATGGCTAAAACAAATTATTTATTAGTAGTAGTTTTAGTATTACCACCAAAGACTTCAGTTGGGTTGGGACTCCATTGTGTTAGGCTCTGTACAAAAACACAGGAAGACTGTATCCTTGCCTCAAAGAGTTTACAGTCTAATTTGAAACAAACTGCAGTACGAATGAAACAAGCAAAAGGAGGGAAGGGGCAGCAGGATGAGGGCAAGACTCATAAGATCTTGCAGTTACATAGACTATTTATTTGCACGATATGAGAGTTCCACATTATTTACAAGATTTTAAAAGAAAATAATATGTATTCATGACTGTCACTCAACCTCTCTATCATCAGATGGTTGATTTCTTGGAGGTGTCACTGCAGAAGTGAATCTGGAGGAAGAATTTGAAAGAGGAGAGGATAGTACCTTTGCACATGAGTTCAAGGAGAGCATTTCAAGCGTACGAGACAGTGTGGTAGAAAGCACAGAGTGCAAATACATTGCAGTGATACAATCCCAAAATGAGACAGGTTTACTTTAAGGCCTTGTCTACATTATATCTTTTAACTGAATTTGCCTCTAGTTAGTAACTTGTCTGAATCTAAACATAGTTTATATCCACACACAGCATAGTTAATACATGGTTAGTAACCGCATCAGTTCTTGTCAATGACCAAAGCTGGCACGTGACTCTTTCTGTAACCAGGGCAAAACAGTTATTTTGCTGTGTAGAAGGAACTCCTGTCTATCTAGGCTGGCCAGTCTCTTTCTCCCAATTCTCTGTGCTATAGGAAATCCCTCTGTGTACTGGTGTGTGTCCTTCATTCCATGCTTATGTCCTCTGGGCGTACAGAGTATACTGGGGCACTATGGGATAGCTCTCCAGATTTGTCCAGAACATACAGATACAAACAGGGTTAGGCTTTGTGGACATACAAATACAATTGGCGCACAGTTGCATTATATAGACCTAACTGAACAACGTTTTTGTTGTGAGTGGGTAGGATTACCAGGTGTCTGGTTTTTGACTAGAATGCCCGGTCGAAAAGGGACCCTGGCGGCTCCGGTCGGCACCGCTGACCAGGCCGTTAAAAGTCCGGTCGGTGGCGCAGTGAGGGCCCAGGGCTAAGGCAGGCTCCCTGCGGGTCCCAGAAGTGGAGGCCAGGTCCCTATGGCCCCTAGGCGCATGGGTGGCAAGGGAGGCTCCATGCACTGCCCCCATCCCCAGAGCCGGCTCTGCAGCTCCCTTTGCTCAGGAACCGCAACCAATGGGAGCTGCGGGGGCAGTGCCTGCGGGCACGAGGGAAGTGCGCAGAGCCTCCCTGGCCGCCCATGCGCCTAGAGGCCACAGGGACCTAGCGGCCACATCCTGGGAGCCACAGTAAGTGCCACTGGGACCCTGCACCTCAAACCCTCCCAACCCCTGACCCAGCCCAGAGTCCCCTCTCGCACCCAAACTCCCTCCCAGAGCCTGCATCCCACTCCCTCACGTACCCCCAGCCATAAGCCCCCTCCTGCACCCCAAACCCCTCATTCCCAGCCCCACCCTAGACCCCGCACTCCCAGCCAGAGCTCTCACCTCCCCCAACCTCCTGCTGCAGCCTGGTGAAAGTGAGTCAGGGTGGGAAAGAGCAAGCAATGGGGGCTGGGGGGGGAATGGAGTGAGTGGCAGGGTATCAGGAAAGGGGCAGGATGTTCGATTTTGTGCAATTAGAAAGTTGGCAACCCTATGAGTGGGTCTTCTGATGCAGTCATGGTTGTACTGGGCCTGAGAAAGAAAAAGGATGGTATAACAGGACTTCTGAATTCTAGGCTAGGGCAGTATGCTATGAGGCAGCAAATAGGTTTGATTTTGGGCCCATTTAAGTTAATGGCAAAGTTCTCATTGATGTCGTTGTTGCAAGATCAGGTCCATAGAGCACATGGCTGAGCTTGTTGAAGCCAACCAGGGGAAAGGGCAAGGGAATACCATTAATTGCAATGAGAGTGTGTTGTGAAATCTCCTGGTTTGTTTGAAAATCTCAATACCTGTGTACGGGCTTTATTTTTTATACTGACTCTGGTAACATAGAATACCAGGTTTGGCCAAGAAGTGATCTAAACCATTTATTATTCACTTGTGTTAACATTCTCAGAATGTTCTTCCCTAACTGCTGTTTGTAGTGTCTGGATTCTGTGATTAATACTGTAATGCAAAGTAGATACTTCTCTTCTTTATAGCAGAGTCTGGCACCAGTGCTATATTTAAGGGTCTTCTGACATTTCCATTATAAACTCTGTGTTTGAGGCTGTCCTAGTTTGTATCAGGCTGAAGGTTGGCAAACAAATCCTGGAGGAGATTGGATTGTATTTTTTGTAAGTAATAGCAGCTTAAGCCAGGTCATCGAAAATATAGGGTTTTATCAGTTCAAGATTCTTATTTTTGTCATGCTTTTTTTCTTAGAAAAGTCTAAGTTTTAAATAATTAAACCTGTCAGGTACTTAGGGCTAAATGCTGCCCTTCACAAGATAAAAAGTGCTTAAACTGAAGTTGTGATGACCTACGTGCTATATAAACAATAACATTTCTTCCACAATTAGAATATACCTTTTCTTGAACACAGATCCCCCTGATAGTGCTTGCAGAGCTACACTTGTGACGCACATAGTCAGTATTCAGCCAATGGCTAGCTCCATATCCATACCTAACAACTTTATAGCGGTTCCTAGTTCGGGTTTCAAAATGTAGAATGGGGTTCCAAGCAGTTTTTTTTAACTGACGGGACTCTGTAAAGACTATTTCTAACTAAGAATAGTTTTCTGAAGCATATTTTGAAGTCAACATATTCTCCAAAGGCTTTTCCACAATGAATTATTCCAAATAATATTTATCAAAAACAAAATGTCCTATCACAGCTTGGCCAGTGCAGAGTGAGCAAAGCAGCTGTTCAATATTTATTTTTATCTTTGTTCTTCAATGAATGTTGGATCTCTGCCTCATCTAATGCCCATTCCTTGACCTATATTGCATTTACTGAATAGCCCTGCCTCATTTGCTACAAACCTGTCCACTGATGCCTTATCTGTGCTCTCAGCTACACCTGTGTAAACTGGGAGTAAGTCCATTGAAGTAACTAGGTTCAGTCCCAAGCAACAGAGAGTCCTGTGGCACCTTTAAGACTAACAGATGTATTGGAGCATAAGCTTTCGTGGATGAATACCCACTTCGTCAGATGCATGTTCAGTCCATGGCCCCTGATCTGGCTGCCCTGTGCTGCCTTAGCAGCATGAAGTAGCTGGAAAGTAGCCTTAAAGAGGCAGCAAAGGATTTTTCCTGTCACAGGGAGATTCTTGAGGTGGCATAGAGCTGGCAAAGCCATTTCTCTACCATCTGTTTGCCTGGTTTCTCTTCACCTAGGAAGCATGTCAGGGTAGGGGCCATGCCAGAGTGGGAAGATTTGGGGCAGAGCACATGGCATCCTGCCAGATCTGTAGTCAATGCGGCAATCCCACAGGGTTGCTCCAAGTTATGCCAGAGGCTGTTTCACACCCTAGCCAGTCTTATTCAACCTGTACACTGAATGAGGCAGAGAGAGTTGTATGTAATCATGCAGTTAATGACTGTATTGTAAAGGACACTGTGATGGGGTGTCTACCCCAGCTGGAGTAGCAAAGGAGTTAACATGAGTCAGAGATCTCAGTTAGCCCATCTGGTTGCACCTGGAGGGTGAGCCATGCATAATTAATGATGAAACCCAGCTGGGTGGTGTTAACAGAGGAAGCTTGGAGCAGAAGGGATCTGCAAGGAGCGAGGGAGGAACTCTGCAGTCACTCTCCCTATAGTAGGGCAAAGGGATCTGTTAGGAATAGGAAGGCTCTGGCAGGGCAAGGAGAAAACCCAGAGAAAATCTTGGCAGGAAGAAGTTCAGGAAGGTGGCAGCAAGCAATCAAATTAAGTGCATCTTGACTGCCTGTACTAGAGTCCTTGGACTGGAACCCAGTGTAGATGGTGGGCCTGGATTCCTCTACCAGCCACTGGTAAGGTGATATGAATCCCCTCAGAAGAGGATGTGGACTATAGGAAGCCCTGAGAAAAAGGTACAAACCTCTGAGACCAGAATTGTAGTTGGAAGTGCAGGTGAAGGGATTGGACATTCCATGGGTGGGGTTTGGGTTTTTTTTGGCTAGTTGGTTTGTTGTTTTTTTGCGGGGGTTGCTTTTTTCTTTGTTACTAGGGAAGGGGTGGGGACTAAAATGTGACCTGACTGGAGAGCTGAGTCATGCAAAGAGGCAGACCACAGCAGGACTGGGCTCAGAAGGGGGTCCTACGTGGGAGAGAACTGCTGTGCCACACCCAGCCACAAGAGGGTGCTTTAGTGGTGAATCCTCTCTTCTACACACACACAAAGGGGCACAGTTCAAGCTGCATAGGCAGCCTTAACTTTGGTATTCCCTGATTTTGAAGAGAATATCCCTTCACTCCAGGATGAAAATAGTCCAAGGACCAAAAAAAAAAAAAGATACTATCCAAAATTTTCAAAAGTGACTAGTGATTTTGAGTGTCTTCATTTTTTTGGGTTCACAACCAAAGACACGTTACAGAGGCCATATTTTTGATAAAATAAATAGATATGCTGCAAATAATGAACCATGAAATTGTGTTTTATACCAGAGTTAAAGAAAATGAGGATTGGAATAAAGGCACCATACTCTAGTAGCAGTAAGCCATGCCAGAGCATAAATAGGTCACTTGTTGGCTGTCTGAAGGCACCTGACCTTCAGCCTTGTGTTCATTGAATACCCAATAGTACAGCTGCCTACTAGCGCACTTCCTCTTGTGCCTTACTAGTACAGTACATCCTGGTTATAACAAGCTCCTTGGGATTCAAGCCATTTGTTCGTTATAGCTGTCAGCCCCTGCTGCAGCCACAGGTCTCGAGGTGGGATCCAGGGGCCAGGTTCATTATATCCGGAGGTTCATTATTATGAAGGGCGTTATAGCAAGGGTGTACTGTATTATTGAAAACTGTCCCCAATGTGTTCACCCTAAAAGCTGGAAGTTTTGAAAGCTGATTCCAAATTTAATTTTCAAATATATTTTTCAGTTTATTCTGAGAGGAGCTTCTTATCTATAGAAAATTCAGAGAACTCATCTGAGAGAAACCATACGAGCAACATTGCAGGGAGAGCATATCTATTAGTGTTTTGGAAATCCACATAATGTGCCTGAGTGCCACATTCTGCATTTGGAGCTCTGATGGGGAGGAAGAGGGAAAGAAAATTCATGTAGCCAGAGAGCTCCCTAATGTTTACACATCTAAGAAGGATCAAAAGCACAAAAGTCTTTCAAGGTAAGACTAGCATTATCTTAAACTCAAAATATACACTCCATGTGTTCCCTGTTTCAGTTTAGAGCATATAAATAAGTGTTGCTTTTGGCTCATTTCACCCACTTTGGGTCAAACTAAACTATTTGGGATGGCAAAACCCCTGTATATGTGGAAGACATGAGTATTTGGATATGCACACCTTTTTGGGCCAATTGATATTTGTGTAACTGATAAATGCATAAATAAAGCCGAAGGACAAAGGCAGGGAATGTGGATCTAAAAGTGGCAGCCGATCACTTACAGTGAGCCAGAGCCTCTCATGTTTTTAAAAAAGCATAAAGCTGCTATTTTTGAAGAGCAGCTACAGTGTGCACACAATTTCTATGTTTCCTAATGACTTTTATTACCCTTACAATCCATTACATGAATTGTATGTGTGGTATAAAACTCCATCGCTTTCATGGGACTTTTTATAATGTGATTTACATTGTCATAATTCAATTCACATCATATTTGTCTGATGTAAACAGACATATCTTGCAAATTCACAGTATTCTCAGTATGCAGCATATTGTGACTGAAAGGCCAATTCCTACATCTTTTCTCATGCAAACTACCATTGAAATCACTGGCATCTTTGCCTTATTAAAGAGTTCAGAAGCAGGCCTACAATATGCAAAACGCTAGTGAATGCTGTGATTAGGGTCTCCATGAAGGAAAATTAATATAAAAGGAAGATGGCAGACTGTAATTCAGCTCCCCTACTGACTCATTGTTCACTTCCAATTCCTTTACAAAACTAAATATATGTTAAAAAAATTAAGGAATATTCTTTAAATTCTGAAGCAACTGTTGCATAGAAGCCCCTGACTCATTATGTGATGCTTCTAGCTCACAACCCCTTCAGCAATTCTCAGAGTACCTTTATTTAATTGCCATGTAAGGAATCAAAGTTAAAAGAATATTAAGATTTTAAGTAAACACCACAAAAATCAGGCAATGCTCAAGCTATAGTTAAAAGGATTGATTTACAAGCTATTTATTTTTTAATGCCTCTTTCTTATCACTTCTTATATGTCTCCTCTGTAAACTAAACAGTCCTAGTATTTTCATCTAGAGTCTTTCAATGCCTCTAGTGATTTTTGTCACCCATCTTTAGAAAGGAATCTGAGTTGTCTGAGCAATCAGAGTAGTATTAGGAGGACTGACTACAGTGGGATGTGAAGGGTTGTGGGAGTTTGCAGGGTAGGGTAAGGACTGAATGAAGCGTGTAAATGGTATTAAAGAGGCACCAATAGAGTGAGCTTAATGGAGGCTAGTGGTAGTCAATGCTAAACTGCTGTGCCTGACTGCGTATTCAGTGAGCAGTTCCCATGGTAGCATGGAAACCGTAAATCATCTGGCAGTTAAGATGATGCATTGCTTTCCAAATCCATCACCTAATGTGCATAAGAATCATGGGATTCTGCTTGTTTTAATTCATTCTGTGCACCACACATTTCCTGTTCCTTTGGTCGTTGTCTTCATCTGCAGCACCACCCTTTTTTCCTCAAGCTCCAACTGTAGTCTCAGTCTCTCATTCACCTTTTGCAGTCTCTGTGGTAACTGCCCTGCTGCCTCTGTAGCCACATTCTCTGCTTTTCCAGGGTCAGACAGAGCTTTCTCTATATTTTAAATGGAAGATCAAAGAAGCTCTCATCCTTCAACATTCAAGTTGTGTTTCCTTTGTCCATTGGATACATCTCTGGAGGAACAGATAGGCCACTCAGATGGCATCTTCAAGACCATTTGTATTCAGGGAACCCAGCTGTGGCTGCACAGACTACCAAAGAAAAGCAAAATTAAGATTATATTAAGGTTTAGTACAGCAGAAAGTTGCAAATTTGTACTGCAGCTGTGCTAGTCAGAGAGGGCTTTCCAGAGGCCACTGCTTGGTGTGGCCCCAGAAGGATCACCAAGAAAACTCAATGTACATTTACCTGAATTCTTCCACAGTTTTAAGGCAAGACGTATTTACTGTATTTCCAAAGCTCTTATCACCATAGAACTATACTCTAATAAGATAGTATGGGGCCTTAAATCAAGTAAATCATATTTTGTTTTACTTTTGGGGGTGATGTGAGCCTTACAATGGGGTCTGACCAACTCTTCTTTAGATATCAGCCAAGGAAACTGAATGGAAGATAACAGGCCCTTCCCACAAACTTCAGTGAGGATTATTCCTCTGACACTCCTGTCAGAGTTACTTTTTACAGTGGTCAAAATAAATTTGGACTCAAACATATAAAATAATAGATGATCATGGCTGATTCCCTAGCACAGTGGAATGAATATGGCAGTTCAAAGGTGACTTAGAGAAAAGTGGCATGAGTTGGAAGTTGGCTTAGTGAATGGCTGAGAGAATCACCACTCTTACTGACAGTGGGATATTGAAGAAATCATAAATCCAGGATCACTTTTATCCATGCCAATCATCTGTCCCGATTTTGCCCATAAGCAGTAATGGATTTATTGCACAGATTAGTAATTTGTTGCCTGTGCCATTGATGCCCCCTATAGGCTTTAGTGCAATAAATAGATTTGGCTGTTTGATTGGCATTAATACTCTTTTTGTCCATTTGATAATACTGTTTATCAAATTAGGCAGAGTTTGGTCACCGTTTGAAGACCAGTGGGAGTGGGGTATCCATGGCGCATCTGCCCCCATGGGCCACCGGTTCCTTCAGAACAGTAACAGCAGCCAGGATTCAGGTTCACAGCAGAGGTGGAAAAATAACTGCCAGCAATAGGAGCATTATGTCTAGCTGGATTAATACAGCATTTTAAGGTAAGGGGGAAAGCAGCCAGGGAGTAATTGGTGCTCTCGTTGTCCATGTTCGAGAGCCAGAGAACTTAAGTTCTTACTAGCAGTAGTATCCACCATTTCAATATGAATAATAGTGGTGACCAGTGGTTCTAGCCCCAGGGACCTGATTTCACCCACCCTCACCTCTGATACCCACAGTAAAACACTGAGAAATAAAATGAATAACTCCTTTATACTGTGTCATGAGGGCCCCATATCTCTCAATAGCTTGGCTCTCTCTTCACTGGGTTCCTCTGCTGACCAGGCTGCAGTCTCTGAGACAGCCCCTTCCTGTGACTTGTTCCTCTTTGTCAGGCTCATCCTATCTCCTATTCACGTAGACAGTCACCTCACTGGATGGCCTGCCTGTGAGGATCAAGTCCAGCTCCTCATAGAAGTGGATGGCCCCTTTCAGACTCTTTAATTTGTGTCTTCACAGGAGGGCACTGCATTCAGTGCTACCACCTCAGTGAGTCACTGAAACAGTTGGATGTAGATCTGCGTGTTGTAGATACGAACTCTTCTTGGATCAGATCACCTCATCACTCCAGATTCCAAGCAAGGCCAGCAGGCAACCTGGTCAAAGGCATTCAATGAAATTAGGCATTACTAGAAGCAGAGCAGTTAGCACAGGAGTTAGTGACCTCACAGAAGTGGGTGCTGGTGACTAGGTGCATGGCATAGTTAATTGCAGTGAGTGCTGAGCATTACATACAAATAAGGGGCTTCCTGAACAATTGCTCTATGAGACTTCTGGGGCATGGGGCACAGGATGTTATCGCTCCCTTGTACAGAGCAGTTGCTGAAAGGTAAGATGTTTCTTTAAGAAATGGGGTGTTGGGGGAGGGGGAAGGGACTGACTGAACATCTGTAGCTGTCATAGCTGAGCTTTCTTGCTCCCGTGATTGGAAAGTGGTGTAGACTGCACCGCTTCAGCTGGACTGACGCTAAAGACTGGCTTCCAGGTGGTGGCAACGCTGCCTAAGATGGCATTTTTGTGTGGTCACAATCTCTGTTGGTACAAACAATTTCTTTTGCTAGAGTAGAAAGACCCCAGCAACCAAATCTGTTCACTGTAAATAATCTTACTGTATTTGAATGCTTGAGCCTTACATTGATATCAGTTGATATCTTTAGGAATAAGGTAAAATGGAGAAGCAATCTAAACAAAACCACCCTGAAAATGATGAAATCTTGCTGATTTTACCAAAATTCTTTGGTTTCCTGTGCCTCTGGCTATCACCAGTAAGTCTGAATTCCTGTGAATGGCCAATGTTACAGTATTTTCTTTCAAATATTTCATGTGGTTACTTGTGTGGAATGTTCAGTATGCCATCTCCAGATGTTAAATCTTTGAAGCAAAAAATTGAAACAAGTGTAATGTGCTCGATTGTGCAAAATAAGACCAATTCAAATGAGTATATAAATTTGCTAAACATTAACAGTCAATGAGTTTACAAGAGATTGAAGCTACGTTCAGTGCAAAATATGAGAAATGTAATGGCTGAAATGAAAGTAGAATCCTCCCTGCCTGTGAAAAGTCTTTCAGCCTGGAAGAGTTCAAATGACCTTACAAACTATGACCATGTCCATCAAGCCAAGTAGCTAAACTAACAGAAGGGAGCTCTGCAGAGGCTGATGGGGAAGCCACCACTGCCCCTACACACCCACTCTGCCCTGAGCAATGCCTGGGGGATACTTCGGGGATGGGGGGAGATAGTGGTAAACCTACCAGCTTCACTTCTTCCTTGGCCTGTCCGAGCTCTGCCTCCACTCTTGCCTTCTTGAAGAAACAGAGGAGGCTCCAGTGGACTTTGGCTCTGCATCATGCTGTGGGTGTGGAACCTTGTTTGGATTTCTCAAATACTTCCTCTTCCCTGCAGAGCAGAATTGTACCAGGTCTTCTGCATCTGAGGACTCTGCAGCTGAACAGTGGGCAAAATTTGGCCCTTTATGAGCAGTGTGAGTATGTATATCTATCTCTTCCTCCCACTCTTTTTTTTTCCTTCCTCACAATACCCAGTATCCAGTTCTTTCTTCTTGCCCTCCATTGCATTGTCATATATCACCTCCTGAGCACCCTCCCCTCCTTCTTTCTCTTTGACTTTGATTGTGTGTGCGCGCGCTCTCTCTCTAATCTTCATCCTTGGGGATTTTAACCTCCATAGTGATGACCCCACTGCCTCTTGCTTTCTCTCATTAACTTCCTCATTCTGTTTGCTCTCTGCTCCTTGCAAAGGATAACTTCCTTCAACCTCGTCTTTGCCAATAAAACATGTACGTAGATAAACAATCCCTGCATCTTAATTGTAGGTCTTGTCCTCCCTTCCCTCTTTTGTCTGTTGTAATGTAGTATCTAAACTCTGAATGCTCACAGTTTTGTCTGTATTCTGTAATATAATAGTCAGCCACTTCACCAGGCACTACTGAAATGCAGCCAGTGCTGGGGTAAAATAGGACAGCTGTTTAAAAGTGTACAGCAACATTGCACCGTAGTTTAGGACAGTGAAGAGCATAAATTGTAGAAAGGTCAAATGCAATGTTCAGTTAGTAAATGGACCCTATCCAGGTCTCCATTTTTACTTGCTTTGGGCCAGATTGTGCCTGACTCTTGCATAGGTCCACATAGAAATGGGAGTGGAGGGTGCATGGAACCTTTTTTCACATTCCACATGATCACAGAAACTAGGCACAAGCTCAGGCCCTGCACTTAGGCAGTGCAGAAACTACTCTCTTGGACACAAATCACCCTAGAAGAGGCAAGGATGAAAGAGGATTATGATCTCTGCCTCCTCCTTCAGTGCCCAGCAGAGCTGGCCTGGGGTGATATGGGGAGCATGCTGCACAATTATAATGGACAGTGCAGTATGCCTACCCACCCAGGTGCTCCAGGAATTACTCCTTGAGGCACACTTCTTCCAGGAGCTTCTCCGGGATGGGACGGCTCTGTATCACCCTTTCCTTTGGGCAGTGTCTTAATAGCACAGTCGAGAGACCTGTTTTTGCAATCAAATTTTAGGCAGTTTTTTTTTCAATGTGATAATTTGAAGGAGCTGAGTCTTCAATTCTAGATGAGTCCTGGGACTAAAAGGTCAAGATATTAGTTTATGCTGTTAGTTTTGGAAAATACAAGAAAGTGATTTTTATTACAAATCTACTTGGTGTGCCCGGGAACCAAAACTGTTTTGTTATCTTTTTAAATTGAAAACAAACACTATGAAAAGGCAGTGTTGTATGACTTGAGATGAGGGAGTTTGCACCATGGCTTGAGTTATAATAATTACAATTATAGGGCTGTATTTCCCCAAATACACCCTTTTTCTCTAATTAAACCCATGGAAATGCTTCATTTTCTGGTTATTGCCAAAATGAGTTTGAGTCCTATAGAAGGGCTTGATTGTACTTCCATTAGGATTCTGTTTCTTCAGGCCATACAGGTGCAATGAAAGAAATAAAATTAATTAAAACTGTCGACATGTTTATCCCCTCCAGGTGTCATAAAATGTACTGGCTGAGACATTTTTCAAGTAATTAAGTAGACAGTTCTGTGTTTTCTAATGAGGTATTGCCCTTCCTTCTTCAATCTGTTTAACAGATTTCATCATCTAGCTATTGTCAGATGATGGAATAATTCCTATTATTCTTTAGCTCAGCCTTCCACTCTCACCGCAGTGTGTTAATCGAAATCAGAGCATTGCTGCAAAGAGGTAGTGACATGCAGGTGGCACATTTCCAAACCCAGGCTTCATATGCCAAGATTTTTCCATAATGCAGGCTAAAAAGTGGATAACACCATTTCACTTTAACCATATGTGGTTTAAATAGATTGAGCTTTTATTCAAGGCACTGTAGAGCTTCTGCATATGCAGCTCCCTCCCCTGCAATGAAAGCAGCGGATCAGCAGAATTTTACATATTGCTCTGTTTACAGGTTTTTCTATATTCTTTTTATATTAGTATTTATGCTTTCTTATTTAGTCAGAATAATCACACATTTACCAGGGGACATTTTGGGTCAGATTGTCACACGTTTGCATCATGAGGGAGAGTTCAAGTTACGCGTACAACCTTAATAGTGGCATTTTCTAGCTGTTGAATGTTGTGAGGGTCGGCTTGTGGCCCATTCTGTTTGTCCACCCTGGGGTTTGTCCCTAAACTCCCTGGTATCTGCTCCCCATACCATAGGAGGCTGTACAGAGTGGTGGAGAGCGTAGCTTCCATGGGAACACTATTCCCACACCCCCAACCCAGCAGGAGCATGGAATGAGAGGAGCCTTGGCTCAGTTTTCCCCACATACATACCTGCACACCACGAGATGTATACTGCACCAGGTATGTGGCTAATGCAGGGTAAGTCTGTATGTAGTCGGAGGGCGGAAGGGGATGGTAAGGCAGCTTTGTGACTCTTGAGTAACAGCCTGCTTCCTTGTCTGTTCCTGAGGCAGAGCAATGACACACTGCCCCTTACACAGGGCTTGTGATGAACCCACATTAAGCCCTTAATCTTCTCTTACTGTAAATTCTGATTTTCAGAGGTGCTGAACACCCTCAACTCTGAAGTTATTGGGACATGAGGTTGTTTAGCACTTCTAAAGATCAGGCCATTTTTAGTTCGGTGCCTACACATGGCTTTAGGTAGGTGACCAGATAGCAAGTGTGAAAAATCAGGATGCTTTTTGGGGAGGGCGGGGGTATAGTTGCCTATATAAGACAAAGCCTTTAATATCGGGACGTCTAGTCACCCTAGCTTTAGGTGCTCCAACTTAGGCACCTCTTTTGTATCGAATTTATTTTCCCTTTTTGCAGTTTATCTTAAAAATAATGGGCTGGATTTTCAACTGCGTTTCACCTTATATAGTGATTTACACCTGTGCAAAGTGGGTGTAAATGGTGCTGTTCTGATCTGGGAGAGTTTATACTCGTGCACTCAGGTTGCATAGGAGTATGACAACTCATGGTGCGAGGCAATGGAGAATCATTATATTTGAATAGTTAGAAGAAGTAATTAATCAAGTTTAATTTTCTTTCTCCCCTGGATACTTTGATTTTTGTAATCACTATTGATCGCATGCTTCCTACTCAGAATCAATATGAGTAAATGTAAAATTGCTCAGTCTTATATTTTATATACTATACAAAATGCAGCACCTGATCATGCAAAAAATAAATTTAGAAAGTTCATGTCTGAAACAAAATTGTTAAGGAAGTAGTTCCATTTAGAATTAATATTCTACTCAAATCACTTTAGAACATGTGTTTTTGCTGGTTGATATTTAATGTTCTAATTTTATTAACTTGGTATCATTTTAATTATAATATAGTAATATTCTCCTACTCTCTACAAAGTTATCTCTTGCAAGGTCATCTCTGATATGATTAATGTGTTTGACTAAAATGCATAAATATAATATTTAGTCATATTAAAGCACATGGGAATGTACTGAGAATAACAACTCTGTTTGAACTAAAATCAGTAAAACCTTGGAGATAAAAGATACACACAAACTTTCAGAGCCATATTCAGCCTTGGTGTAAGTTGCACTTATAGATTCTAGGACTGGAAGGGACCTCGAGAGGTCATCGAGTCCAGTCCCCTGCCCACATGGCAGGACCAAATACTGTCTAGACCATCCCTGATAGACATTTATCTAACCTACTCTTAAATATCTCCAGAGATGGAGATTCCACAACCTCCCTAGGCAATTTATTCCAGTGTTTAGCCACCCTAACAGTTAGGAACTTTTTCCTAATGTCCAACCTAGACCTCCCTTGCTGCAGTTTAAGCCCATTGCTTCTTGTTCTATCCTTAGAGGCTAAGGGTATGTCTACACCCAGCCACTAGTTCGGCGGCTGGCAATCGAAGTTCTGAGTTCGACTTATCGCGTCTTGTCTGGACGCGATAAGTCGAACCAGGAAGTGCTCGCCGTCGACTGCGGTACTCCAGCTAGACGAGAGGAGTACCGCGGAGTCGACGGGGGAGCCTGCCTGCCGTGTGTGGACCGAGGTAAGTTTGAACTAAGGTACTTCGAACTTCAGCTACGTTATTCACGTAGCTGCAGTTGCGTACCTTAGTTCGATTTGGGGGTTTAGTGTAGACCAAGCCTAAGATGAACAAGTTTTCTCCCTCCTCCTTATGACACCCTTTTAGATACCTGAAAACTGCTATCATGTCCCCTCTCAGTCTTCTCTTTTCCAAACTAAACAAACCCAATTCTTTCAGCCTTCCTTCATAGGTCATGTTCTCTAGACCTTTAATCATTCTTGTTGCTCTTCTCTGGACCCTCTCCAATTTCTCCACATCTTTCTTGAAATGCGGTGCCCAGAACTGGACACAATACTCCAGCTGAGGCCTAACCAGAGCAGAGTAGAGCGGAAGAATGACTTCTCATGTCTTGCTCACAACACACCTGTTAATACATCCCAGAATCATGTTTGCTTTTTTTGCAACAGCATCACACTGTTGACTTATATTTAGCTTGTGGTCCACTATAACCCCTAGATCCCTTTCTGCTGTACTCCTTCCTAGACAGTCTCTTCCCACTCTGTATGTGTGAAACTGATTTTTCCTTCCTAAGTGGAGCACTTTGCATTTGTCTTTGTTAAACTTCATCCTGTTTAACTCAGACCATTTCTCCAATTTGTCTAGATCATTTTGAATTATGACCCTGTCCTCCAAAGCAGTTGCAATCCCTCCCAGTTTGGTATCATCTGCAAACTTAATAAGCGTACTTTCTATGCCAATATCTAAGTCGTTAATGAAGATATTGAACAGAGCTGGTCCAAAACAGACCCCTGCGGAACCCCACTTGTTATGCCTTTCCAGCAGGATTGGGAACCATTAATAACAACTCTCTGAGTACGGTTATCCAGTCAGTTATGCACCCACCTTATAGTAGCCCCATCTAAATTGTATTTGCCTAGTTTATCAATAAGAATATCATGCGAGACCGTATCAAATGCCTTACTAAAGTCTAGGTATACCACATCCACAGCTTCTCCCTTATCCACAAGACTCTTTATCCTATCAAAGAAAGCTATCAGATTGGTTTGACACGATTTGTTCTTTACAAATCCATGCTGGCTATTCCCTATCACCTTACCACCTTCCAAGTGTTTGCAGATGATTTCCTTAATTACTTGCTCCATTATCTTCCCTGGCACAGAAGTTAAACTAACTGGTCTGTAGTTTCCTGGGTTGTTTTTATTTCCCTTTTTATAGATGGGCACTATATTTGCCCTTTTCCAGTCTTCTGGAATCTCTCCCGTCTCCCATGATTTTCCAAAGATAATAGCTAGAGGCTCAGATACCTCCTCTGTTAGCTCCTTGAGTATTCTAGGATGCATTTCATCAGGCCCTGGTGACTTGCAGGCATCTAACTTTACTAAGTGATTTTTAACTTGTTCTTTTTTTTATTTTATCTGCTAAACCTACCGCCTTCCCATTAGCATTCACTATGTTAGGCATTCCTTCAGATTTCTCGGTGAAGACCGAAACAAAGAAGTCATTAAGCATCTCTGCCATTTCCAAGTTTCCTGTTACTGTTTCTCCCTCTTCACTGAGCAGTGGGCCTACTCTGTCTTTGGTCTTCCTCTTGCTTCTAATGTATTGATAAAAAGTCATCTTGTTTCCCTTTATTCCTGTAGCTAGTTTGAGCTCATTTTGTGCCTTTGCCTTTCTGATCTTTCCCCTGCATTCCTGTGTTGTTTGCCTATATTCATCCTTTGTAATCTGTCCTAGTTTCCATTTTTTATGACTCCTTTTTATTTTTTAGATCATGCAAGATCTCGTGGTTAAGCCAAGGTGGTCTTTTGCCACATTTTCTATCTTTCCTACTTGC
Organism: Terrapene triunguis; assembly: GCF_002925995.2. Taxonomy (NCBI): domain Eukaryota; kingdom Metazoa; phylum Chordata; order Testudines; family Emydidae; genus Terrapene; species Terrapene triunguis. The sequence continues at coordinate 15,025,811 of NW_020664562.1, read as the reverse complement.
TACTCCAGGTGTGATTTTTGGCCCTCAGAGACTTTGTACATTGTTTTTAAAGACAGTTAGCTATTTTAAAGGGATATTTAAAAACTATTTTAAAACTATTTTAGAGCCAAATTCTACTTTCATTTAAACTTTAAATTTAGTGCAAATCCAGAGTACCGCCTTAAATGGAGTTACTCTCTCCTTCCTGCTACTGATTGGTTTATGCCCAGAGCATTTTACTAAATTCTTGGCCTCAATGAGATATTGTAGCAATGAGTTCCACAGGTGGATTGTGCAGTGAGTAAAAAGTATTTCCTTTTATAATTTTTAAATTTGTTGCCTTTGAGTGAATGGGGCCTCGTTGTATTATGAAAAAGGATAATCGGAGAACTCTATTTACCCTCTTTGTACCATTCCATCAATTTACCTTAGCCATATTCACTCTTATTTATCTCCTCTCTTAACAGAACCAGTCTTTTCAGTTACTCTTCATATGAAAATCCATTCATGCCTTTAATCATTTCCATTGCCTGTCTCTGAACCTCCTTTACTTCTGTTATGTCCTTTCTTTGAGATAAAGTAAGCAAAAGTGTACACAGCAATCCAGGTGAGGGCATTTGAGTGATTTATATAGTGGCATTACAATATTTTCAATATTATTTTCTATCCCATCTCTCTGGCATCCTAACATTGTGTTTGCTTTTTTGACCTCTGCTGCACATTAAGCAAAGGTTTTCATTGTGCCTGATATTGTTCTACGTGGGGTTTTTATTAATGTCTCTGCACTTGAGTTTACCCTGGAAAGTATTCCCAAAACTGTTTAATAATATCTAAAGTTTTAGGAGTTTAAGGGTATTTGGTAATACATATTAAATGAAATAGCGTGAACACTTTCAAAGTCAATCAAGGAAGGAGTTTTTCTGAGAAAATCAGTTTTAACAATTGATATATATTAATCCCTTATTGGGAGAGAAATATGCTTGTTGCATCCTGGAAAACATTCAGTATGGTAGTCAAGTTCTTTTAGAACACTCACTGACAAGCACAATCTCTTACTGTTTTTTAAACCCACACATAGAACCCCTTTCTGTAGGCAAGTTTCAAGTACCAGGGGCACCCTTGTTAGGGATCAAGTTTACTAAGGAATAAGGGCTTGTCTACATGAGGAAATTGCCTGAAATAACAATTGAAGAGTAAAGTATTCTGCTATTCTGGCTTCCCACGTGGATATTCTATTCCAGCATAAAAGTCACTTTGTTCCAGAATAATTAGTGTTCCTCCAAGCAGGCTAATTATTCTTGAAGAAAATCACTTTTATTCTAGAAAAAAATGTGCACATGGTGAGCTATTCCAAAGTAGCTATTGTAGAATAGCCTGTCTGTTTCTCTGTATAAACTAAGAACTTTCAATATAATTAGTAATTAGAGATGGTAGGGAATAAAAATTTCCTGGGGAAAATTACAACTTTTTGGTGAAAAATCAAAACTGAAATATTTTGACTGTAAACAAAAATATTTAGCTTCGGAAATGCCACTTCAGTGCCATATGTAGTTTAGGTTCCTCATGTTCCCATTCTTCTCTATAGCCCAGGCTTCCTGTTCAGACCACAGTTTTCATTGTGCACTATGATCTTCCCTCTTGATGAGGGGAGGCAGTGCATCATGGGAGTCCCTAGCTCTGGTGTATCATGGGAGATGTAGTCTGTCCATAGAGCCCTACCCATAAAGGAGAATGTGGATATGAGGCAACCAAAGTACAACTCCTGTGATGTACCCTGACAGCATACCAAAATGGAATATTTCCAGTTTGGGGTTCTTGTTTTTTTCAATGAATAATCAATATTTCCTTCAAAAAGCAGACAGTTTTCACAAAAATTTTAGTTTTGTCATAAACCCAATTTTCAATTATATCTGTTTTGATAGAAAATTTTCGACCAGCCCTATTAATATAATAGGAGATGTAATTTGTCTTCAATCTTTTATGTGTATAAGTGAGCCTGCATATTCTGTTGCAGTTCATGAGACCATTTGCACTGTGGGATATACCCACCTCCACACTGCCCCTTTTCATTATGCAATGTTAGCACTACCGTTTCAGAGACAGTATCGCGGTACTATGCATCACAGGAGACATTCTGGGAATCACCTTGCTGCACGCTTCTGGAACTGTACATTGCCTTCACGCATTTGGCAATGGCAGCTCCCACTCACTTCTCCATTCAGAGACAGTATCGCGGTACTATGCATCACAGGAGACATTCTGGGAATCACCTTGCTGCACGCTTCTGGAACTGTACATTGCCGTCACGCGTTTGGCAATGGCAGCTCCCACTCACTTCTCCATTCTGCCAAAATGTGTGGACGACGTGGAGCAAGTCCATGAAGATGTGGTTCTGCTGCTCGTGGGACAAACATTCATGCAGTGCCTTTCCAGCTACTGGGGGGAATTGGTCCAGAAATATTTGAGATGCTGGCCAAGAGGGTGAATGAAAATCCAGTGGGGTCTCATGGAGCAGATGTCTTCAATGCCAGGATTGCAATGCTATACCCATGGATGGACTGCTGCCTCTGGTTCTGGAAAAGCAGCATGAGGTGGTTGGACCACATCATCTTGGAAACTTGGGATGATGACCAATGGCTGCGGAACTTCAGAATGAGGAAGCATACCTTCATATAGTTGCATGAGCAGCTTGCACCAACCTTTCCAGTGCCTCACCACTCATTTTTGGAAGCCCATACCGGTGCAGAAGCTGGTGGCTATTGTCCTTTGGAAGCTGGTAAACCTGACAGCTGCCAGTCAGTTGCAAATCAGTACAGGATTGGGAAGTCCCAGTAAAGATTGTACCATGGGGGGAAGAAGGGACTTGATTCTCCAAAAACAAAATGGTTTTGTATCCAGTTATTTTGGGGGACCCCACATAGCCATTCTTAACTTGCTCACGAAGTCTTATCCTGACATTACCAACTCAAGAAAAATTGAGTTCTCCAGGCTGAGTAGTTGCAGAATGGTGGTTGAGTGAGCTTTTGGGCAGCTGAAAGCACATTGCTGATGCCTGTGGACCCATCTCGATGCCAACACGGTTTCGTAATCGTGGCTTGTTGTGCCTTGCACAACATATATGAAACAAAAGTGAACCTGGAACTTGCATTTTAAGGAATACAACAAAAAAGACTTGATATGGTAATACACCGGCCTAGGCATATGATTATCTCCCTATTGCCTGGCCCCGTGTTACTGTCTCTCAGCTGATGGAATTACTTATTTACTGTAAGTGGTAGGGGCTTGTGCTTCTGTGGCTGAAAACCCTGGGATCAATCCCTATGATGATCTTAGGATGCATATGTACATGTAGGTACAGTTCACTATGCTAGTCTTAAATTGTGCATTTTTCTAATAGGATTGTGCAACACAAACACTTTCTTCCCTCATTTCACTAGTTTTATCCACAATGGCATTTTGCAGTAAAGCTTTTCTGCCATACAGCATTGTTGATAAAGCTATTTTATCATTGCCTTTTCACATACTTCAGAAATTTTGATTTTCATTTGTGCGCATTTGTTGAAGTTTGATATTCACTGGGCTGGGAGCCTGACCTCGGAGTTTTATATTTTCAAGTTTTCTAAAGCCATCAGCATTTGGGCAACCAAGAATTACTGTGACTGACAGTTCAAAAATACAGTGATCTGTTGTGTCTAGCCTATGTCATTCTGGGGAATATTTAAATCAATAATAATGCTATCGGAACTGGAAATCAAATGCAAAATAATTCCCCTGGCTTCCTGTGTATAATGACATTTGCTCTTTTGATGAATTGCTAATGTGTTCTTGGACAGAAGAACTGGCAGAACAGCCAAGTCCAGGATATAAATGGTAGGGCTGGGATAGTGGTGCTGTTATTGCATTTACCACTATTTACTCCTAGCAAACAATAGGGCATTCTACACATGCTGCGTCTCTCTATTATGAATAATTCAATTTCTAAAAAGTCTAAATAAAATGTAAAGCTACTCCTTTAATCTTACAGAAATTGTTTTCTTAAAGTAAACATTAGCCTTTTTTTGTTTAAATCAACTTGAAATCTAATTTAATTAAAAATTAGTTTGTTACATTTGTCCTCCTCACAATTTTTGTCATTTTACAATCACATTTCCCTATTTTATTACATTTGTTTCTCTTCCCTGTTGATATGTGAGGGAACCACACTAACAACAAGGGGAAACTGCCTGACTGTAGGTTGGAAACAATGAAACCTACTATATTCAAAGTATTCTCAAATGCACTATATAACAAACTTGGGGGGGGGGGATTCTAATCTCTCTTTCATTTAGAATCCTAGAATATTAGGGTTGGAAGAGACCTCAGGAGGTCATCTAGTCCAATCCCCTGGGGGTATTTGGTAAATTGTATCATTGCTAATAATTCTGTTGTAAAACATAAATCATAGGTGTTAGCTATGCTACAAAACCACAATAAGTGATGTCAGCATTTGAAACGCTAGTTCTGAGATTTTTCTAAAAGGAATACTGTAGTATGATTTCTTTTTAAACTGGAAACAATTTTAAAAAGCATAAATGATTTGTGGCTCCCCAGTGATTCCAGGTTTGCTAAACATGTTAGAAGATTATAGTGAGGGTGGTTCCCCCTCTATTCCCCCCCCGTATGGCATTCTAATAAATATTTGGCAGAGTGCATTCTTTGATCTTGCGGTAGGAAAAGCTTGTCACGCTGGATTCATTCTTTATACTAATTGATTATGCGTAGTTCCTTAATTAAACTAGGAAAATGGTTTACATCATATTTTATAGATTTGTTAGGACTATAATGTAGCCACATCTAATAGGTGTGGTTTAGAAGAATTGAAAACCCTCTTAACCTTTTTCCAGAGCAAATTTTACTTGATTGAAATGTTTTCTACTGTGTATATAAAGTTTTCAGTAGTGGGAAATAAATTACACTTTCCTCTTTACACACATTTACTTCATTTTCCTTGACTTTCAATTTAGACATCATTAAGTTTTTGCTATGGAGTGGTGTTCACACTGCAACATCTCAGATAGAAAATTTAAAATAGATTCATTTCAAAATTAAAATAGAAGATCAGCAATATTTTCTTTTGTTTTAGTGCATTTTCAAATGAATATGTGAGAGGGAACACTTTTTCACACTGAAGGGTTAAATGCATCTGGGATATAAAATGAGTAGAAACCTTATGTGAGGGGAAATAACCCCTTACAGTGAGAGGTTATTATACATCAATGCATTATATACAGGCATAGCAAGATTTTGATTACCTAGAGTTACGGTTGCCAGAGGGCTTCTGATTTAAATTTCTAAAGCTTGATCACAGCATCATGGGGATTGTTGGAAATTCCATTTCCCATTACTCCTGCTATCTTGCAATCTCTAGTTCTGTGCTTTAGAAAAATTACACAGTATTTTCCCCCTTTCCACTTATCCATGCATGTAGGTGGATTTCTCACTGTCGCTTTACAGCTGTTTTTGCAATGCTGGCCCTTTTTAGAATATCATTTTGACTGAGTGGAGTTGTACAGTGGGGCCCCACTCAGCTGGGGCAGCTATACCAATAATTAATAATAATAATTACATGAATGGAAGCCTCATCCATTTGGGAAAAAGAATTTGACGAAATTCTGGCTCCAATGAAGTTGATAGCAAAACTCCCCTTGACTTCAGTGAGCTCATGATTTCTCCCTTAGTGTGATGCTGAAAATTTAAGAATTCCCATTTACATTCAGGTCCTGATGAAAGCAGTCCCTAGTGCCCTAGGCATAGCACAAAGGGCTTCCTGTAACTCCACCCCTGCACTGTGGCTCTGCCCCACCATTTGGAGGATGGCTTCCATCCCAAGGAGCTAGAGGTAGTGGTATGACAGGTATAGCAGCAGGGACTCCTTCTCCTACCCCAGGAGAGGTGGGGTTGGCACTTGTATTGCTTTATCAGATGTGTGGGCTGGCCCCTGTGCCCATTTCTACTTTGCTGGAATGGTGTTGGTGTGAGGAGGGTGCAGAGCAATGAGTGTTGGAGCTAGCGCCGCACTGAGATGCATGGGACAGTGCATAGTTCTCAGAGCTGTTGTTTCATGCACTCTGCAGAGTTAGGCAGATACTCTGTCCCTGTGTTGGTTTCACTTGTCTGTCTTTACTAGCAACGTTAAAAGCGCTGCCGTGGCAGTGCTTTAACGTGGCTGTGTAGTCGTGGCACCACGAGGGGAGTAGCTGGGGCACTGTCTACACTGCCACTTTGAAGCACTGAAACTTGCAGCGCTCAGGGGTGTTTTTTTCGCACCCCTGAGCGAAAAAGTTGCAGCGTTGTAAAGTGGCAGTGTAGACAAGGCCTAGTCTCAAGCTTTTCTTTGCATCCATCAGGGCTAACAACTTAATTTTTTGTAAAGGAAAGTTGAGATTCTGATGTAATCACAGGACTTCAGCAGCTGGGGCCCTAGGCATTGCAGTGCCTATGCCATAATCCAGCCCTTATTACAGCCATTTAACTGTAGGAGTTTCCATTAACACCTACTTAATTCCCTAAACTTGTGCTAAAGAAACACCAACTCTTATGTACAAGACCACAAACAGCTCTGACCTACAAATTGAGGGTCAGAACATACCAGAGAAACAAGGTTTTCTTTAATGATTGTCAGAATTGCTAACTTGACCCACAAATGTGAAAGCAACATAGTAGTGACTCTAATATGCTCATATCAGGTATGAATTCCAGCCTGTGTGCAATAATGGTCTGATCCTGAGAGGCAGTGTCCTACGAATTCCAGCACCTCAGAATCAATCCCCAAATTTTTACATTAGAAGGCCTAGAAAACTCCATTTTTAATTCAAAGGAACCATCCTGGGGTGGGAGGGATATTACATATTATATTTCACTGCAATAAAGATCTACTGGATATACCAATCCACTAGAGGCAACATGTACATTCCTGAACTAGGTGTAGTTTGCGTATTTGGAGAGACAGAGACATCAGATGAGCAGTCAGGCAAAGAGTGAACTTGCATTCTGTACCTCTGTGCTGTTAAAGTGCTAACACTGAGCAATTAGTAAACAAGAAAAATGTTTTAAATGTGGTGCATTCATTTTACCCCCATTAATTTGTAATATAGTAGTTCCATCATTTTCTCTTTCATTTGGCAAAACAAGGGAGTGGTGGCTGCTTGATTTATTTCTTTGCTTACATTTTTTTCAATGGTCTTGAATTTCTTCACACGAAGGACCAGATCCAAAGGCCTTGGCTACACTTGCAGATGTACAGCGCTGTGAGTTAAACCTGACTTCGTACAACTGAGTAGGTTAAGCGCTGCAGTCTGTCCACACTGACAGCTGCCCAGCGCACTGTCGTGGCCACATTTGCAGCATTTGCTGCACCATTGGGAGCGGTGCATTATGGGCAGCTATCCCACAGAGCACCTCTTCCCATTCTGACGCCGTGGGTTGTGGGAAGGGGGCGTGGGTGCGGGGCATTCTGGATCCTGTTCCAACGCCCCGTAATGCATCGCTTCGCATCCCAGAAATCCCTGTTTCTGTCCACCTTTGGCGCCATCTTTCAACGGTTTCTGTGCAGCGCGATCTGTCTGCGGGAAATGGAGCCCGAACTGCTGAGACGTATGCTGACTTATCTCGCCAGCACGTCACGTTTGGCTGTCGAACTATTCCTTAAGATCCAAAGTGACAGTGAGAGTGAGGAGTCCGACGATGCTATCGAGCCGCGTAACACGTACGACACGAAATTGCTTGTGGCATTCACGGACATGCTCAGCACCGTGGAACGCTGCTTTTGGGCTCGGGAAACAAGCACCGAGTGGTGGGATCACATTGTCATGGAAGTCTGGGATGATGAGCAGTGGCTGCAGAACTTTCGGATGAGAAAAGCCACTTTCATGGGACTGTGTGAGGAGCTCGCCCCCACCCTGCGGCGCAAGGACACGAGATTGAGAGCTGCCCTGCCAGTGGAGAAGCAGGTGGCTATTGCAATCTGGAAGCTGGCAACTCCAGACAGCTACCGGTCGGTTGCAAACCAGTTTGGAGTGGGGAAGTCGACCGTTGGAATCGTGTTGATGCAAGTTTGCAGGACCAGTAATCGCATCCAGCTCAGAAGAACCGTGACTCTGGGTAACGTGCAGGACACAGTGGATGGCTTTGCACAAATGGGGTTCCCTAACTGTGGAGGGGCGATAGATGGCATGCACATTCCTATTCTGGCACCACCCCACCTAGGATCCGAGTACGTTATCGGAAGGGGTATTTCTCTATGGTTCTCCAGGCGCTTGTGGATCACCGTGGGCATGTCATTGACATTAACACAGGCTGGCTCGGAAAGGTGCATGACGCAGGCATCTTTCGGAACACTTGGCTGTTCGGGAAGATGCAGGCCGGGACTTTTTTTCCCAGAGCGGAAGATCACGGTAGGGGAAGTTGAAATGCCCATTGTGATCCTTGGAGACCCCACTTACCTGTTAATGCCGTGGCTCATGAAACCCTACACAGGGAGCCTTGACAGCAGCAAGGAATGGTTCAACTACAGGCTGAGCTGGTGCCGAATGACTGTGGAGTGTGCCTTTGGCCGTTTAAAGGCCCGGTGGCGATCTCTGTATGGGAAGCTGGACTTGGCCGAAAACAGCATCCCCGCGGTTATATCCGCATGCTGTGCCCTCTGTAATATTTGTGAAGGGAAGGGTGAAAGCTTCACTCAGGCATGGACCTCCGAGGTTCAACACCTGGAGGCTGAATTTGCACAGCCAGAGAGCAGGGCTATTACAGGGGCCCAGCGCGGGACTGCAAGGATTAGGGATGCCTTGAGGGAGCAATTTGAGGCTGAAAATCAGCAGTGATATCTGGTGCCCTGCAGGGGAGTGAAGTGCAGTAGTTCCAATCTTTAGGAATCAGTGTTTGCTAAGCAGACAAGCAGACTTGCAGTGCCTGTCTATTTCCTGGGCTAAGGAGTCTTTTACTTTATGCAATAATAAAGAATGTTTTCAAAGCCAAAAAATCCATTTATTGAAAAGAAACAAGGGGGTGGAGTGGGCAACGGTACAATCACAGATTCGCATATGTCCTGTCTGGTGTGCTGTGCAGTGAGTGCTGCACTTCAGGATAGCTATACTGCATGGTGATGGGGGTTGAGTGCAGAGGGTAAGGGTCGTGGTTTTCAGGGCTGGGTGGTGAAGATACTGGTGTTGGAGGCAGCTGGTGGCGTGAAGAACACGGAAGTTGGGGAAAGTGGGTTGGAGGTGACAGTGGGGCACAACGGAAAGAGTTTTGGGACAAGGGCTCTAGGGGGGGTGGCGTTTGCGTTTGTGGTACTGCTCCTTCTGCATGGCTACAAGCTCCTGGATAGCGTCTGCTTGGCGCTCCAGGATGCTTATGAGCCGATCCGTGCTTTGCTGCCAGAGCTCTGTGCTTTGCCGCCGGTGCGCTGCGTTTTCCTGGCGGATCCTGCTTTCTCTCTCCCTCCAGTTCTGTGCTTTCTCATTCTCTTTAATAGATTGCCGCATCACTTCTTGCAGCATGTCGTCTTTGCTTTTTCGCGGTCTCTTCCTGAGTCTTTGCAGTCTCTGAGCAGGTGATGAGAGGGACGGCTGAGGTCTCAAGGTTGATGCAGCTGTATAGGCAAAATGCAACATTTAACAGAGGCAGCATTGTTTATACCAGACAGAGTAATGATTTCCCCTGCACTTAAGGAGTAGAAAACACACAGGGTCTACACAATTGCATAATTTTCCCATCCGAAACAGAGCGCACATATCCCACGGGAGCCTCAAAATGGTGAGTAAGGGGGACTGATTGTTTCAGGTCTGCACTGTCCTCTGGGTTTCTGTGCCTTGGGGAGAGCCAACAGCTTCAGGGGGCACCTACACTGAACTCTGTCCCAACATTTTCCACAGGAGTTCGTCCTGGACGATATCTCGCTGCTGAGGGTGACCCGGGAAGCAAGAGGGGGGGGGTCTTCTACTGCAATGCGGCTTGCGCCCTGGCCCATATGCAGCTTGCCTGTGTGCAGCAATGGTCCCCCCCCGCCCCTCGCGGCACAGTGGCGCAGACACGTTAGCCTGGCTGGGACAAGGACCACGGTGGCTCTCCCAATAAACCTGCGCAAGCGCATTGCACACGTTCTGGATGAGACATTCGAGGAGATTATCGAGGCCGATTACCGCGATGTGATAAACCACATCAATGCACTATTCCGCATCAAAGCATGCATGCCTAACCCTCCTCTCCCAAAAAGCCCGCACCGAAAAAATTCCTTCCCCCCCAAAAAAAACCGCTTACCGGGAACCTGCTCTTCTGTTTGTCCTCCACCAAGTACCGGCCGCTGCGACTGGCTACCTTCCTCCTGGCTTGAGAAGAGCTCCTGGCTGCATGGCTCCAGGGATTCTGGGGTGTCTCCATCCGGCCCACCACCCTCACTCCCGTTTTCCTCCTCCTCCTCCTCCCTCCCCACCCCACCGGCTCTGAAGTGTCCATGGTGGTGCTCGGAGTGGAGGTGGGGTTAACCCCAAGTATCGCATCCAGCTCTTTGTAGAATCGGCAGGTCGCGGGGGGAGCACCCGAGCGGCCATTTGCGTCGCTGGCTTTGTGGTAGGCACTCCGCAGCTCCTTCACTTTAATCCTGCACTGCAGGGCGTCCCGGTCATGGCCCCTTTCCATCATGTCCTTTGATACCTTCCCGAAGGTATCGTAATTCCTATGGCTGGAGCGCAGCTGGGACTGTACAGCTTCCTCCCCCCAAACACTGATGAGGTCCAGCAACTCGCCATTGCTCCATGCTGGGGCTCGCTTGGCGCGTGGAGGCATGGTCACCTGGAAAGATTCGCTGATAGCATTCCACACCACGCGGGGCTGAGCAAACAGGAAGGGGATTTTTAAAATTCCCGGGGAATGTAAAGGGTGAGTCACATGGTTGGTTACCTGAGGCCAGGGCAGTAGAGTTCGAACTGATGACCCGAGTGGCTAGAACAGGCATTGTGGGATAGTGCCGAATACTTCTGGAAGCCAGTCACAGCGCATTGGGCGGCCACACTGGCGCCACAGCGCTGCAGTGGCAGCGCAATACATGCTATTCCTCTCGGGGACGTGGAGTACGTGCAGCGCTGTAGCCACGGAGATACAGCGCTGCAAATGCCTTGCCAGTGTGGACGGGGAGTGAGTTACAGTGCTGGGGGCAGCTTTACAGCACTGTAACTCCCAAGTGTAGCCAAGGCCTCAGCTGGTGTAAGTTGGCATAGCTCAAAATGTCTTGAATTTTGTATCCACATCAGAGACTACAATACAAACTGATGTTGCTTTCTTACCACAGAAAGACACCGTTTGTCTCTTAATACAAGTGCAGACTTTACTTTTTCAGTGTGATAGATTATATAAGAGGATTTTCACTTAAAAATTCTTTTTCAGTTTTCTCCACTGATTCATTGTTTTGAAGGATCCATTCTCTCTCTAATTTTCTGTGCCATCCCGCAAAAGGTCATATTATTGTTTTTTGGAACGTTTTGAGGAAGAAATCTGTGGCTTTTTTTTTTTCCCCAGAATCAAAAAAATATTTCCACAGCTGTTGCAGGAAAGGTTAAGCCTGTACCAGCATCTAAAACAATTAGTACAGGATACTTTGTTTGATGGTTCCTAGAGAACTAGTACGCAGTACTGAGATGTTAAAGGTTTCATTTTGGATTCTGGCAAAAATTATGCATGCTGTGCCTAAGAAAAAGTGCGTGGTATCAAAGCAGTTTTGCTAATAAAGTCCTACCTTCTTTTTCCCCCCACTCCACTGATATTGATAGAGCTTTATCAAGACAAATAGTAAATAATGTAGTCAATACACAATAAATCTTTTATCTGCCATTACATATACAAGGAAATACCCACCACCGCCTTATATTTTTAATAATCAACTATTGGCCACAAGTAATTTCTTTAATTGACAAGCTTTGTAAATCTTCATTTTAGAAACTGAACATTTTGTGAACAATTTGTTAGATTTAAGTAGATTGCTATACATTTGAGGGTTTTAATTATTAGCTGCGCCTGTAATATGCACCTGCATCTAATGCATCAAGAACCTTAAGCAAACCGTATGCAATAGTTTGTCTAGATTAATTGAGCATACATAATTTACCATTTCAATTCACACAAAAAGCATATTTTCCTCATTCATGCAAATATACAGCCCATCTTTGTTGGGGAAAATAAGTGATTTTTACTTTAAAATTCAAGGGATACTGTCAATGTCATATTAATATATTTTTAAATTTCTTTACGTGTCATCATAGATGATTAATGAAAGAATTGTTTTTAATCTAATTTACTTTTCACTATGATTTATGTTTCCATTTTGCTTTTTATTCAATGTGGGTAATAAAAATAGACTGCTCAATTTCAAATACATTTCAAGTTAGTTTCATTTTCTAATTCTAAAGCAGTAGTAAAATGTTGATGTCCTTGTAAAATAAATCAATGCAACAATGTTAGATTCACAGAATCACACAGAAATCTTGAAATTAAAAATTTATTTTCATTGAAAAAGTTTTGTCTTCAATTTATTAAAATATATTTACACATACTGTAACAGATTTTTAAAAGTTGGAGACTTGGCAAACATAGAGCATGATTCTGGCTGGACTCTTGGAGGAGCTGCACCATCCTAATAATGGTGCCTCGAAAGTGCCTCCGTTCCTATGGGACTTTGGTCTGGTCTACATTAGAGTTTGGAAAGAGAAAATAGTTAAGGACATAGAGGTGAACGGTAATTGGGATAAAATACAAGATGGTTTTACAAAGGTAGATTGTGCCAGACCAACCTGATCTTCTTTGAGAAGATAACTGATTTTTAGACAAAGGAAATGCAGTAGATCTAATCTGCCCAGATTTAAGTAAAACATTTGATACAGTTCCACATGGGAAATTATTAGTTACATTGGAGAAGATTGGGATTAATATGAGAATTAAAAAGTGGATAAGGAACTGGTTAAAGGGTTGACTACAGGGGGTTATACACTCAGGCTGGAGAGAGGTTACTAGTGGAGTTCCTCAGGGATCGGTTCTGGAACCAATCTTATTTAACATTTTTATTATTGATCTTGGCTCAAAAAGTGAGAGTGTGCTAATAAAATTTGCAAATGACACAAAGTTGGGGGGTATAGCCAATGTGGAGGAGGACCGGAATATCATACAAGAATATCTGGATACCTTGTACACTGGAGTAATAGAAATGGAATGAAAAGTGCAAGGTCATGCATTTAGCGACTAACAACAAGATTTTTTGCTATAAGCTGGGAATTTATCAGTTGGAAGCGACAGAGGAAGAGAAAGGCCTGGGTCACAGGATGACTATGAGCCGTCAGTGTGAAGCAGCCGTGAAAAAGGCTAAAGCAGTCCTAGGATGCATCAGGCAAGGTATTATACAAGGCACTGGTGAGACCTCATCTGGAATACTGTGTGCAATTCTGGTCTCCCATGTTCATGAAAGATGAATTCAAACTGAAACAGGTGCAGAGAAAGGCAACAAGGATGATTAGAGGAATGGAAAACCTATCTTATGAGAGAAGACTCAAAGAGCTTAGCTTGTTTAGCCTAACCAAAAGAAGGCTGAGGGGAGATATTATTGCCCTCTATAAATACATCAGAGGGATAAATACCCTGGCGGGAAAGGAGTTATTTAAGTTCAGCAGCAGTGTGTACACAAGAACAAATGGCTATAAACTAGCCATCAATAAGCTTAGGCTCGAAATTAGACAAAGGTTTCTAACCAGCAGAGGAATGAACTTCTGGAACAGCCTTCCAAGGAGTGCAGTGGGATCAAAAAAGTATCAAACTCAGTCTTGAAGTCAGTTAAGTTTATGGAGGGGATGGTATAACACGACTGCCTACAATGGCATGTGGCCTATCAGCAACTGCCAGTAGCAGAAATCCCCAACTGCTGGAGACGGGACACTAGATGGGGAGGGCTCAGAGTTACTCCAAAGAATTATTTCCCAGGTATCTGCCTGGCAGGTCTTGCCCACATGCTCAGGGTCGAACTGATCACCATATTTGGTGACAGGAAGAAATTTACCCTGGGTCAGATTGGCCGAGACCCTGGGGTTTTTTTCCCTCCGTCCTCTGCAGCATGGGCCTAGGTCATTTGCAGGTTTACACTAGTACAAATGGTGATTTCTCTGTAGTTGAAGTCTGTGATTTGAGGACTACAGTAACTCAGCCAGAGGTTAGGGGTCTATTACAGGAGTGAGTGGGTGAGGTTCTGTGGCCTGCAATGTGTAGGAGGTCAGACTAGATGATCACAATGGTCTCTTCTGACCTCAAAGTATATGAGGTCTGCCAGTACTTCCCTCATCTCAGGAGCCATGGCCCTGCCCAACTACAACCACATTGGGGCCACTGAAACAGGTGGCACAGTCCCCAGCTCATTCAATACTAGGCTGGACTCTTAGCCAAATTATGCAGCATTGGCATATAAACTCCCTGTGCCTTCTCTTCTCCGCTCCATTAGGTTAGCTTTAATTTGGCCCATAATGCGTAAGCAAATGAAGCAATCATCATGCACTCCTGAATAGCTCACACACAGCTCCACCCTCTAGAGTCTGTTTCGATGAGGGGGAGGGATGATGGCCAGGATACAAGGGTTGTTGCATACTCTTTTTCATATTGTCATAGGAGCTTTTTTTTCCCCTGAGCTGTCACTAGAGTTGGACATGAGACCTTCCTTTCACATCTCAGCTGAAGGAAAGTACCTCATTTCAGCACCTCCTCCCTGACCTGTATTCTCCATAGCAGTGTTTTCACTGGGTGCAAACCTAAGAACTTCTGGGCCAGAGATGAAGGAGCTTCCACCTATTCCATTTCAAGAGCTGTAGACATCAGGCAGGCTTATGCAGCCTCTCCAGATACATAAGCATATGCTTATAAAAACTAAATAATCCTATTATAAACATAAATTATAGTTTCAACTTTTGTTCATACATGTTATTAATTAATACCTGAAATCTTTACAACACATACTTCATTAGTTCCTCACAATTGTAACTACACCTCTACCTCGATATAACGCGGTAAAGCAGTGCTCCGGGGGGGGGGAAGGGGCTGTGCACTCTGGTGGATCAAAGCAAGTTCAATATAATGTGGTTTCACCTATAACGCGGTAAGATTTATTGGCTCCCGAGGACAGCGTTAGGTAGAGGTAGAGGTGTATGTTTGAAATATAGACGTTCCTTGGAACTAGAGAAATGAATTAAGGAACTGTTATAATTCTTAGTTTTATCCTTTATGATGTGAAACAGATTTTGGATCAGTAAGTATTATTTTCTAGTTATTCAGGTTCACATTCTGTTCTCATTTGCTCTCATAATATAAATTTAGAACACCACTGACTAAGTAAAGTTACTCCAGATTTACACTTGTTGTTTCCATTATTTTTATTACTATTTTAATTTGTTATTGCAGTAATAATAAAAGTAATAAAACTAAGGGCCCCAGTCAAGGATCCAGGTCCCACTGCCCTAAGTTTGTGTAAACACTTAATTACAAAGATAGTCCTTGCCCCAAAGAGCTTACAATCTGGGTCAGAACAGAATTTAACAGGGACTCTTGCTATGGCTGAGAAGTAGGAGGGAAGATAATTAGTCTGTCATGCCATGTGGAGAAGAGGAAAACCGAATTTTTTTTTAGGCTGAATGAAAGAGAAGGAAGGGGAGTGCTCTGAAGCTGTGGAGAAGAGTGGACGGGGATTTGAGAGTGAGAAAAGAGCGTATGAGTGTAGAAAGAAAAGAGAGAGGCTCTGAGATAGAAGGAAAAATAATTGTAATGAAAAATATCTAAGGTGATGTGTGGGCTTTTTTATTTTGTTTGTGCTGGAGGGCTGTCCTTCTCTGATCCTCTTTCAGTCTCCAGATGCTCTCTCCTCTAGTCACCATACAATTTCTGCTTTTTCTTTCTTTGTGAGTGATTGAGGTTGTTATTAATAATTGATTTTCCATTGAAATGTGACTCCTCAAGGTGTACCCGTCAGATTTCTTGGCCCTTGGGCCAGGTCTGCCCTATCATGTACAGTATCAAACTGGTATAATATGCTCCAGGTGAACTTGGATTTAAAACCATGGTTATAATGGACCACATGACACAAATTTTCATTGTAAGTTGAGAAGACTGTCATGAAGAACATTTATCCAGATTCCCCTAGGGAGTGTCTGCCTACTGCCAACTATTACCAGCTTTCAGGAAGGAAAAGGCAAGGGATTCTTTTTTTTTTTTTTTTCACCTTCAAATATAGAGGCAAGCTAAAGAAACAAGCGCAGTGAAGTAAATCCCATTCTTGAATGCATCCAACATTGGAAGGCAGTGAGAGTTGCCTAAACTCATGGAAGGAGGAACTTTGCTCTGGCAACATGTTGTTTGTTTTGTTTTGTTTTAAAGGTTGCTGTCAGGTTGATTTCAGGCCAGTATTTAGATTTTCTGAAAACAAAGGTTTTATAAAAGTTAAGATCAATAGAAGCAACATGTTTCCATGGGTTATTGTTCCTATTTTTAATACTCATGGAAACTATATTTTCATATTGTATTTTCAAACTGTATTGTTCATATTTAAGGAACCCTCTGCTTTTCAGGCAATACAAACACTCCTGTGCCTGCTAATGCAGGAGAACAAAAAAAGAAACTGCTTTTATTGTCCAGTCATAGTGAAAAGTAAGCTAGACTTTTTTGCTCACTTTTAAAAATCCAAGGTATTCCTATATCATTCAGAGCAGGACATTTGCAGTCTCTTTTTCAAAATCTATGCAGCTGATCCTCAGCTGGTATAACTCCGTTGAAATGAACAGAGCTAGGCTGATTTATGTCAGCTGAAGAGCTGACCTGTGATTCTTAAAATGACAGGGTCCCTTTAATTAAAAAAGGAAAAAAATGTGCATCTGCCAGTGTTGAGTCTGTGGCTAAGCAAAAGCTTTCCCCACCATTAATCTCCCATTTTATGTTCAGAGACCACAATGGCTTGTCTGATGTTTTGTGGTTAGAAGTCTAGTTTCAGAGCACTTGTCCTTTTTGTTCTGCTTTGACATTGACATTGTGTTTTGCTTTAGTCTGAACACAAAGGAACAAACAACCTGCTCTGCATAAACATTTGTCACCTTTCCCTCCTAAAATTAGTATTCTTCAAAACGGGCCAACATATTTATGCTGCATATGACATCCTAACTCTGACAACTAAGAAACAAAGTAATGTACAGTAAGCATGCCAGTTGAAGCTGATTATATTAATTGCTATTCAGGTCAGCGCTTAGATTAATTATTTTGTTTATGTAGTATGTTTAAGTGATTGCCTGATTGCTGTTCAGTAGATTGATTACTTGTTACATTTACCTTGTGGTTTCTGCGGGGAAAACATCATTTAGATTTCATCATTTTAAAATATACTGGGGGCAGGGAGGGAAAAGGGAGATGCGGGTGTTCATTTCTTAACATATAACTGCATTAATATCAAGCAGGAAACTGGAAAATGGGCCTCATGAAGCACGCATTTTTAAATGTGCCCAAGCTTAGAGATGATAATGTACCCTTTAGACTCTGCAGTATCTAGAGCAATTATTGGGAAAGAAGAGAAATAAAAAACATGTTATTAAAATACAGACAACAGTGAATGGGCAGGGTCAACATTGTGTCCACTGAGGATGGGCAAAGTGGTTTGGTTCATATAAGAACCACTGCCATGTCCTTTGCACAGACCAAAACCCAAACCTCTGACCCTTCAGTCTCACCTTTTGATGCTATTGAGGGCAAACTCAGTGAAATTTAACTCTCAGTTTTCCTGGAATTCTTCTATGAGGATTGAACCCCCTGTGGAATAAGCAAGGGGTTCCCATGTAACAAAGCTTTTGCAGGCAGCAAGAGGGATTCAGAAGTTGTGATAACTTCAAGGGGATTCCAGTAAAGCCAGAGAAGGGGGAACCCCAGGATATGGTGAATCTGGGTAGCAGAGGATCTGCATGGATGCCCTTTTTCGCCTTTGGAGAATCTGAAATCTGTGGCTTAAGGGGATAGAACACAGCAACCCCATCTCCTTGATATATTTTTTCATATAACAGATATTTGATCATGACAAACCACTTACCACAGTGGAAATATGAAGAGTTCAATGGAAGGCAGGAAGGAGAAAAGGAAACAATAAATACAGAAAAGGAGATTTAGACCCTACATGGTCTAAATGGCCTTGGGAACAAGGTTTTTTCAAGGACTGTCTATTGTCATTTCAGGATATAAGACTAATTTGTAAGAAACCAGGGATAACCATGAACTTTCGTTTTGTATTTATGTGTTTGTTTATTCCCTTTCCTGCTTTTCATTCACCTTTCTTTCTTTCCAGTGCAACTGGTGTTTGATCAAACCTCTTGTATTTGAAAGAATAAAATAAGTTAATTTTAAAAATTTATCCAATTGAAAGCTCTTAGCAAACAATTAGCACCCCAGAGACCCTGACGTAAGCCTTGACCTTACAGACCCATCCCAGTGGAGTGAGTAGAAGTTCCAGTCACAAAACATTTATAGAATCAGGCCCTAGTATATTATGCCACTGTTCTTGTTAACAGCTTGATGAGCTGGATTGTTACATTTTATTCCTTCATAAATTAAAGATAGATAGCCTTATTTGATAGATGTCACCAGAATGGAGATGTCCAGATGCTGTGGGGATGGGCATGCTATAGCTGCCTAAAATAGATAGATAACATTGACTTGTTTTGACCATAGATATTAAATCCCTATATACTGCAAATCAATCTCATGGAGTGACAGCCCAGCTGTTCTGAAAGTTGTAGATGCCTAGTGTTTCCCCATTGACACTTGTCCGTCTGAATGAATTGCCTTTTTCTGTGCTGAAAATTTTATATAACAGGAGCTCAGTTTTGCCAATTTGTCAGACTCCTTAAGAACAGCCCTGCTGTACCCTGGAGTTGTCTCAGACTGGAAAAACATTGTGTCAGTGACTGTAACTGCCAGGCCACTGGTTCTTGTTTCAGTGGAAACACATAAATCTTCTTAACCATGTTTACTGTATCTTTCGCTCTTCTTTTTCCATGCTATTAGTTTGGGGCATATTGTGGGGATCTTTCTCTACAATGCAAGACTTCAGAAAATAATGTGTGCTCAGGTTCCCTTAGGATTCTTTCCCATAGATGCTTCAGACATGCACACTACACTACACTATATAAAGGCATATCTAGTCTTTTGAGGCCAGGGAGATGAGTGGAAGAAAGAGCCTTTGGATAAGGGCTGTGCTCCTGGCAACTGTGAGAGAAATCCTCTTCCTTAGTGCTTGCTACATCCACTTAGCACAATGTCTTACAGGATGAGGAAAAGAAAAGATATTGGTGAAGGGCGTGGGGATGAATAACTTAATGGTAATTCTCTCGTGTAGTCTTCTTTTCCCATCCTAGTTCATCCAACCACTCCTCTAAGGTGTTTTTTTTTAGGTTGTGAGCCCTTTATTTTCTTAATACTTATTTTTTTACTAGAAATTTCTTGTTTGAAGTAGAAGTGGGAAGGCTGGTGTTTTTGCTGGACTTGACTGGGAGCTCTTTTGCATCATAGTGTTATGGTGAAGGTTGGTTAAAACCTCACTGAAGCTGGTGGGCCTAACAGCTGCCCCTCATTCAGGATGAATGTAACAAATAGTTAAGCTCCTTTTTGGAGTAAGATAGCTAAAACAATAGGAGTCACCATCCAAAAGACAAGTCACATGCTAGACAGGTCAGAAACTGAGCTATACAGAAGGAAGAGTTTTTTTGGATATTGTTTGATGGACATGTTTGTGTCTGAAAGCAGAAGCAGCCAGACAACAAGCAGAGAGAAAAAGCCAATCAGACAGCTAGTGGAAATGTGACCTTGAGAGAAAGTGAAGAGAGAGCGCTTTTTGAGCAGAGTGCTAGCTGGAAAGAGGCTTCGAACTGTGAGCAAAGAAACTGCCTGCTGTTGTTTAATTAATGCTGTGTTCTGGGGAACAGACTTTACGTACATTCTTTGTAAGTAAACCAGATTGCCACAAAGAAATACCTGACTCTGTCATCAATTTCTCCTCCTCACGGAAACATCAGACAAGACATAGAATACTTGGCTCAGGTCAAAAGGGGTAACAATAGCTTCCTAGTAGATAAAACCATAATGTTGAGAGCAATGGCTTGTAAGTGTTATAAGATGAAGGAGGAAAACAAAGACAAGCAGAATTGCCATGAAGTCATTTTCTCTGTTTTTAAAACTTCTGTCCTTTTTTGCCCTTTTCTCACCCCCTCAATTCTTCACACCTTCCCTTTTCAGCTTCATACCATTATCACTTCTCTAGTTTAGTCTTAGCCAAAGTTGCCTACAATTATCACTATTATGTTCCGGAACCTCATTCTACTCTTTCCCAATAACTTTCTTTTCAGGCTAAACCTTCAAAAAAGGGCACGAGTGCAACTGTAAATATCCATGAGCACAGGTAGTGCTGGCTAAAATCTGCATTGCAATGAGCAAATGTGAATACCAAGCTTAGACAACTGAGCCCATACTGGATTTGTGAATACTGTCACCCCCTGTTCACACTGGTTGCTCACAGGAGTAGCTCCATTGATTTCAATGAGGCTAATCCTGTGAGTTAATGCTCACTATTTTGAACAGGGGATTCACAATTTGGGCCATAGTTTTTTGGGGGCACAGGAGTTGCTGCAGCATTTTTCAATATGCACCTCCTATTTATTGTAATTGAAAATGACTCCTTTTGAGTTCTGATCCACTGTCCATGAAGTTTTACATATTGAGGAACCTATTCTATAGTCCTTCCACAAACAGAAATCTAAATGATGTTAGTAATGTTGATGTTGGTTCACTGGTATCAGTAGAAGTTCTGAGTGCTAAAGGACAGTGTAGACTATAGACCAAATTGTGTTCTTGTTTGCACCTGTGTCAGTGTGAAGTAGAGATGGTTGAAATTTTCTGAATTTTGAATTTTTGACTAATTTTTTCATAGGAAAAATTATTTTCCAAGGAAACCCTCCCCCCAGAAATCTTCAATTATGAACATTCCTGTGAATTTTTAACTATTTTTTTTACCAGCTCTAATGTGGAACTCATTGAGTGAAGTCAAAAAAATTGTCAGATTTACACCAATGTATCTAATAGCATTTAACTAAAAATGAATGCAAGCAAAACAGTCCAGATTTAGATCTAATCTTCCTCAACACTTGGGGATGTTCAAATCCAGAGGTTTCATTCAGCTATTATAGAGGAGAAGCCAGCTATAAACTTTCAGTCCAGATTTGGATTCAGATCTGAACTTCCCCACAGTTTGGAGATGGTAATATTTGGTGTTTTGGTTCAGACCCATTTCTACATATCATTTCTGCTATATTCTGTCATGTGACAATGGTAGAGCATCACTTTCATTTAAAACTGAACAAGGAACTTTATCAGTATAAGGAAAACAGTATTATCCCTAAAGCTACTCGGCCTTGCTGCTTCATTGCAGAGCTGCTGTATGTAATCTTCCCCAGCCTCCTTCCTTGTATGGCCTCCTGCTACAGTTTTAAAAAAACAGTACACATATCCTCATACATTCCTCTCCGCATTTTCTTGACTTTTACGTTTTCTCCTGTATTGGGTCCACACTCTTATTTTAAAAAGTTCTGAGCCCCAAAACAGTAGATATAAGGAAGCATTTGAAGCTATTATTAGAATACTATAAAAATTTTACAAGGACACTTTTTTTTATGTTGAATGATTACTTTTCGCTATTTCACAAGGTCAGAAAGTTTAATATCCAAAATATGGCTCAGATTCATCATTAGCATCTATTTTACTAACATTTGCATCCAGCAGACTAATAGAGTACTAGTTATATTTGCAGAACATTTTGTCTGTTCATATTTTAAACACATTTTGCTGAATTATTTTAAATTTCATCCATCATCATTTGTGGATTTTTTAAAAATGCAAACAGAATAATAAGGAATACTTAATTTTACATAAAGTCAAGTAAATTCCAAGCAATAAAAGGCAGTGGGATAGATGTCTTCATTTACAATTAATTAAGGGACACATCACCTTTTATCAGTATATCATTCTTTTAACCTTTAGGGTTATGTACCACTAAAGGATTGATATTCAGTAGATCTCTGTTCTCCTCCCCACTCCTATTTAACACAAGCACTGTATCTTCCCTCCTAGCACTATTACCTCCCTTATCCAAAAGAAGATTTCCCAACTACCAAGAATCCTACCATTATGTATGCACATTGCAGCACTGGGGCCCAATTCAACTTCCATTTAAGTCAGTGTAAAGCGTCCCACTGACTTCAGTAGAAGTTGGGTAACACCTTAAAACAGGGGTCGGCAACCTTTCAGAGGTGGTGTGCCGCATCTTCATTTATTCACTCTAATTTAAGGTTTCGCGTGCCAGTAATATATTTTAACGTTTTTAGAAGGTCTCTTTCTATAAGTCTGTAATATATAACTAAACTATTGGTGTATATAAAGTAATAAGGTTTTTAAAATGTTTAAGAAGCTTCATTTAAAATTAAATTAAAATGCAGAGTCCCCCAGACCGGGCAGTGTGAGTGCCACTGAAAATCAGCTCATGTGCCGCCTTTGGCACGCATGCCATAGGTTGCCTACCCCTGCCTTAGAATAAGGTATCTGACTCTCCAGTAGTAGAGAAACCATACCAAATGTGTACAGGCTCAGACTCCCTCCTACTCCTCTCTGTGCGTATGCTTTCTTGTTGCTTCTGCTGCTTGAATTTGGAATTTTAATTTCAGTTCCAACTCTGTTGCTGGGTCACTGCTAAACACCCTTTTGCAAGGCATGGGAAAGTGCATGCTCATGGACTCTTCAAAGAGCAGCACATGAGAGTGATGTCATCATGGTAGTGTATGAGACAGGAAGACTGCTTTCTGTATAGACAGTGAAACTCTCTGTCTGCCTGAGTTGACAGGATAACACAGGCATTGGCAGGAATAACACAGGTGAACATTCAGTATGATAATCCACTTCATATTTGACCTACGGTTTGACCTAGGCTTCAATTTCTAGGGCTTTTCCTAGATAATTTTTTAATGAACTAAAAGATATCACAATAACAGAGATTAAATAGTCTGAAATATTTTTATTTTTTGTTTCTTTTGTAAACTAAAGAAAAAAAGGTTGAATAACTTGGGGCTGAGTGTACTGTGGAAGGGAGTGTGGGGAAGAAGGTGTTTAGCATATATCCCCAGCTAAAGATTATGGTAATCCCAAACTTCCTGTGAGTAATTATGAAGTAATAAGTCATAGTGAGTCAAGACCAGGGTGAACTAGGCATCTTTGTGCTCCTCTGCTTCTGAGGCAGTCTGTGATAGACCAGTCCCCCAGGTTCATGCTGCTCTAACTTGTGCTAGCTGCCAATGACCCCAAAGGGCCATTAAAGCAGTTGGGGATTACTAGGGCACAGGAGAGTCCTGGTTAGGGCACAGGAGAGTCCTGGTTAGGACTCGTTTCTCACAACCAACCCCCCTGTACCGACTGTAGGAATGGGAACTGGCATAGGAGCTGCAACAGTGACAGTGTGACACTTGAGAATCTCCCTATGCTGGGGACACCCGCTGCTGGCAAATTCGGCAAGTTTTAGGGAAGTGTTGTTGTGCTGCTGGAGCAATACAAAGCCACCCTTAGGCACTAGAAGATATGGGCCCTCATAAATGATGGGACAAGTTCTGGAGCTCTTAGTAGTTCAATTCTTCGTCAGTCAGAATGACCATTGATATCAATGGATTTTTGCTTGAATAAGCAATGAATTAAATCTCAATATGGACTTCAGGATTTCACTCATTGTAAGCACCTTCAGATTGCTGAAATAACGAGAACATAAAGACCTAATACAAGTATTTTCTAGCATGCTACCATTTTACAATATGATAAATATTTGAATATCTCATCATATATTCACCATGGTTGCTGATTAACAATAGCTTTCTTTTTGTATGCTGGCAATGTTACAAGAAAAAGTCAACAGTTTCTTATTTTGAAGAAACCAAAATTTGGATATTGGGTCAGTTTCTAGTCCTCTTTGAACACATAGTCAATCTCTGTCTTGCTGGGATGCCTAATGAATAGGGAGAAGATGGGAGTTAATACAAGAGCAGAAATGAAGCTTCTTTGCAGAACCTTAATTCTGAATTTCCAGGCTTTCAAATGTTTGTCTCCAAAATACCAGGCCTGATTAATCTCAATATTTGGGGTGGGAGGGGTGTGGTCTCTAGAGAACCTGCATGAGAAAGTTCAGGTAGAAAGTTGAGGGAGTGGAAGAACTGGTTTAATTATAGAAAGCTAGTTATCACTTTAACCTCAACATCTATATCTTTACAGTATATAGATAAATATAAATAAGAATAGATATATGTTGATGGAGACACAAATGTTTGTTTTTGAGAAGGGGGTAGGAATGAAACAATAGATTTTTTTTTTAAATAGCTTCTATAACAGACACATTTTTTTCAGCTTTGATTGTAAAGTTACATCGCTGAGTTATTTAAAATCACCTTAATAAGCGGATATCAGTTATAACAGTTGCAGATAATTAAAAACTTTTTATCTTTTTATGTAAATTTTTAATGGTTTATCAAGCCTTTACAGTTCACAATGTTCCCACAGAATAACTGTTTATTACTTATTATTTATTGAAATATCACGTTTTCAGATGACAGAATAAAATTCACAGAAGGAATTTTAAATCTGTTTGAGATGACTTGGGGTTTTGTGCTGACTTCAGCCATCAACTAGATTTAAAGTTATATTTTTACATTGATTTCTGTGAGGCACATATAGTAGATGCCCTATCAAAAATTAGCAGCAATTAAGACCATAAATCTTTTGAAGTTTGCTGCATTAACAGATCACAGATGGCCACATTCATTAGGAATTTTTTGTATGCTATGTAAAGCTTCTGAGTTGTTATAAACATAAAGTAAATCTACACATCTTCTTACTTTTAAAACAGCTTTATTAGGGTTGCAATGTATTAGTTCTTAGAGGTTAAATACAAGTATCTCTGTATAAAGATAACTTATAAACCTTTAATGCGGCATATCTTCCAAGAAAGACACACAAGCTTCTGGTTTACAGGATAGTATAGGACTAATTTATGGGTCCGAAGACAGACTTGCTTGTCTTTCCCTGTTGCTTTTATTTTTGCACCCTTATAAATAAAACAACCCCTTTTCCAGAGAGCCAACTTTCAATCTAATAAATACAGTGCAATACAAATTTATTTGGTGTAGCACCTTTCATGCAAACTAAAACGCTTTACAGAGATAAATGTTATATAATAGTATATTGGTTTAAATTACTGAGCAGTGGTAGAAATACATTGGCCCAGAACTTCCAGTGTGTTACAGCAATTTTGTACCGTTCTGGCATCAGAAAGCTGCCTTATCCAGCCAGAAGGGGACATTGTCCATCGACATAGCTGCCTCTTGGGGAGGTGGAGTACAGATGTTGACGGGAGAACGCTCTACCATTGACTTAGTATGTCTTCACCAGACCCACCAAATCGACACTGCTGCATCAATCGCAGCAGTGCCGATTTAGCCAGTAATGTAGACACTTCTAAGGGGCATAACCATCATTGGAGGCAGCATGGAACTGACTGCATGTAGTGCCCTGTTTATCTGGTCACATTCACACCTCCTCCTGCTACTCCTACCTTATCCCTCTAGGGTGGCTAGTGCCCTAGAGCAGTGGTTCTCAAAGCCGGTCCGCCGCCTGTTCAGGGAAAGCCCCTGGCGGGCCGGGCCGGTTTGTTTACCTGCCGCGTCTGCAGGTTCGGCCAATCGTGGCTCCCACTGGCTGCGGTTCACCGCTCCAGGCCAAGGGGGGCTGCAGGAAGCGGCACGGGCCGAGGGATGTGCTGGCTGCCCTTCCCACAGCCCCCCTTGGCCTGGAGCGGTGAACCGCAGCCACTGGGAGCCGCGATTGGCCGAACCTGCAGATGCGGCAGGTAAACAAACCGGCCCGGCCCGCCAGGGGCTTTCCCTGAACAAGCGGTGGACCGGCTTTGAGAACCACTGCCCTAGAGTACAAGTAGGGACTTAGAAACACCTGGACTGCAGATATACCTGGTTTCTGCATGGAAGCATAAGAAGGGAGGTTCTTTCTCATTCTGTTTCCCATGTAGTAGCTGAGCACCCATTCTGGCCCATGGGAATTTTCACGATTGCATGTGTTTTAAATGTTAGTCAATTATTCATAAGCATAATGGATAATACAAACCAAAAAAACAACAACCCAGGAATATAAAATTCTATACCAGTATTCCAAAATACAACCATATCACTAGTGCAAGCTGTTTTGTTTTAGGTCCTTACTATATAATATAATCAAGGGTGTGTAATTATTATTTTTATTATACTTCTATGTGAATGTACATGCAACTATATATGCCTCTCAAAGGCTCTTGGAAAGTTACTAGTGTGTTCCTGGGTGTCACAAAGTTTGGTCATCCTTGCTCCAAGGATATTGAATGGCTTTCACTAAATTTAGTCACATTTCTGCAGTAATCTAATGTGGATTTGATGAGTGCCTTTGTTCCTTTTGAAAACTGTGTGTTCTATAATCCAAACATGTAGAGATGGCGAACTATTCTTTGTGCATGCTAATAAGAGATCATTTGTCTGTGTGATGGGATACAATTTTTAAATTTGTTTTTATGGAAATCCCAGATTATATAGGTGTTCATTGTGATTCATTAAAACAATATTTATTTTATCCTCAAGACAAACACAAATGGAGGCAAAATAATCTACCTCACCTTTTAAGAGAAGTGAAAAGGAAATTGGATTTAATTTACAGTTGTCACTTTTATTTATGTTACCTTTCCTTCTCCCTTTAAATGGTTCATATACCCACAAGGATCCTCTGAGTATGGAAATTTTGCAACAAAAATGATCAAATACAACAGAAACAAGTGTTGAATTCTGTGGCAATAAGAAGACAGAGGTTTTTTATATTAAAAAACAGTGTTTCCGCATAACATCAGCAATTCTAATTGTGGTGCTTGACATTCAGTGCTAATCCACTGGCTCTAAAGTTTATTAAAAATGTCAGCAGACACATTGGTAGCATAGGAGCAGGTCAGAAATTGTCAAGAACAATACTAACGTTAAGAATCTGAGATAAAATAATGGATGCTGTAGAAATATGATTTTACATATAATCCACAGGCATAGAATCAATAATACACCATAGTAGAATGAATAGTGCCTACAGATGCAGACAGCCCCAGCAGCACAGCTGAGAGATCCCCAACAAGAAAAGAACTTCTTTTGTCTTTTTAGCATCTTTCATTTCTTGGCTGGCTCTGCAGTTTCTCTTCTCTGTGGAATTAGCAATAGAATTAACAACAAAGAATAAATACGAATTTTTGCTCCTAAAAGAAACAGCCCCATAGGGCCTTGGAATGGGAGTCTGGAGGTCTGGATTCCATTCATGGCTCAGCCACTGATTATCCCTGTGCAAACTACATCACCATTCCATGCCTCAGTTTCCCCATCTCTACATCTAGGGTAATGATATTTACCTCCTTGTAAAACATTTTGAGAGCTACAGATTAAAAGTTATACAAATGAATGTTTTAATATTCTTTCTAAAATGAATGTACTAGAAAGGGTTTCCAGTGACTTATAATGACCCAATGTTACCACTCTTATTCACCCATACTACACAAGCAGGAGTCCTCTTGAAATCAATAGGACTATGTGTGTATTAGGTACTATTCAGCGTGAGGAAGGGTGGCCCAATTTGGCCCAGTATATGGTCATGAGTAATCCACTTTCAATAATCCCAAAGAGAAGGAACCTTATGATTTGGGGAACTGTTTATTTTTTATCTTGAGTATTCAGGAATGTCTTTGTGCAGTTTAGTAAAGTGTTCATTCATTATTAATTAAGTAGTGCTCTTATGAACGGGATGTCCTCTATTGAGTACAGTCTGCTGAGGGTATTAGATTGGGTCATTTATTCTGAGGTGACACTTTTCTTTTAATATAAATAATTAAAGTAGAGGGCCACTTCTAGGATTTTTTAAGTGTCTCTGTCAGTTTTGCATCAGATTTGACAAATAAGTCATCTCACTGTTGCCACCACTCATGAGTCCTTCCTAGCAGTCTTAAAAACCTCCCACTGAGTAAGCAGGAACCATCCCAAGAAAAATTAGTAAATTAAGGCTGACACTGGCTTGTCACAAGCAGCCATTAATGAATACCACGGAGGATTGCATGCCTTTCTGTTCGTTGTCTTTCTGTAATTTATATCCAGTATCCCACGGATTATGCAGAGTAGATATATGAATACTTGTAGCTGCACATTTAAGCAAGCAAATAGGATTTTATGAATTGGTGGAAGTAGAAGTGAAAAATAAATTGTAGAGTCTGCTTCCTGAGGGTGAATATTTAAACAAAGTATGTATCTTTGAAAAGGCTCGGGGTTTTATCAGTGTTGGTATTGTTTGGTTTCATTGCATGCAAAGGGTTCAAGATAAACATTTAGTGCAGTATAGGTTGATATGATGCATTATGACACATCATAATTTTTCTCATGATAATTCACAAATATTTCACTAAGCAAAATATAAAACCCAGAATTACATTTATGTAAAATAACATAATGGAACTGCCAGCAAAAGAGATGTACTTTCAAGCTACAGTGCATTCTGCGTCTCCAGATTTCTTTCATTTTAAGAAAGAGAAAAATTTTCATAGGTAGCAAAAAGAAAAAAGCTGAACACACAATACAGAGGGAGAAAATTAGGGTATTCAAAGAAGAAAATTAGGATTCTTTACAGCTGAATTCAGTTTGCATGGATATTACTGGGTTTCTTCCCCTAGCAGTGCACATATAAATTCTGTTGGTGCTGATAGGAGTTATGTTTGCATATGTAAGGAAGAATAGACCCCAATGTTGTAGGGTCAAATCCTACAGATCTTAGTAAGGTCAAAATCCTAGTGATGCATCAAAGGGACGTTTGCGGTGAAAATGATTGTTTTGGGAGCACAGATCCATGGTTTATGGTCACAATCATTATGTCTGTCTTTGAAAATATGAAGATTTTCTAACCTATGAACTCAAATCCTGCAGATCTCACTCACCCTTACAAAAACACTCTTCCCATTGATGTCTGAGAGTCCATTATATAATGCATTTGTGCCCCCCAAAACAGTCTTTTACACAATAAATGGCACTTGAGCACACAGTTAACCATTTTTATGTGCAGATGTTCATATTGCAGGAAAAAAGGATATCCCGTACACATATTTTGCATGTGTAGCCACTTTAAATATGTACCCTCAATATACATACAATTAATCATAACTTAATAGGAATATGGTAAACTCTGTGCTACTGTTCTGTATACATATTTTGGGCTTCATTAAATATGTAAAATAATTACATTATAAAAAATACTAATTGGACAGAATATTAGCTGCTGCACTGTCCTGTCCCTGATCTGTAAGCCAAAAACAATGCACATCCAGTGCTGACACCTGTGCCAGGTACTGTAAATCAATTTTAAAGGGGTGTCGTTTAATGGGACATTAGCACTTCAGAGGAACATTACCACATTCCAAAGCGGCACAGAAGCCAGCGGCATAAAGGTTAAATGGGTATCTTCTGAAAACCATTTTTTTCTAATTCATATTATTTGCATCTGTTAACACGGGCTTGTCTTTAGTGGGAGCAATTAAAAGTGTGTGTTTGTTTGTGTCATTCCAACTCGGCCCCACCAGCAGTGATTGGGTCTCTTGCCAGTCTCATACTTTGCCTCCTGTGGTCCCTCATTCCTGTGGTCTTGTTCTGCTTGTTCTGTAGCACCCTGTAACTTCTGAACTGCTGCTGAAACAGCTTGTGTTGTAACAGCACACATAACGTCAATTAATTCCTGTCCTGCCTCCCCAATCCTTAATGCTCATTGTGCTGCACAGGGAGGGTTTGTCCCCTGATAACCCCTGCTACTCACATGTGGAAAGGGGTCTCCTGTCTCCAGATGAGTTCATCTCCCCTTCACTCCCCTTGCTGCCTACAGCCCCCCCCCCATCAACCCCACATGCTTGTGGGGGGACTTCTTCTTCCCCTTCTCGATCAGGCCCCACCTGCTGGGAGAGGGAGATTGCTTTCCCACCTTTCTGATCTCACCACTCTGTTACAAAAAGCAAGCATCTGGCATTGCTGGCAGGCTGTTTATACATGTAGATGCTGCTAACACTGGAAGCCTGCAATCCATGCTACTGCTGGTACTCTGTGGCTGCATGGGCTATAAATACCTCCCCCATACACACTCTTCCAGTCAGCAGGAAGGGCAATGCAGTGACCTTGCCCTGACCTGCTCCAATTGCTTCCTGTTGATCCCGGTAAACTTTCTCCCTTTGTCCCCATCTACTGTAATGGAGCCCTTTAAGGGGCAATGACTCTTTTCTTCCAGTTAGTTGCACAATGACCTACTCAGATAAAGGTTGTAGTGGGCACATTATATCTCTCAAGGCAGCCATACCTTTCAAATGGAAACAAATGTTTAAAGTGCCCTCGCTTTACTGTAATCATCCTTCAGATCAGAGGTAAAATATAGGCCCTGGCCACTTTCATAAAAGTTTGGCTGTTAACCATAGCGTGCCAGCCAAGTTGCTATATACATATTGCTATATATATGCCTCTACTTTGTCTCTCTTCAGATATACAGGTTACTCTGACCACATCAAACCTGTCCTCTGCTCACTGCATAGACTTCCCATAGAATAATGAGTGACCTTGAAGATTTAGGTCCTTATTTTCAAGGTGCTCAATGGCCTGGACCCAGGACATCTAAATGACCACGTAAACCTCTGGGAGGCATGGTCCACTCTGCTCCTATGACACAATGGAACTTTGTATCATAAGGGTAGAGCTCGTCTATTTGGAAGACAACTTTCTCAGGAGCTGGTCCAAGATTGTGGAATGAACTTTTCCAGGAACTAAGGACCATCACAAACCTCAGCATGCTCTGCTCAGAAAACAAGGGGCATTTATTCAACCTGTCTTCTCTTTTTACGATAACATATAGCAGCACGTACATTAAAATAATAATAAAAAACTCTACCGAACCAAAACACTCCATTCTGCATACATTTTTCCCCTGAGGAGAGGATAAGCAAAAGAATGAACCATATGACAGATATTACTCACATTGCTAAATGCACCACTGTGAGCTGCTCAGTCATTGTTAAAAATCTATATAAAATAGAATAGAACAGAATTGAATAATCTACACTAAGGCTATCCCTTTTTCTAGAATGATTGCTGGCAAACTAGCTCATTCATTCTCCACTCTCTGTTTATGTTCTCTTCCTACTTTTTTTTTCATTGACTATGCTATGAAGTACATTACTATTCTGAACCCTTCTGCTGTCTCCTAAATCTAGTTATTAACTCTTCCATTTCTGTTACTTCCATCTCTTATTAATTCCCCGTTCCCCAAAAGATTTCCCTGGCTTTTTTCTCATCCGTAGACCTTTATTGTTTATCAAATAATCTGAATCCAATACACAGAGAATAGTCTTTTTAGGAAAAAAAGATTGTTTTTTTTCAGTACTTCCTCCAATGTTCCAGTTCCCTCTTCCAATACTGAAATCATCTCTCAGTAATATTGCTGCCAACGTCAGCTCCGCTTCCTGCTCTCCCTGTTGCTGCTCCTGCTATGTCCTCAGAAATTGATTCCTGCCAATTGCATTGTTCTAGATTGGGGTGGGCAAACTTTTTGGCCCGAGGGCCACATCGGGGAATAGAAATGGTATGGCGGGCCATACATGCTCACAAAATTGGAGTTGGGGTGCAGGAGGGGGTGAGGGCTCTATTTGGGGGTGCGGATTCTGGGGTGAGGCTGGGGATGAGGAGTTTGGGGTGTAGGAGGTGCTCTGGGCTGGCACCAAGGAGTTTGGAGGGCAGGAGGGGGATCAGGGCAGGGATGCAGGAAGGGGTGCAGTTCCAGCTGGGGGTGCAGGCTCTGGTGTGGGGCTGGAGATGAGAGGTTTGGGATGCAGGAGGGTGCTCTGGGCTGGGATCAAGGGGTTTGGAGAGCAGGAGGGGGAACAGGGCTGGGACGGGGGTTGGGACGTGGGGAGAGGCTCAGGGGTGCAGGCTCTGAGCGGCGCTTACCTCAAGCAGCTCCTGAAAGCAGTGGCATGTCCCTTCTCTGGCTCCTTTGTGGAGGTGCAGTCAGGTGGTTCTGCATGCTTCCCCATCTGCAGACACCGCCCCTGCAGCTCCCATTGGAGTGCG
Source organism: Terrapene triunguis (assembly GCF_002925995.2). NCBI lineage: Eukaryota > Metazoa > Chordata > Testudines > Emydidae > Terrapene > Terrapene triunguis. Next base: position 14,993,523 of record NW_020664562.1, on the reverse strand, counting down.
TAGGAGCCAGAGTGGGGCCATGGCTTCTGGGAGCCATGTGGTGTGGCCCCCGGCCGGAGCACTGAAGCAGGGCCGAGCCACATAGTGCGGCCTCCAACCCCGCTCCCCCGTGGGAGCTCGCAGGCCGGTTTAAAACGGCTCGGCCCGCGGGCCATAGTTTTTCCATCCCTGCTCTAGACTCAACCAATTTCCTTCCTTCTCCCCACCCAAATTTGAGGTAAGGAATTTCACAAAGAAAACTATTTCCTGTTAATTATCATTCTAAATCATGGATATTTCTAATTTTAACAAGACACAAGTACTGTGATTATTCGTATCCAATCAAAAAATTTAAAGCAAGGAATACCAGACATTCTTATTAGTGACAAAGGAACCAGTTCTCCACTGCAGAATTTCAAGAATTCACCAAGACCTCCTTCATCTCCTTGCCAAAATTCCCACAGCATAACAGAATGGCTGAGAAAGCTATTCAGACAAAAATATATTAAAGAAAACTGCATAACAATAGAGATCAATATCCACTGCTCTTTGGTTTAATAAATGCACCAGTAGAACGATTGGCTTCCCCATCACAGATGCTAATGTACAGACAAACAATAATGTTGTCCCGTATGAGCAAAAATAGGGATAATCTGCTCAACATCTTAGATGTCTATACACAAATGCAAGGAGTATGGGGAATAAACAGGAAAAACTGGAAGTATTAGTACATAAGATAAATTATGACTTAATTGGCATCACAGAGAGTTGGTGGGATAAGTCTCATATTGGTATAGAGGGGGTATAACTTGTTCAGGAAGGGTAGACAGGGTAAAAAGTGAGGTGTTGCATTATACATCAAGAATATATACACTTGTTCTGAAGTTCAGATGGAGGTGGGAGGCAGACCATTTGAGAGACTCTGGGTAAAGATAAAAGGGGTAAAAATAGGGGTGATGTCTTGGGAGGGATCTACTATAGACCACCAAATCAGGAAGAGGAGGTGGATGAGGCATTTCTAGAATAAATATTAGAAATATTCCAAAAACAAGATCTTGTAGTAGTGGGGGACTTTAACTATCCAGACATCTGTTGGAAAAATAATATGGCAAAACACAAAATTTCCAGTAGGTTCTTAGAATGTATTGGGAACAATATTTTGATCCAAAACGTGGAAGAAGTAATCAGGGTGACAACCATTTTAGATTTTATTCTGCCCAATGGGGAGAAATTGGCAGAAAATCTGAAGGTGGAAGGCAATTTGGGTGAAAGTGATCATGAAATGATAGATTTCATTATTCTAAGGAAAGGAAGGAGTGAGAGCAACAGAATAGGACAACGAACTTCAAAAAAGCAGACTTCAAACTCAGAGAACTGGTAGGTACAGTCCCATGGGAAGAAAATCTAAGGGAAAAAGAAGTTCAGGAGAGCTGGCAGTTTCTCAAAGAGACAGTATGAAAGGAACTGCAAACTATCCCGATGCAAAGGGAAGATAAGAAGAATAGTAAGAGGCCAATATGGCTCCATCTTTAATGACCTGAAAATCAAAATGAAATCCTACAAAAATTGGAAACATGGACAAATTGCTAAGTAGCAGTACAAAAGAATAGTACAAGCATGTAGGAACAAAATCAGAAAGGCTAAGGCACAAAATGAGTTACACCGAGCAAAGTACATAAAAGGCAATAAGAAGAGGTTCTTTTAATACATCAAGAGCAAGAGAAAGATGAAGGGAAGTGTAGGTCCTCTACTTAGTGTGGACTCAGAGTGAGAGCTAATAACAGGTGACATGAAGAATGCTGAAGTGTTTAATGCATATTTTACTTCAGCCTTTACTAGAAAGGTCAACACAATATCAACAACAAGGGAGAAGGAATGCAAGCCAAAATAGGGAAGGAACAGGTTAGAGAATATTTAGATGTATTTAAATCAGCAGGGCCTGATGAAATTCTTTCTAGGGTACTTAAGAAATGAGCTGAAGCAACCTTGGAACCATTGGCAATTATCTTTGAGAACTCCTGGAGGATAGGTGAGATCTCAGAAGAATGGAGAAGGGCAAACATAATACCTATCTTTAAAAAGCGGATCCGGGGAATTATAGACCAGTCAGCCTAACTTCAATACCTGGAAAGATACTGGAATAAATTATTAAACAATTTGTAAGCCCTAGGAGGATAATAGGACTATAAGGAATAGCCAGCATGGATTTGTCAAGAAGAAAATCTGCCAAACCAAGATAATTTTCCTTCTTTGACAGGGCTACTGACCTAGTGAATAGGGAGGAAGCAGTAGATGTGAGATATCTTGATTTTAGTAAGGATTTTGACAGTCCCACATTACTTTCCCAAAAGTCAACTAGGAAAATGTGGTCAAGATGAAATTACTATAAGGTGGGTGTACAACTGGTTGAAAGACTGTACTCAAAGAGTAGTTATCAATGATTTGCTGTCAGACTGCAAGAGTGTATCTAGTCAGGCACAGGTCCCATGAGAATCAGTCCTGGGACCAGTACTATTCAATGTTTTCATTAATGACTTGGATAATGGAGTGTAGAGTATGTTTATAAAATTTGCAGATGACATCAGGCTGGGAAGGGTTGCGAGCTCTTGGGAGGACAGGATTAGAATTCAAAACAACCTTGACAAATTGGAGAATTCATCTATCCTCAACAAGATGAAATGTAATAAAGACAAATGCAAAGTACTTCACTCAGGAAGGAAAAGTCAAATACACAACTATAAAATGGGGAATATCTGGCTAGGTAGTACCACTGAAAAGAATCCGGGGGCAGGGTATAGTGGATCACAAATTGAATATGAATCAACAATCTGATGCAGTTGAGAAAAAGCTAATATCATTGGTGTATATTAACAGGCTTGTCTTATGTAAGACATGGGAGGTAACTGTCCTGCTCTGCTTGGCACTGGTGAGGCTTTAGCTGGAGTATTGTCTATTTTGGGGCACTACACTTTAAGAAAGATGAGGATAAATTGGAGAGAGTCCAGAGGTGATCAACAAAAATGAGGAAAGGTTAAAAAAAACTGGGCATATTTAGTCTTGAAAAAAAGACTGAGAGAGGGTACCTGATAACAGTCTTCAAATATGTTAAGGGCTGCTATAAATAGGACTGTGATCAATTGTTCTCTGTGTCCACTGAAGGTAGGCCAAGAAGATATGGGCTTAATCTGCATCAAGGGAGATTTAGGTTAGATATTAGGAAAAGCTTTCAGGCTATAAGGGTAATTAAGCTCTGGAATAGGCTGCCAAGGGCTGCCAAGGGAGCTGATGGAATCCCCATCATTGGAGGTTTTTAAAAACAGCTTGGACAAACACTTATCAGGAATGGTCTAGGTTTACTTGGTCCTGCCATAGTGCAGGAGTCGGGACTTTATGGCTTCTCATGTTCCCCTTTAGCCCTACATTTCTGTGATTCTATTACTTTGGTTACTCAAACTTAAACAAACACTGGACAGAGGAACCAGAGAAATCATAGAAGATTTTCTTGACACGGTTGAGACATATGTTTGGCCAGCACCTATCAATAGGGTCCCAGTCTTATTGGCCTCTAGGCATTACCCCAATATAAACGTTAATAATAATCATCTCAGATACTTGCTGATACAAAAGGAAAAGGCAAATAATTCATTCTTCAAGGAACAGAAAAGAGCATAGCAGAATCTGTATTAGTCCCAGTAGATTTGTTAAAAAGCACCGATAATTCCAAAATCACCAAGTGGCAAATCATGGCTGGAATAGCATGAGCAAGGTTGCCAAGTAAAAGTTAGGACTGCTACACACAGTACAATCCACTGGGAATGAGTAGGCTGTGTCTGAGAAAGCAGCTAGAGACCTGGGAGTGAAACAGTCTTTGTCTAATCAAGTGACTTGAAAAGTGTGTCAAAATCTATTATCCATGGGTTTTTTAAAGATAGAAGTGCAATTAAAGTAGCTAAAAACAGAGAATGTACAGACAAGCATCAAGTGGCTATGCTAGTATGATGATGTATATCAGGGGTCGGCAACCTTTCAGAAGTGATGTGCCGAGTCTTCATTTATTCACTGTAATTTAAGGTTTCACTTGCCAGTAATGCATCTTAACGTTTTTAGAAGGTTTCTTTCTATAAGTCTATAATATATAACTATACTATTGTTTTATGTAAAGTAAATAAGGTTTTTAAAATGTTTAAGAAGCTTCATTTAAAATTAAATTAAAATGCAGAGCCCCCCGGAGCGGTGGCCAGGACCTGGGCAGTGTGAGTGCCACTGAAAATCAGCCATAGGTTGCCTACCCCTGATGTATATTAATGTGGGAGTGACACTGCTAATCTGTATTAAATTTCTGAGTATGCCTGGTGTGAACTAGAAGTTTTCAGAAGTCTAAGCAGACTCAGACTGAGCAAGATACTCACTCAATTAACATTTGCTCTGTCTTTTCTCCTGACAAACTAGAACCCTTAGTTACTATTTAGCATCGCAGAATAGGCACAATGAGAGGGAAATATATTTAATCTTCTTAAATGGAAACACAAACATTAAAAGGTTGCTGCTATATTTGTGGCCCATAATATTCAAGAGAGGCATGGTCTAGTGGCCATTGGAGCCAGGAATGCTTCCAACTGAATGGCATTGGGAAAATCATTAGGATCTAATCTGGAAAGATGCAGACTTCAACCTGCAAGGTGATGCGCGCTCCTTAGTTTCCACTGATTTTAATCTCTTTACTTCTTTCTCCTTCCTATGTAAATTTGGCATAAGACATATTTGCCTGTGTCACACAATAACATTTACCTCACAGAGGTCAGGGGTGTTATGAGGATTAATTAGTTAAATATTGCAGGATGTAGGACCCAAGGGCCAGATCTTTAGGCACCTAAATATGTTTAATATCTGCCCTCCCCCCGGACCTACCCACATGGATTCCACTGTAAGATTAGAGCCTTAGTGTGTAATACAGTTTGAAGATAAAAAGTGCATGGAGGTGATAAGTATTAATATTTAGCAAACCAGT
>NW_020664562.1:14897801-14978536 GCF_002925995.2 Terrapene triunguis | reverse complement strand
AGTGGCCATGATGAAGGCTCAGGGACATACTGTGCCATCCTCAAGAGGGGAGAGTAGCAGGAGGGGTGATAGCCAGCGAGAAGGTTTCTGTTATAACTGTGGAAGAGATGGTCACTATGCCTTGGACTGCCAAAACAAGACAGATCATGCAAGGGTATCTCAGAGATTGCAGCAGACCATTAGGAAGCTTCAGGGAAACACCAACAGTGCTTAGGGAAGGAGCAACCCAAGACCCTGAAATTCCAAGGCTCCCCAGAAAAAAACACAAACAGGGGTTACACAACTAAGGGGGGATATAATAGAGGTCTATAAAATCATGACTGGTGTGGAGAAAGTAAATAAGGAAGTGTTATTTACTCCTCATAACACAAGAACTAAGGGTCACCAAATGAAATTAATAGGCAGCAGGTTTAAAACAAACAAAAGGAAGTATTTCTTCACACAACGCACAGTAACCTGTGGAACTCCTTGCCAGAGGATGTTGTGAAGGCCAAGATTATAACAGCCCTGAGAGTAAATTAGAAAAAGATCTATTTTATTGTAATATAATCAGACACCCTGAATTTTAACATTATCTTAAAACATAGGGACAGGAAGACAAATCACAAACAGAGGCAAGTTCCCCATTGTCTGAATGGAAGTGAGGGAAAATGGATATTCATATTTCATGAAACTATAGCTATCCAGAATCATTTACACTAATGCCCATTTAAACCGCTGCTCTGGCTGTGTAAAGGGGCCTTAAAATGGATATCAATATAACTAGGGCCTACCAAATTCACGGTCCATTTTGGTCAATTTCACAGTCATGGGATTTAAAAAATCATAAATTTCATGATTGTAGCTATTTAAGAACATAAGAACAGCCATACTGGGTCAGACCAAAGGTCCATCTAGCCCAAAGTAGTCAATGGTTATTAGCCAGGATGGGCAGTGATGGTGTCCCTAGCCTCTGTTTGCCAGAAGCTGGGAATGGGTGACAGAGGATGGATCACTTGATGATTACCAGTTCTGTTCATTCCCTCTGGGGCACCTGGCATTGGTCACTGTCGGAAGACAGGATACTGAGTTAGATGGACCTTTGGTCTGACCCAGTATGGCTATTCTTAAATAGCTCCAATTATGTAGTAATTTTTGTTGTCAGAAGGGGGTTGCGGTGCAATGAAGTTTGAGAATTGCTGATTTAGATATTTTATTGTTGCTAGCTTCATGATTTTATTCCAAGTCCTATGGTATTTTGTGTTTCCTCCAAGTTCCAACTCCTGGAATCTTGTGAAAATATGAGACTCTCAGCCTTCATTTAAAACAGAGTAAGCTCCTAGCCCTGATAGTTGTTGAGAAAAACTTGAAAATGTGAGCCAAGTGCACCCTAAAGATTCAAAAACCAAAAGGCAAATAAAAAGAAGCCAAAGGTTGGATGGATGGAGATTTTAAGTCAATCTTATGTTTTCTTCAGGCCATGATTTTTGAACACTTGGAGTTGGCAGTTCTGACAGCGGTAATGATTACTCTTTGTTTTCAGTGAAAAAACTCAGAGGGGGTGAAATCTACCCCTGTCCATTAGACCAGGCTTGCCTGAAAATAGGTTTTAATGAATATGAAGTGGTCCATAGGAATTGTGCTGACCCTCAGCTCAGGATGAATTTCATCCCCAATGAATTGAGTTCTCATTTGGACTCTTCACAGAATCAATAACTGTTTGGTATAAACCCAAAAGATCCAATATTTAATATCTAGTGGATTTTTATAAGGTCAGTAATAACTTGAATTTATACAACATCTTCCATCCCAAAGCACAATATAGACAGATAGGAATTAAAATACAGCTCTCTCTCTTGTGAAGAATAGCAGCACTGGCGACACATAGAGTTTCATTAATTATGGAATATTTTATTTGCATTGTGCATGGAAGCCTGGAGAGAGCAATAATACAACAATCAGAGATCTCACAAACAGGATTAGGGTGGCTTGGCAGCAGTCAGACTACGTCTACACTAGGAGCACTTTACTGATATGAGAATACCAATATACTGTACTGGCAAAGTATTCCTAGTATGGATGCAGCAATACCAGAAGCTGCACTTTGTACCAGTATAGTAAAGTACAGTTTTGCTGGTATTACTGCATCTATACTACTGGCTTCTGCCAACACAGCTGTGTTGGTTAGAGAACCACACCTCTTCACATCCCTGACAGATATAGCTCTGCCAGCAGAAGTCTGTAGCATAAACCTGGTCTCAGCAGCACATTACAGTATTTGCCAACAAACAAGATCAGCCTTAAATCTTTTGGTGGCCCAACCACATTAGACCATGCTGATCTCTAAAATGTAGAGATGGGAGAGTTTGTTCCAGTAAAGTTTGTCTGACTACCTTGAAGTTACCTGTTTTGATTGTCCCTAAGGCACTGACTACATCTGCTACATACATCATTAGCAATCATACAGTTTTGTGAAGCCTCTTCACCTGCCCAAAGATTGATCTGAAAACAACAAGCAAAGTTCAATCTTTTCCCACCCAATCATCTAGTTAATTTCATTGTACAGTTACTGTCTGCTCCAGTTACTGTAAGGTAAATAGCCTTCCTGTATCCATTCTGGTTCATGAAACATAGTCTCTGCTGGTATCCTGGGACCAGTGGATAGTTTTTAACATAAAAATAACAACAGACCCACATGTGTGTTTTGTGTCTGTGCTGTAGAAGACCAAAGCCATCTTTCTGTTCTGCTTAATATAAATGTCTGTAACTTGCTATCCAGTAGCTTTGATTTTCTCTGTTTTGATATTCCTGAACTCTAGATGAAATAGCTTTTGCCAGAAAGGAGATTGTAGCATGCATGTTCATGGCTATACTGATAGCTTCATGTGGACAGACTGAAGTGACCACATTGTTTGAGTAAATTTCCAGTGATAACGCTGACCTCTTTCTGTAAAGTGCACATTTACATATATTTAAAATATATAAATCCTTACAGATGCCACAGTATTTATAAGCTTCTGAAAAAAGCCCGAGCAAGGTTGCAGATCTTTGCATTTGTGTCTCTGAGTATGTTTTTAAACTGAGCTTAAATAATAAAAAACTTAGTGGCTTATCCATCCTGCTTAGACTATATTGTTATTTTTCCCTCTGCTTTATTCCGTCCCTTCTAACCCTGTGATTCTATGATGGAAATAGTGATCCTGAGCTTGAAAGCAGGAAAACTGTAACAAGGATCTTCTCAGTTACAGCTACATGTTTAGAGTCTGTCAATTTAATAAGCAGTGTTCTGTTTTTCAAATAACCCATTTTCTTCTCTTGCATTATATTTGAGTCTCAATGAATTGTTGTCGGTTTTGGGATTCAGCTACATTAATGGGAAAGAATGAGAGAGAGTATTTCTCTGAGTAGGAAGGAGAAAGTTGCCTCTAGGGAGGTCAGAGTAAGTGCTTAAGACCTTTTTCTTGCATTTAACTTGAGTATGTCAGGGACTGTGGCAGTGACCAAGATGGAAACTCATTATTTGAGACCTAGCTCATTCAGTGGGTGTGATTGCAAAGCTTCAGATCCCTAAGGTCTTGAGATGGAAAGAAACATAATTGCAATGATAAGAAAAAAAAAGGAAAATTAATTACATAAGGGTCTATTCTCCCATCAATATGTGAGTCGAACTTCTGTTAATGTGAGGAAGAGGAACCTTTGTGCATAGATGGGACAGTATAGATGCCCAGCTGCTGCAATTTAACTCTAAAAAATACAGAGCAGTAATTGTTTTCTGAAACAAATAATGAATGATTAAGTAGCCAAATATTAATGTACTGATGAAAGCTTCTAGATTAGGTAGACATGATCCAGGACAGCTTAAAGTAGCCAATAGCTTGCAATGGTTTATCAAGTTATCCCCAGCCTCCAGATGAAGTAGCTTTTGTGAGGAGGAAGAAGAAGATTGCAGTGTGCAAGTTAGTGCATCAAAAGGCCCAGAGCAGAATAATTCACTTTCACCTTGCTATAGAGGACAAGTACTAGTAAAAGCTACACATTATTGGTAAGTTTATGTGGTGGTGTTGTTTTTTTAAACTTGACACACAGTTCAAACCTCCAGCCACCTCAGCAGCCTTCCAGCTGGGCCTGCTGACGTGACATCTCCCACCTAATCAAGTGGTGGATTATCTTGTCCTGATAAATTGGAGCCCGTGTCTGGTAAAAAGTCTTTACTGAAGTGCTTCGCTAGCCTGTAGCTAATAGGGTGGTAGGTGTCTGGATCAAACTCCAGAGCTTGTAGTGCACTGTGTTTCTAATGATTTGTAGTGAACAGTGTAAACATTTTAAGGGAAGACATTACTAAACAGGAGCACAGTTAAGCGTGATAAATTTGAGGCCAGGGGAAAAGGAAGCATGAAAGCTGTAGTGGGTATTGTTTCATATTGCACACATAGAGAATGTATTGCTGATTCTAAAGCACTTCTCCTAAAAGTGACTTTTTTATGAACTGTGCTCTTGAGGAATGTACTTGTGTTAAAAAGAAATTCTCCTTGCTTCGCTGCTACATCTTTCTAAGAAGAATCAGAGTTATTGAGTCTTTAGACATTTGCTCATTGTTCTTGTGCTTTTGTGACTAGATTACTGGCCCAACACATTCAGGATAAATAAACTGTTTTCTTTCTCCAAAACCCACCGAGAAAGCCACATAAATTACAAAGGCAAAGAATCTGTGTATGAGGGAGAAATCTAGTTAAGATAAACAAAGATCTTCCCTACAAACATTTATTTTCTTTCTTAGCTTTGCTCATAAACAATAGAAAGGCAATGCTAATTTGTCAAGCAAAGAATGCCTTTATGTACTGTAGTCATTCATATAATGCTGCTTGTAAAACTGTTTTGTTCTTCGTTCATAGGGGAATCCCTACATGTGCAATAATGAATGTGATGCAACTACCAATGAACTGGCACATCCACCTGAACTGATGTTTGATCTTGAAGGAAGACATCCCTCCTCATTTTGGCAGTCTACAACTTGGAAAGATTATCCCAAACCTCTCCAGGTTAACATTACCCTCTCCTGGAACAAAACCATTGAACTAACCGATAACATAGTTATCACATTTGAATCTGGCCGTCCAGACCAAATGATCCTGGAGAAATCACTTGACTATGGGCGAACATGGCAACCATACCAGTATTATGCCACAGACTGCTTAGACGCTTTCCATATGGATCCCAAATCAGTGAAGGATTTATCACAGCACACAGTCCTAGAAATCATTTGCACAGAAGAATACTCCACTGGGTACATGACAAATAGTAAAATCATCCACTTCGAGATCAAAGATCGATTTGCATTTTTTGCTGGACCTCGGCTTCATAATATGGCTTCCTTGTATGGCCAGCTTGACACAACCAAGAAGCTGAGAGATTTCTTTACCATCACAGACCTGAGAATCAGATTGCTCAGACCAGCAACTGGGGAAATATATGTTGATGAGCAACACTTGGCACGCTACTTTTATGCAATCTCAGACATAAGGGTATATGGAAGGTAAGAGAATATGAGTCTTTAAGAATGGGTAAATATGTCTGGCCTTAAAGGATGTCCACAATTTTCTATCCTCCCTCAAAATGTCAGCAATTTCTACTGAAATGTTTTCCCAGAAATGTAGCTCAGTAAAAACCAGTTTCTGAAAGCATTAGACACTTTTGATTCAGCAATTCTAAGTCATCAAAGTTCTACTGTCACTAAACTTGACAAATCTCTGTACATCTTAAGAGTGGAATACTTTTAACAGCTTCTTACACTGGGTCAGGGATGTCCAACCTTTTATGTCTGAGGGTAAAATTCATCCCAGTTTAACAACAAGGAGTCCTGTGGCACCTTAAAGACTAACAGATGTTTTGTTTTTGTGGATACAGACTAACACGGCTACCTCCTGATATTTGATCCCAGTTTAAGGGACACTCCACAGGGCTCTCCAGGCCAGGGTGCCTTTATGGCCTAAAGCCATTGAAATCACTGGGCTTTAATTCAGGCCCTTGCTGTAAGGTGTAATTGGTCTGAAGGGCCTTGGATGAGGCCTCTGCAGTGGGGTGAATTTCACCCTTTCTGCAGGGTATAGTTCTGTTTGAGAGAATGAAGACCATGCAGGCTAGTGTCCCTTACAGATGCTTTAGACTGTTCTAGAATGGAGTGAAGATTAAGTGTAAAAAATAAACAAATGGTTTGAATAACACAAGACTAATTTGGATAGGAACATAGGCATTGCCACATTGCTTTAGACCGGGGTGCGGAGGGATAGCTCAGTGGTTTGAGCATTGGCCTGCTAAACCCAGGGTTGTGAGTTCAATCCTTGAGGGGGCCATTTAGGGATCTGGGGCAAAAATCTGTCTGGGGATTGGTCCTGCTTTGAGCAGAGGGTTGGACTAGATGACCTCCTGAGGTCCCTTCCAAGCCTGATATTCTATGATTCTAGGGGTTATCAAACTGTGGGTTGGGACCCCAAAGTAGGCCATGACCCCATTTTAATGGGGTTGCCAAGGCTGGTGTTAGACTTGCTGGGGTCCAGGGCCCAAGCCCAAGCCCCACTGCCCGGGGCTAAGGTTATATGCCCCCCACTCAGGGCAGAAGCTCTTGGGCTTCAGCTTTGGCCCCTCCCCCACCCACCTGGGGTGGCAGGGCTCGGGCTTTGGTCCTCTTCCACATACCCCCCCCCCCCAAGGGGGAGGGTCATATAGTAATTTTTGTTGTCAGAAGGGGGTCATGGTGCAATGAAGTTTGAGAACTGCTGCTTTAGACAGGTGGCCATCCTGTGTCCAGCAATGGCTAGTACCAGGTATAAATGTCTCATAATAGAAATAGACATTTGTGCAAAAAGTGCCTATGCAGAAAGTGTCTTCCTAATACCAGGAAGCTAGGGGTTAGTTTATTATCTGAAGCATGAGGACTGATATCCTCTGAAAACGTTAATCATTGCTACAGTACTGTAGTTGTTGGAGATACATTTTTTCCCCCATGACTGTCTAAACCTTTTTTTGAATCCCACTAAGCTCTTGGCCTTATTATATTTTGTGGTAGCAAGTTTCACAGATTTATTTCCCGTTGTGTAAAAAAAGTATTTCTTTTTAGCAATTTTGTGTGTTATTTTTAAATATGTTAGGTGTCCCCTTGTATTATCAGATGAGATAAATTGGACCTCTTCCATATATTTTATTATTTTACTTACCTCTTTCATGCACCTTGTGCCTCTTATCCATATCCTCTTTAAACTAAAGAGTCCAAAATGTCTTTTTTAAACAACTTTATTTTCAGAGTTTATTGAGGACTGATGCAAGATCAATAATCTTTGATTGCATACAAACAAAAATCCACTTAACTTACTGGAAGGGTAAAGAATATCATGTACATTCTGTAGTAAGCAAAAGATAATTGACATTAATGCAGTAGGCAAGGAGATTATATAGCACGCTATTGACTGTGTGTTTGTTACTGCTGTTTAGTGGATTACTTAAGTGGGTATTTTTAGTCTCTTTTATATGGAAGACATTGCATGTCTCTAAGCATTTTCATACATGCAAGGAAATCAATTTTATATGTTGCAAAAATTCCTGGCAGAATTAAATGAATACAATTTAGTATCAATTTTTGCTTATATTTTTAATATTCAGCTAAAATATATAAGGCAGAAAATCTGCTATTTACATGGCTCTGGATTTATCAGTGCATTTTCTCAATGAAAATATATTTTTAATGAGCAAGAACTGTGCAAATCTAAATACATAGATACAGGATGATTAATTAAAAATACAAAAACATTGGATCATTGCTTTTGCATTACGAATTTTAATGTACTACATATATGTAATATTGCCCATAGACTAATATTGTTCATGAATCTTGTAATAAGCTTAGTGGAACATGGGAAGCTTGTAATAGTGGTTTGGATATCTACTATAGTAATCAGAATTACAGCATACAGTTCAGTTCTCCTGTATCCTTTCTTCTGTCATTTCCTCACTCTCAAGTAGACTAGATGTAGAGATGGACCAGAACAAAACCCAGGGTTAAAAAAACACCATACTTTGAGAAGGTGCAGGTCCACATTGGAAAACCCCTGAACTTCGGCAAGCAGTCTGTCTCTAATTAGACTATCAGTGTCTCATTGCATAAATAATCTGAAGGAGAAAGAGAGTGTTGTAAGGGAATCCAAACAAAAGCCTTCCAAAACACAGCTAAAGGAAACAGTAATCCCATAGCAAATTGTCTATAAAAATTAAGTGTACAGAGAATTTATCTGATGGTCATGCTTGTTGGCTAAACTACAATAATCAGACACCAGCTACCAGGGGTTATCTGCTATGTAATCCTATCCTAGTAGATTAAATTCATGTGAGTCTGTTGCTAATGAAAAAAAACACCTCTTGCTGGGCTGTTTTTCTCCCAAAGTATGCTGATAAATTAATAAATAAATAAAAAATTAGGGCTTGATCCATCCCCATGCACATGTCAGGGTGCTCTCAGCATCCTGTGAACCTTTGGCCACTCCAAGGAAGAGCAGGCTGTAGTATAGGTTTGCCAACTTTGCTTGGATGTATTCCTGAAGGTTTCATCACGACATAATCTTTAATTAAAGATTAATTTTTAATTCCTGGAGACTCCAGGACAGTGGTGGGCAACCTGCGGCCGCATGCGGATAATCTGCTGGCGGGCCACAAGACAGTTTGTTTACATTGACTGCCTGCAGGTACGGCCGCCCGCAGCTCCCAGTGGCCACAGTTAGCCGTTCCCAGCCAATGGGAGCTGCGGGCTGGCTGCCGTTTCCCACAGCTCCCATTGGCTGGGAACGGCAAACCACAGCCACTGGGAGCTGTGGGCGGCCGTGCCTGCAGACGGTGAATGTAAACAAACAGTCTCGTGGCCCGGCAGCAGATTACCCTGACGGGCCGCAGGTTGCCCACCACTGTTCCAGGACTGTCTTGGAGGGTTGGCAACCCTACTGTAGTACCACTGCCATCCTCCATCAGGGAAAGACAGCTTTAAACATCACCAGTGCTCTGCAGAAGACCACTGACAGAGGCTGGCCTGAAGATTCTGTGAATCAGCAGTACTCCCAGTTGCCTTGTCTCTTACCTGACCGCTGGCCACACTGGGCAACTCGGAACCCAGAGTGTTACTCCACTATATATCTAATCCAGGTGGATTTTCCACCAGTAGTATCTGAATCCAATAAGTTAATTGGGCCTTAAAGTTTAGCCATGATGTTTGATATTGTGGGCTTAGAATTTTTTCTGGATATTGAAGAGCTAGTCTGGGCTATTCCATAAGGATAACATGCAAAGAGAGGTTACTGAGTAACTTGACATGCTGTGGAAGAGTGATGCTAATAGACTCTTTTTAATGCTGTAGCTTATGCTGTAACATTCATCTGTAGGTTGAGGATGGTTAAAATAACCAATCATCTTAACAGCATATTTTTAAAGGAAGCTGAGTTTCTATGTAAGTTGTTTCCTGTTGAATTTTAGGGATCAATGTCTGTGAAAAGTATTTGTCTGAAAACTGCCGTGTTAAATATGCAGCTTTTTAATACCTCGCAACATATTCAAGCTAGGAAATTTGCCCATTTAATATACAATTTGTTTTCTCATTCCGTTGCATTTTGTTGTGAAATGAGCTTGATGTTTATTGTATTAGAGATGAAAACCTCTTGATAAACCCTTCAGTTTTTCTATTACCAGTTGTTTATTCAGCTTTCATTGTGTGTTTGTTAAGATAATGAAAAAAGAGGAAACATGGCTGTTAGCAATTTCAGCAACCCCATTGCATGCACATTATTCAAGAAACCTAATAATCCTCATGAACTAATTCTGACTTATGGATGATCTGCTTCACTAAATCAGGGTGATTTTCTCTGGTGAATAATGGACAAGTGTAGTGTGCCAGTACCTTAATTAAAGAAAGCCTCTCTTAGTCTTGATCTCATTTTAATTTACAGGGTAATACTACAATAATATCACTAATGGAAGGTACATTAAAGGGCATCAAGTAGCATTAACTGTATTAAATTATGGCACTTGTGTTAATTAACTGCTGAAGCAAGATGGTCCTAATGGCTAGAAAGGTCAACTAATGAATAAATAAAGCCTGTGAAGATGGGAAAGTAAGAGAGGGTAGACATTTGCTCTGTTCATCTCTTTTTGAGCAGAAAGAATCAAAGGCTGGTCCATGAGACTAAACTCTAAATTTTTTCTTATTACGCTGCTTGAAGAGGAGGATTTTATGGCTCTGAATATCTTTGATTAATTGAAAAGTTATGTCCTGACAGTCACTTGTGAGTGACAGTCACTTATGCTTTCTGTAGGAAATGTTCATTAAGAGTCTAATACCAAGTCTTTGAAGCCCAGGGAAAGGCTCCTATTGACTGAAAGGGGCTTTGGATCAGGATCCAGAAGGGTAACCATGTTAATTCTTAGAGTAAAGAATAAATAACTGTTCAGTTTTACTGTTATACTTTTAATGGTATGTATGTTATATGCTGTATATTGACAAAAGTTCAGGTTAATAATAGTGGAAAATTATTGCCCCCATGGTCTGAAAAGTGATTGGCAGGTTAAGGTGAAGGACACTTTTGCTCATTGGTGGTTAGTTTTTCAATCTAAGAGCCAATACTTTCCTCTAAAAGCTAAAATATCCAGACTCTATACAATATGTATTGTTACGCCCTTTGGCATTTATTTTTAGACTCTTTCTCTGCTTGAGGCTTCTGTATTTGAGCTCCAGGTTATCTGACCCTGTCTCAGCTCCAGTTTCAGCAGTAATAGCAACCTCTGTCTTACATTACGTAAGTGAAAATTTTCCTCAGTTTTAACAATTTCTCTCCCTTACATTGTCTGTGCTAAATGTAATCCACCCAAGAGTCTGAATAAATTACTCTTGGGGAAAGCATAGTTCCTGTTCTCTTTTGTTTCTTCAATCAGTATGCCCCAAAATCTGCTATGACTCTAAAGTGTCCATTTTTTATAAGACCTCACTGTTTTGGAAGTGAGTGACAGGGCTTAAACAGCCACTTGAAAAGAGCAGATTCTTCTATCCATGGTCTGTGACCTGATGTGCAAATTGCAGTGAATGTTCACAAAGAAATGGCTCAGGTTATAATGCTTGTATTTTCTGGCTTATGCATAAGTGCCCTATGCTTCAGAATTTGTCCCCAAGTGGGTTAAATCCTGCCCTCAGTTACATTGTTGTAAATCTGGATAACACTGTTTACTTTAATGGCATTACTCTGTATTTTACCCAAAAGCAGACTTTGGGCCCCACCGAACTTTCAAATTTTAGAGGTACTTTAGTTAACAGGAAATTTTCTCATTAAGCTTCAATTCAAGCCTCAAACCCTCAAAATAAAGATATGCTAACAGCAAGATTTTAAGTGGACAATTGAATGCCATTCTTTTTTGGTGTACTGTATGTATTTACTGTACTTGAGGATTTCTTGATTTACAAAGAGAATACTTGTATGAACAACTTGTTTTCCTTTGAGGTTTTCACAAGTGATTGGAGTGAATATATCAAATAATTCCTGCAATTAAATTATGAACTTCATTAGAGGACAGGAAAAAACAGCTTATGTACTTAAGAGCTTGTCAGTTTATCCTTAACTCCCAAGTGCCAATAGAAAATGATTTTTGTATGTCTACTGTAAAATGTATTAAAAGGAGCCTTCATTTTCTGTAAACACTTTGAGTTTTTTTTTAAACAAAACATCATGAATTGAAGTAATTAAATGATTTCAGTATTCATTCACCCAGATAAACAGTCTTTCCAAAGGTACATCAATTTATTGTGTACTACCACTCATGTTCTCAAATAGTTTTTGTTCTCAACTTCCATGCTGGTATTTAAGTACTATCAGTTAACTCAAAGGTTAATCAGGCAGGCCCCAATCTTCCAATGACTGCAAAGGGAACCTATGAAACTGAGGGTACAATTGGGTCCTTAATTTCTAGTGTATAATTTAAGTGCAGGTGTATTTAAAACTTCAGTCTCCACTAACCACCTTTGTTATTTGATCGTCTTCTTTGGCCCGATTTTGTGAGGAGTCAAGAGTTTCCATAAAAACTACTGACCTCCATCAGCTCCCTTTTGAAGGTGCTCAGCATCCTATAGGATCGATGTTTTTGTGAGGAGTGGAACCAGTCACTTTCGTTGTATAATTCACTTTGTCATTCAATGTTAAAGAGACATAGGGGAAAATCCTAATGAAATGAAATAGAAGTATCCCTACTGTGTTACTTTGGAGTCAAATTCATGGTCCAAAGCATTCAAAGAGCCTTTGTGAATAACTTCAGGGATTCCAACACAAATCATTTCAGGCAGGAACTTTCTTTTCTTCAAGCTTTTTATTTCAAAGAGTTTAGGCAAACACAAACAGTTAAATAACCTTACAAATCTATTGGCCCATGTGTCTGAAAGGTTCAAGGCACTAAGTGTTCTTCAAAGTTGAGGTTATAGCTACAGTAAGATAGTTTATTACTGTGTTAAAAGTTTAAAATCTTTCAACTATTTTACAGGAAGCAACAGCAATGATATCTTCTGTACTGAAGCAAAGCATAGTGTTTTTCATACTCACACTATTGTCTTTTTTCAGCACTTTAAATGCCATGGTAACCAATTCTAAACTTAACACACTGATCCAGAAATAAAGGGACTGATTCTCTGTTCCACTAAGGTCCCTTTAGACCATGCTAGTGGCACAGAGGGATCTTAAATGAGACAGGATGGTCCCTGGAAACACACCCTGCACTGGTGTAAAGCTGCAAGAGCAGCTCTATAACTGCTCTGCTCCCAGGCTCTGTCATAGTTGGCTTGTAAAGGGTGTGCATTCATAGAATCATAGAATATCAGGGTTGGAAGGGACCTCAGGAGGTCATCTAGTCCAACCCCCTGCTCAAAGCAGGACCAATTCCCAACTAAATCATCCCAGCCAGGGCTTTGTCAAGCCGGGCCTTAAAAACCTCCAAGGAAGGAGATTCCACCACCTCCCTAGGTAAAGCATTCCAGTGCTTCACCACCCTCCTAGTGAAATAGTGTTTCCTAATATCCAACCTAGACCTCCTCCACTGCAACTTGAGACCATTGCTCCTTGTTCTGTCATCTGCCACCACTGAGAACAGCCGAGCTCCATCCTCTTTGGAACCCCCCCTCTGGTAGTTGAAAGCAGCTATCAAATCCCCCGTCAGTATTTTCTTCTGCAGACTAAATAATCCCAGTTCCCTCAGCCTCTCCTCATAAGTCATGTGCTCCAGACCCCTAATCATTTTTGTTGCCCTCCGCTGGACTCTTTCCAATTTTTCCACATCCTTCTTGTAGTGTGGGGCCCAAAACTGGACACAGTACTCCAGTTGAGGCCTCACCAATGTCGCATAAAGGGGAACGATCACGTCCCTCGATCTGCTGGCAATGCCCCTACTTATACAGCCCAAAATGCCATTAGCCTTCTTGGCAACAAGAGCACACTGTTGACTCATATCCAGCTTCTCGTCCACTGTGACCCCTAGGTCCTTTTCTGCAGAACTGCTACCTAGCCATTCGGTCCCTAGTCTGTAGCAGTGCATAGGATTCTTCCGTCTAAGTGCAGGACTGTGCACTTGTCCTTGTTGAACCTCATCAGGTTTCTTTTGGCCCAATCCTCTAATTTGTCTAGGTCCCTCTGTATCTGATCCCTACCCTCCAGCGTATCTACCACGCCTCCCAGTTTAGTGTCATCTGCAAACTTGCTGAGAGTGTAGTCCACACCATCCTCCAGATCATTAATAAAGATATTAAACAAAACTGGCCCCAGGACCGACCCTTGGGGCACTCCACTTGAAACCGGCTGCCAACTAGACATGGAGCCATTGATCACTACCGGTTGAGCCTGATGATCTAGCCAGCTTTCTATCCACCTTACAGTCCATTCATCCAGCCCATACTTCTTTAACTTGGCGGCAAGAATACTGTGGGAGACCGTATCAAAAGCTTTGCTAAAGTCAAGGAATAACACATCCACTGCTTTCCCCTCATCTACAGAGCCAGTTAACGCCTCATAGAAGGCAATTAGGTTAGTCAGGCACGACTTCCCCTTGGTGAATCCATGCTGACTGTTTCTGATCACTTTCCTCTCCTCTAAGTGTTTCATAATTGATTCCTTGAGGACCTGCTCCATGATTTTTCCAGGGACTGAGGTGAGGCTGACTGGCCTGTAGTTCCCCGGATCCTCCTTCTTCCCTTTTTTAAAGATGGGCACTACATTAGCCTTTTTCCAGTCATCCGGGACCTCCCCCGATCGCCATGAGTTTTCAATGATGATGGCCAATGGCTCCGCAATCACATCCGCCAACTCCTTTAGCACCCTCGGATGCAGTGCATCCGGCCCCATGGATTTGTGCTCATCCAGTTTTTCTAAATAGTCCCGAACCACTTCTTTCTCCACAGAGGGCTGGTCACCTCCTCCCCATACTGTGCTGCTCAGTCCAGCAGTCTGGGAGCTGACCTTGTTTGTGAAGACAGAGGCAAAAAAAGCATTGAGTACATTAGCTTTTTCCACATCCTCTGTCACTAGGTTGCCTCCCTCATTCAGTAAGGGGCCCACACTTTCCTTGACTTTCTTCTTGTTGCTAACATACCTGAAGAAACCCTTCTTGTTACTCTTAACAGCTCTTGCTAGCTGCAACTCCAAGTGCGATTTGGCCTTCCTGATTTCACTCTTGCATGCCTGAGCGATATTTTTATACTCCTCCCTGGTCATTTGTCCAACCTTCCACTTCTTGTAAGCTTCTTTTTTGCATTTAAGGTCAGCAAGGATTTCACTGTTAAACCAAGCTGGTCGCCTGCCATATTTACTGTTCTTTCTACACGTCGGGATGGTTTGTTCCTGCAACCGCAATAAGGATTCTTTAAAATACAGCCAGCTCTCCTGGACCCCTTTGCCCTTCATGTTACTCTCCCAGGGGATCCTGCCCATCTGTTCCCTGAGGGAGTCAAAGTCTGCTTTTCTGAAGTCCAGCGTCCGTATTCTGCTGCTCTCCTTTCTTCCTTGTGTCAGGATCCTGAACTCGACCATCTCGGTCACTGCCTCCCAGGTTCCCATCCACTTTTGCTTCCCCTACTAATTCTTCCCTGTTTGTGAGCATTGTTGGGGTACAGTGCTCCAGCTATTCCCTGCTGCCCATGGCCCATAGGAGGCCATGAGAAACAGAGTGTAAGTTAGATGGGTCAAAGTCAACCTTGTCCCTCTATGCCCACCCTTTGTTCATACATGGAGCACAGGGACAGATTATCTGAGAATCTCAGTCAAAGAGACATGCAATGAAAATCACACACAGTATTTGAGTATGTGTGTTGTCATTATACCATCACCCCTTGAGGGAGAGGCTGTCTAATAATTAGCACTCTGGTTCTCTTCCCAGCTGCTAATCTGTGATCCCAGTCACCACTGGTAGTGTGCATGCAGTTATTTTTGTGCACTTCATTAGGGAGAGAATTACACATGCTCAGGAGTCGATTTTTCCTGATACTGATCAGTGCAGGAAGTGCATCAGTGGTTGAGCCCAGAATGTTCACTTGTTTTTCTTGACACAGATGATTATTATCTCTCTTTGTTAATCTCTTTGTTACTTGTAACAAATGAGGTATCATTCTGCCACTGTGATTTATGGAAATATTTAAGGGACTTTAAAAAAATCAATCTAATGAAAAAAGTCTAATTTATCTGAGTTCATCTTTAATTGTATCTACATTGTTCAAATGGTTAAAAGAAAAAGTTACTCCAGTTAACTTTTCTTCATTTCCTGATGCCACTGTGCTGTGGTAAAAGTTGTGCATCATTCTGTACAAATTATATGAAATGAAGTATTGAAATAAGAGAGTATGATCTCAGTTAATCGCCATGTAAGTCTAGAGTTAACTGAACTGAAGTTGATGCACTGCCATAAAACTATCAGAATTACGCAGGAAATTTTTAGTCAAAATGTTATAAAAAATAATCCAGATGGAGCAAGCTAATGCTGTTTCTATTTCAAATAAACAAAAACAAAGCTTCTAACCTTCCTATACTTTATGATCCCCAGATAGTAGCCCAGATCCTAAGCTGCTGTAAATTGGCATCATTCCATTGACTTAAGTGGAGCTGTGCTGACTATATAATCATATAGGAGCGAATTAGAGTCATGTACTTCAGAAGTCAGTAAAATTAATCAAAAATGGCCAAATTCTGTTTGCCTCACTCAGCAGAGTCATCACATTTGTGGCTCATGGTAGCTCTTCCTAGCCTTCACTCCTTCTGTGTCCAGTCCAGGGATTTATGAGTCTGATCGCTGCATCACCCAACAATAACGCAAACACACAGTCAAAGGGAAACTTTGAGTCAGACTCTTAATTCAACACAGTTAGCCTGGTTCAGCGGCCTGAGTGCAACAGAATCGGTTCCAAAGATCCTCAGTAAGGCTTTCCTCATCTTGTTTAACTAGGCTGAATGAACAAGCTCAGTTTTCAACACAAAGTTGATCCTGCTTTCATTAACTATAAATAATGTTTATAGAAAACGAGAGCTGCAGAGGTAAAAAGACCTCTGTCAGTGCTATGAATTTAGGTTAGATTCTGTTTTTTGCAAGTAGAGACATGCTAGGAGAATGGGGAAAGAGGGGCTACACTTCTGCCAGATTTCTTCCCCTGGTACTTCATTTAGATTTTTAGCAAACAAAAATGGTATATTGTAGAAAAGTAAAACTCCCAATGGCATTATTTGGATCTGGAAATATTGGCACACAGAAAATCACATAGGAATTGCATTACAGATGTATCTCATTGACTTATTTGCAGACATTTTTGTGACAATCCTTACCACTGCAACACGAACCTAAAACCAACATTCAAACATGAGGCTGATAATCAATAATTGCCATCATGGGGCCTACTGTAGATAATGCAAAACATATGGTTTATAGTTACGATATGTTTGAAATAATAATGGTCAACCTTCCAAAGTTTGCTTCTGTATCTGACTCCATCCTGACTGATTGTGATCCAGTTGCCCACAGCTGATTGTTCCTTCCCTGCAAACTTCTAGTAAGACCTTGGTTCCCCTCTCAAAGTGTCCCACCCCTTCCTGTCCACATCCCTAGACTCATTTCAGTCTTCCAAGAGGTATCCTGGACCATAGTCCCTCCCTGCTAGCCACCCCCACGCTACGCTCCAGCAGCCTCCCAGCCCATAACTTGAGCTAGGCTCTGAGATATCAGTGCTTACAAAGTACTTTGAGATCCTCTGAAGGAAGGTCCTATATAAAAGTACAAAGAATTATTATAACCTGCCCTCCCCACCCATCCCCCAAATTACAGGCTTTTAATGGGAATGCTGGTACAGATGTAATTATAGTAGCACTATCATAGTGACAGAGGGATGTCATGGTTCAGGTTTAATTGCTGTCAGTATTTCTGTTACACTGCACATTAAACCTGTAAACTATCAAAAAATTAAAATTTGGTTACAACAAGGATATGTACATTAAGATATGTGTCTTCACACTCAACTAATTAGTTGCCACTGACTGTTTTTTCTTTGCTCAGTGACATGTGGTACATAAATCATTACAATATGTTAAATGCAAATGGTTGGTAATAGGGTAACCATCTGCTCAGTGCTGGAAAGTTTGCAGAAGAATGTAGTAAGCCTTAATTCTATTAATGATGCAAAACTCATGTCCCCAAAATACCAAATATCTAAAAACAGCTGCCTGTGGTAATGCTAACATTACTAATACATCTCTTACCCTTTTCGTTTTCACAAGCAAACTATGTATTGTAAAAGATAATTTTATACTTCAGCTTGAACTTGACTTCAAGGCCAGATCCTTTGTTACAGCAATCTGAACCACCATCTCTCAGAGCCTGATTTTTTCCTCAAGTTGCGTTGAGCGCTTTTGAACAGCCAATACATTATATACTCTCCTCAGGACATCGTTTCTTCCACAAATATAATTGAACCCTCTTTCTCCCCTACCCCTGCTGCTTGGCCCTTTTCCATGGATGACATTATTTTGTAAGTGACAGATCATCAGTATGTTGCTGACTGATAATGTATTACACTAGACACAATCTAAGTGTACCTTCCATCTAATAACCTACCATACAGTATTAGTATTAAACAGCACCACTGCAAGAGAGGATTGATTATTTTAAGATAGACATATATTATTGGAGGCTGTCACTTGCCTTCCTAATGAACACCTCTGGGGACACAAGTGACAAGGTAATGCATGGGGAAATTAGTAGTGGGACAAAAGTGAGGGACTCTACCTGCCTAGGCTAATGTTGCACCTTCAAGCTAAAGGAACAGCTCCTTTATCCTTGCCTTTCCAATCATTTCCTGGTCAGGGTCACTATCATGATGCTTAAGTGCAAGCTGCTACATTAGTGATCCATTGCATTAATACCTTATCAGGGGGATAGATCTGTTCAAATGATTAATACTGTACTCAAAACATGGCCTTGACCATAAAAGAAGAAGCTCAGAAATTAATTCAGTTCACATTGACGGAATAAAATCAGCAGGCACATGACTTCACTGAACTCAGATACTAGCGCTACTGCGCCTTTCTTGACCCTGGTTGTTGTTGGTTTCCGTTTGGAAGGCTATGTGTGTGTTACAGTATTTGAGTTAAGATTGTGCTTCTAGGGAATCACCTGCAGAAGAAGAGGCTGCAGGAGAGCTCATTAGCCCAGCAGATTCTGTGTCCCTGGATGAATTGCACAATACAAAGCTTGCTCCTCAGGATCCCCGAGAACCTGGAGCTTTGTGTAGGTGTGAAGTCCTGCAAAGCAATACAAGCTTTTTTAAAATAACTATATTTGCTAATAGGAGAGATTTTTGTACTGAACACGTTTTCCTTTGTTGGCTCACATGAAAAGAAAAGCTGTCTGAAGGCTGCACGCATCTGGCAACTCCATTTTGACTCAAAACGAACACTTGGTTTCAAAATGGAGTGGCTGCACTTTAAAGTTACACAGAAACATTCAGAGACAGAGCTCCTGGAATAAGTAGCACTTCAATACCTTAAAGGCATAATGCCACAGTCAGGAATTTGATAAGCTGGGGTATTGAATTGGATTCCAACAATGGTCACGTGTCCTAGGAAGTTCTCATTTTAAACTGCAAGCAAGGGAAAAACCAGGCTTCCTACCCTTTTAATTGCATTAGTTTTATTGAACTGTAGCACTGCTTCAGTTTCTAGAACACTGTATATATATTTTAATGCAAGTTACCAGGGATAGATCAGCAGCAGGAATATTATTTCTGACTCTTATTTTTGATAATGCTGATTTTATTTATTTCCCCTTCTAACTGTCTTGTGCATTAGGAATCTGTAGGCTTTCAGGATGGTGTTTACTGAAGTTAATACAGGCATATTAATTTTAACCTCCTTGATCTGGTGTTACTGCTTTAGTGTTTTTGCTTAGGCCAATCCAGAAAAGGCAGAGAGAACTGGAAACCAAACAAACAGGAATTGCAGAGAGTTGGAATCCATCAACATGTGTTGAGTCTTTTGTACAGCAGAGTGTATTAAAGTCCTTGCCTCTGAAAAGGATTCCTTAGCGAGGCTGCTGCTGCTCACTGTGACACATGCACCCTGGCAGTGTGGGCAATCAGATGCTTTCCAACTGTTGTTTTTGGGGGTTACTTTTTTAATTTCTATCTGCCGTGGCTTTATTTCTATAGCCTTGTCATGCTGTAATGGGTTCTAGATTCTCTCACTGTGTTTATGAAACTGTGGGCCAGTCCATCTCTCTTACTTAGCATCTACGATGTCTAGACGCTCCCTCCAGACCGTAGCATGCCCCTGGAACACCCCTTCTAATAGGAGGGGACTGGAGCTAGACAGCATAAAGCTGGCTACGAGAACTTTAAGACATCTTGGGATGCCCCCATGCAACTGGAACGGCCAGTTTCCCTGGGAGGACAACTCTTTCCCCTTTGCACCACAGGAAGAGAGCTGCCAGGTCTGAGCTGGGGCCAGAGTTCTCTTCCTGGAACTGTTTGTTAAACTGAATAGGTAGGCAAGGGAGAGTATAAGAATGTCATTTAACTTCCAACATTCTACAAGTGAAAAAGCTTGTCCTGCATCTGAACCCACCCTACACCGTGATTGTCAAAGCTGTGTTATTTTTCTCCCCTCTTTTGTATTTGCCTGATTGCTGTAGTGGTGAATGGTGACTAGAGGAATATAGTAAAAGAGAAACAGCTGCATGGGATGGAGAGGCAAAAAAAAATTACTTTCTATTCTAAAAGTGTTTTGTCCGGATGGAAGCACCTAAGGCTATTTAATAACCCTTTGAGGGGACATGGAGCCATAAAGTGAAGAAATCCTCATCTAACCAATTGGAAGGTGTTTGTTATGGCAGTGTACTCCCCTTCCCTGAAAGAGAACATAGCAGATTTTGAAGGTTTGTTTGCACAGGGTTAACTTCACCTCAGTTAGTAAATGAACTGCCTACAGCATTTATACTCAAGTAGTAAAGTCTTTATCAGAGATTCTTTTTTCAATTAATCCCCCTATGTAAACCACATTGGATGTTCTAGTTCTCTAAATTTATAAACATTTCACGCTCTAGATTTGGTCTCCTAAAATATTTGTCTTCGTGTTTCAGTTCTCCTGTTCTTTCAATTTTTACAAACCTGGGATCCAGTAGTTTTGGAGATGGAATGGGCATTATCCATTAACTTCAGCGGCTACTATTAGAGAATACCTTATACTTAAGCCGCTGTGGACTACTTTGTTGTTTTGGTTTTTTGTTTGGTTGGTTTTTTTTTTTTGTTTGTTATTGCTGCATAAAACACTCTTTAGGATTTGTATAGTAGAGATGGTTTTTCTAACTTGCCTGAATTACCACTAAAATGTCCATGGGTTTTCAATTAACTTCTTGACCCCAAAAAGTAGATTAGGTGTTTCAGACCCTAAACCTAGTTTGGTATCTGGTGCAGTGTGTTTGCTTTCCCCGTGTTTGGCCATGACTGGGACTTGGCTGGGAGTTGGCTGAAGCATAATCTGGGTAAAACTGAGGTGCTGCTAGTGAGCTGGGAGAAGAGCTAGAACAGCGTCTGGAGCCTTGCTGTGGTTACAGGTTGTATATTGGTCATGAACTACTTAGAGACGTTTTTGTTTGTTGTATGCTTGTCTATGCTTGTGTTTTGTTATAGCAATGTTTTGGGGACATCCCTTCCAGCTTCCAGACCAGGTCCCTAGAACATCCAAAGAAGAGACTGTTCCCCAATAGTCCATTCCAGGGTGTATACTGACACCAATGCATTCTTTTTTCAGTGCTGTGTGAATGAATTTTCATGTAGTGTAAACCTGATCGCTAGTTAAATCCCAGTGCTTTGCATTAAGGAGCTTTCCAGTAGCCTGGGGCATAACACGTAGATATACGTATCTTCTTTATATATTTAAAAGAAAATGGATTTCAGAGATACAACAGATGTACTTATAACACATCAAGAGGACAGAGAAAGAATGGCCCTAAGAGAAATAGGTGAGGCTTGAAGCTCAGAGACTTGAAGACAGCAGCCAAGGGCACTTGTCAGCCAGACAAGCCCCTTGAGCAGGTGACAGTGTCACAGTGAGAGGCATGACGACTGTTTTGTCAAGAGTGTTATCACAGTTCTCTATCCAGAGTACATTTGTTTCCAGGGGAATCTGTGCATCTGCTATATATTGAAAATACTTCTTTTAAAACACGCTCTTTGTCTTTAGAGATACAGTAGAACACCAGAGTTATGAACTGACCAGTCAACCACACACCTCATTTGGAACCAGAAGTATGCAATCAGGCAGCAGCAGAGACCAAAAAAAAAAAAGCAAATAGAGTACAGTGTTAAATGTAAACTACTAAAAACCGGAGAGGAAAGCAGCTTTTTTTTCTCCATAGTAAAGTTTCAAAGCTGTATTAAATCAATTTTCAGTTGTAGACTTTTGAAAGAACAACCATAACGTTTTGTTCAGAGTTATGAACATTTCAGAGTTACGGACAACCTCCATTCCCGAGGTATTCGTAACTCTGAGGTTCTACTGTAGTTGGGCAGGTGAAAACACAGAGACAACCATGTAATAAGGGGTAAAATTGACCAGAGGCTTTGAGGTAATGTGGCAAAAATAGATTAAAAGCCATGAGTATGTGGAGAAAGATGAATAGACACAGTAAGAGTCTTCTGCTAACTGGTTGGCCAGACCATAGCAGCTTGTTCCCCATGTGTGATGGGATTATGTGGCCACACAAATCATCCCAAACTTTCTTTTGGTCAATTTGCTTCACATAATAATTAATCTTTGTACATCATGAAATCCACTAAAAGCTGTCCTTTTCTGCTCTTGAGGTGCTCTGCACCCTTAAGAGACGCAGAAGGAGCAGCTCCATTGGGGTTTAAGAAGTCCAGATAGCACATACCTGGCCTATGGAGCTTTCCAGGAGGGAACACTTTGGCTGGCTATAGGTGTGGGTAAATCTGGCCAGTCTGCTATAGATGGGGTCTATAGTACTTGTGGCGATAGGAGAACATGGCTGCCACATGGAGCTCCTAAATCCTGTCAGAGCTGCTTGCCTGCTGTTCCATCATTCCCCTAGCCTTTGCAAGACAGAAAACTGTCTCTAAAATGTATCAGTAGCAAATGCCAACTCCCTCATCCCACAAAATTAAGTTTATCAGAATATTTCAGATTAGAATATAAAGCTAATCAATTAACTTTACTGCCTAATATCCAGTGTGCTGCACAATTCAGAGGATTTCTGGTGCATAAACCTGGTCTCATAATTTAGAGCTGATGTGCTGCCTTGTATAAAGGGGCTTGACTACGGAAAATTTGCTGTAAGCCTCCCCAATCACCCCGGTTGCTCTCCATTATGAGGCAGATCTGTGACAGTCTTCAGAACAACACATCCTCTCTTCTTTTCTCTGGCTGCAGAGCTCAGCCAAAGAGTGCCTGCTTTGGGCTGCAGTCTCCTTAAATTTCGTCCCTGGCTAAAAGAATGCCATGCCATAGGGACACAAGATGGGTGAGGTAATATCTTTTATTGGACCAACTTGTGTGGGTGAGAGAGACAAGATTTTGAGCCACACAGAGCTCTTCTTCTTGTCTCTGTGACCAAAAGAAGTTGGTCCAATAAAAGTTATTACCTCACCCACTTTGTCCTTCTATTATCCTTGAACCGACACAGCTACAACTACGCTACATATGGCATAGGGAAGTGTTTATTTCCTCTTTGAATGTGCACAGCCTCAGGGCAATGAGTTCAGTAACCGTGGGGGTAAAACAGTTATAGGGTTCGTTTTATG
The DNA here is from genome assembly GCF_002925995.2 of Terrapene triunguis. NCBI lineage: Eukaryota > Metazoa > Chordata > Testudines > Emydidae > Terrapene > Terrapene triunguis. Next base: position 14,955,216 of record NW_020664562.1, on the reverse strand, counting down.
TTTATACCATGTATAATATTTTGAGTGGTTGGAGTTTTCGGCTTTTTTCCTCTTCAGGTTAGCTCAAATGTTCTTTGAGAACAGACACAGCCTTTACATTTTTCATTGGAGAGTATGATTGTGGGAAGCCTGAATGACATTTAAAAAGGGAAAAGAGGCTAAAGGATTTTAAAAGCTAAGTTAGGCAAGATGGAGATAGAAAGGTTTATTCCTTAATATAAATATATATACATTGTTTTTGTCAGCAGTATTTTACAATTTGTTTTCCCCTATGATTGGAATAAATTATTCATAACAGGCAATCTATTCCTAAAATTTTCAGTTAGCTATAGTTATGCTGGTAGGGCAATACAAAATGAAGGGAGATATTGATTTGAAACTTTTTAAATATAAATGAAGTTGTTTGATTCTTCTAGTAGTGGAATATTAAAGCAACTGGATCAGATTCAACCTCCCAGCATGTCTGTTTTCAGAGACAAGAAGAACATGCTTATAACACCTTAGTGGACAGTGCAGTTCAGCTCTAGTTGTATTCTGCTTCCAAACATTCTTTGATTTACTCATGACTTATTAAAAATGAAACATGATCACTGTAATGAAATAATAAATAACAAATGTGTTTCTGGATTTTAAGACCAAAAGGGATCATTATGATCCTCCAGTCTCATCTGAGAACAGAACCGTGAACCTTCAGCTCCAAATTATAGGCGTCTATCGCTTGAGCTAAAGGAATAATAGCACCCCCATTTTGCAGACAGGGTGCTGAGGCACAGAGACACTTGTATGATATTGCACAGGAAGTCTGTGGCAGAAGCAGGAATTCTGTAGCCACAAGACCATCCTTCCTCAAATACAGAGACCACAGACCATCTATTAGCTATCATGTACAAAGCCAGATTTATCCATAGTGTAATGCCATTAAATTTGACCCATAACAACTTAGGCATCAATCCTGCTAACACTCAATATTTGTAACTTTACTCCATTGACTTCAACAGAATTATATTGATGAGAAAGATTGCATATGGGCTTAAGTGTTTGCAGGTTCAAGGCTTCCATATCTTACTGTAGGGAGCAACAAAATTATCTCTAAAATTAAGCAATAATCACATATATTTTTGGAAAAAGAAACAAAATGGGCTTTCAGCTATGGGGACAAAACTGGTCATGGAAAAAGAGTGAATGAAAGAAGGATTGGTTCCCCAAATTACAGAAAAAGACATAATGGAAGTCTTACTTCCTGTATGCTTTAAAAGTAGACCAAACAAATAACTTGAATGTGCTGTATTTCTGCAGTAGCGGGGCTAGGAAACAAAACAACCTGATCAGTCTTTTCTGTATCTAATGTCTATGATTCTATGATACTCGGTTGATTTTAATGTACTGTGCATAGTACACCAAGTAAAGCCGTTTTGTTTTTGTATCATTCTAAATTTTTCAGTGGCAAATAATTCTTATCACAGTTATTTCAGAAGGAATTACACTGTGAAAAGAAACTTCAGCACTTTGGAGTTTACAAATTAAAAACTGAAGATGGCTACTTTAGCATGATAAGCAGTCAGAAATGTTCTTTAAATTTCTTTTTATGTTTTTGTTTGTCTGTTTATTTATTTGTTTTGATTTAAAAATAAAGAAGGTAAGGCCCAAATATTCAAAAGTGCCTGGATTATCAGAGGAAAGAGCACCGAGAGCTCCCATTAATTTTAAATAGAGTTAAAGGTTCTCAGCATTTCTGAAAACCAGGCCAAAGGTAACTCAAGGTAGGCACTACAAATGAGAACCCACTTTTGAAATGTATCTAAATCCTCATACTGGCAACACATATATAGGGCTCTGTTGTGGCCTTTTGTTCTCGAGCATCTTCCCATTGACTATTTGAATTCATGCTAATTTGAAGAGTATTTCATCAGTCATATAAATTGCGTAAAACTGATGAGAGGACTGTCCCTTACTATGTATGTGTACCATGTTTAGCACAACTTTTATTTATGTATTTATTTATTTATTTTAAGATTAAAAATTATATCAAGGATGCCAGTCCAAGACTGTGGGCACCTTATGACACCATTATCCCTAACATTAACACAGTAAAATCCCAGCAGCACTAACGTAATAATTTCAACAGGAATTCAGTTGCCTACAGTGACACTCTTCCATCCTGGCAGTGTTATGGGAAGCAAATCCTCAGCCCTGTCTGACAACTTAGTCAAACAGGTGTCTTTTGAAAAGTGCCCAGAAAGTCACCAAATTTGGGCTATTTCAGGCTGGGGGTCAGGAGGTGAAGCAAGTCTTGGAGCCCTCAGAGAATGCCCTGTCAGCCACCCCCTAATTTTTGTAATGAGGGGGATCCAGCTCGGATGCCCGTGGTGACTGCAACTGTGGCATTATGGCATGGGGAAGAGAAGCAAAGATGTCCCTGATATCAGGGCCTTTTTGGTGCTACTGTAACACAAATAGTGATTACTGGGATAGCAAAACATTGTGGGGAGCAGGAAGAGGATATTTACTATTACTATTAATAATTATTACTTGTATTGCAGTAGCAACTAGGAACCCTAGTCATAAACCAGTACCGCATTATCAGAGGTGCTGTACAAACACAGATGAAACAAATGGTCTCTACCCCAAGAGGCTTACAATCAAAATACCTTCAGCCTCTCCCTTCATTATGATTGCACCAACATTTCTTGGGTATTGATATTAGTACAAACGAATAACCAGCAGGACTGGAAGAGGGGACTGTGAAATAAGATAGCTGATACAGTTAGAAAAAATAAAGAGATTATACATTTATTTGAGTATAATTCCTATAAAACTAGTTAAATACACAAATGAAAAAAGATCAACAGTCCAAGTCACTTAGGAGGCACGTGTGCCATTAGCTGTCTTGTCCGAATTAAGACTCGGAAAGCCTCCACCACCCCACACTCTGCCCCAAGTATCTTGTCAGTATCTAGACCTTTCACGCTGGCATTCACTGAAAATTAGAGCGTGATTTTACCATTTGAATATTCCCAAAAGAAATAAAAAAGTCCATTTTCTTTCTGGGAGAGTTCCAATCCCAGGCTTTTCAGGAACATTGCCTGGATACAGCTCATGTATGACTATATTTACTGCAGAGCATTAATTGGTGCCAGGACTCAGCCTTGGTACTTGAGTGGTATTTTGTTGCTGGCTGTGTATTGTTGGTACACCTGGAGCAGAAGCTGGCAAGCATATGTAGGATGAGGAAAAAAATCTGATATATTCAGTTTTTCTTTTCTCTTTTTTCTGGCTACCTTCCAGGAGAGGAAGGCATGGACGTTTCTCACCAACTGCTTGCAGCTTTGGTGCTGTCCCCCAACACCAGCTCTGCCTGCATTTTCCTGGCAGTTCCCATATTTTTCTCCACCTGTTAACATATGAGCCCTGCTCAGTTTGGCCCGCCAGATATTTTCATAAAATCCCCTTGAATGAACTGCTCAGCATTTGAATTTTTGTTTCTCTGACAGGATTAGTCAACTTGAGTAAATGGTTCTGTTTTGCATTTTCTTTTCTCGTAACCATGGCTCATTATCTCTTTAGAAACAAGTCACTTCCTAGCTGCTGTGTATTTGGTTAAATGGAAGGTAGAAGTCTCCTTGTTAGGGTATAAAGTAAAAATGGGGTGAAAAGGGAAAAATACAAATGGTAGCAGTAGTGCTAGACACCCAAGGGGGGCAGTGACGTGAAGATGGGATATCCTATGCCACTCCTGAAAGGGTTCCTTCAGAGCACCAAAGGCATTGTCTCTCCTTTGGAGGCTGATCATGAGTCATTGTAGCTAGCAAAGTGCCTCTCTACACACCCTTACTGCAGCAGTGGCTATTAAGGCCCACTCTAATCTTTAATATCAGTACTTAGGGGGCTCTTACACAGAAATGCTTTAAAATCTATTGAAAAGAGCAACAGATGTACTGCTTCACTAAGCTAGTTTCCCTAGTGTGGGAACACACCACTGATATTCTCCAACACAGCTTTTTCCTTTTGTTTCCTTCAGGAAATTATATAAACCAGTTTAAAATTAACCTTGCTTGTTTCTCTTGTAGCAGGAATACAGTTCACATGACAATGATTTTCATTTCTGTTCACAAATGTACTGTATTCCCTATTGTGACACAGTAGTTGCTACTCCATGGCTCTTCTCTAAGCAGAAGACAGATAAAGATACTGCCACTTCAGTCAGATCTGTCCAATAATTATGGTTGACACAGATATATAACAACTCACTTGGGTCTCTCTGCATGTAAGAACAAAATTTTCCCCTGACAGAGAGTTAAGTGACATTTTTGAATGGTGCTGTAACCATGTCCACTCAGATGGTAATATAATCTCCACAATTTTAGACCTCCCACACAACAAATTGTTCCTTTTTAGTGGCGCAGTGGGGGAAAGGGTACAGGATTCCAGCTGACAGTTGATGCTGGGGAATACTACTTACAAATAAAGATAGGAAGTTCAGTGTAATCACTTGCATCTTAGAGCAACTTTCTTGGGATTGCTGCTGAGCAGATTAAGACTGGTGTTAATTAAAGAAAAAAATGTGTCACTAAATAAAATTAAAGTGGTAATGCACACTGATCTTAATCCAGAAAATTAAAATCTAATGTTCACTTTTGGTCCTTCCTTTCCAAAGCAAAAACTGTGACACTTAAGGATTTTTTAAAGCTGTGATTTAAGGGTCACAGTATAATAAATCTCTTTACTGACTTAATACAACACCTTTCACAAGAGGATCTCAAATCACATTTGCAAACAGTTTGGCCAGATTATAATACAGACTTCATTGGTACTGTAGTCCATAACTTTTAGCACACAATGGTATCTGAGATACTACAGTAATGCCTTGTGCTTAAAATAGGATCTAAATATGTGATAACTATTGGCAAACACTAACTTTTTAATGGTGACCTCCATATTTTCCCTATTCTATACATGGGCAAACTGAGGCACAGACAGATTAGGCGATTTGCCTAGATTGCCACCACCTTTTGCAATCAGAAGTTTCACTGGATTATGGCAAACAACAACAAACATATCACAAATGGATAACCTCATGATGATGGATAGAGGGCAAATCTCAATTCCCATGCAACTTTGACCTTTCTGTAGAATCAAACAGTTGATCTCAGGATTCTACCGACCTGTTTACATGATATAGCTGTGTAAACAGCACAACATTACAGTTCCAATAGTAATTCCTCTCAAACAGGACCCACAGGACAGTAATGGGTACTCTCCAAGAGTCCTTACTTGTAAAGTTTGACAGGGTTCTTTTCTGTCCACTTCCTCTTTGATACCTATATGAAACCTCTGAGAACAGTTAGACACCAGAAGCTGTGCAGTTAGCAATATGTTGATGGCATCAGCTTTTATATTTCCTTTGCAATAGGTGCAGCCATTGCTGTGGATGAAGACCGGTGGCTTATACTGAGTTGGATAGGATCATAGTGATTCTAGTGAGAAGGGAGAAATGTTTTGAGGAACTAGCTCAGAAACTGACCTACTGAGGGCATCTATCTACTGCCCTTATACTGAGGGCAAATGTTTGGCAAATGATATAAGGTCTGATTTGCCCAGTTAATCATTAACCTTGAATAACTAGTTAGCTACAGTGGCAAGAAATGTTTTTATCCACTCTCAGTTTATTAGGAGACTTTGTCTCTTCTCAGAAGGAAATCTGACCACAGTGGTCCACAAATATGGCACCTCCAGACTAGATTATTGTAATTCCCTGGGTTTAAAGTTTGGAGCAACAAGGAGGCTCCAAATAATGCAGAACACAGTAGCCCACCTTCTCAGTAGTCTAACTCCCAAAAGCACATCACTCTTGGATTTCACACTCTTCACTGGCTCCCAGTTCACATCCTGTGTTAGTTCAAGATCTTGGTCCTGACTTTCAAAGCCATCAAAGAATAATCAGAGATCATCTTTCCATCCATGGCCCACTAAGAAAAATGTGCTCAACTGAGACAATGCAGCTACCAAAACCCAGGATGAAAATGTATGAAATCTGCAGATACATTCGTCAGACTCTCTCCTTTGAATTAGTTCCATTGAGATCAATAGAGCCACACTGATTTACACCAGCTGAGAATCTGGCCCAAAGTGTTCTAAGTTAAAGATGTTTGTGAAAAAAGCTGCCAGCAAAAACAGACTGATTTTTAGAGTGTGCTGCTTTTCCATCAGAACTGAAATCTTTAAGGAAAAACAAAAAATAATACCCAGTAGAGCTTCCTAGATCCTTGGAAAGCCAAAGAGCAGAATTCTCTACAAGATCCACAATGGACACTTCCATGCTGATCTATTTTACCAGCTGAGCACCTAGATACTGTAATGATTGGCATTATAAAAAAGCGGAGAGGAGTCAGTAACGGAATTTGGAATAGAACCCAGGAACCATGATTCCAGTCCATTGCTTAGAGACATTCCCTCACTTGTCCAAATCAGGAAAGTACTTAAGCACTGCAATGGGCCTACAGCCGTGGTTTTCAAACTGCGGGTCACCACCCAGTACTGGGTCATGGAATGTAAGGCACTGGGTCGCCGCGGCGGTGGTGCTGCCCGGCTAAGGCAGGCTAGTTCCTACTTGTTCTAACACCGTACTGTGCCCCGGAAGCAGCCGGCAGCAGGTCTGGCTCCTAGGTGGGGGGGCCTCTGCGCACTGACTCTGCCCCGAGCACCGGCTCCACACTAGGAGCTGGACCTGCTGCTGCTGCTGGCCGCTTCCAGGGCACAGCGCGGTCCGCAGTGCCAGGACAGGCAGGAAACCTGCCTTAGCACCCTGGCTGTGCCACTGACCAGGAGCCGCCCAAGGTAAGACCATGCCCCAATCCCCTGCCCCAGCCCTGAGCCCCACCCAAACCCAGAGCCTCCTCCTGCACCCTAAACCCCTCAATCCCAGCCCCACCCCAGAGCCTGCACCCCCAACCAAGAGCCCTGACCCATCCTGCACCTCAACCCCCTGCCCCACCTCAGAGCCCCCCCACACCCTGAACTTCTCATTCCCAGTCCCACCCCGCAGCCCTCATCTCGCACCCCAACCCTGTGCCGCAGCCCTGAGCCCCTCCCAAATCCCTCATCCCCAGCTCTGTTGAGTCACGGGCATCAAAAATTTTCTTCAACTGGATCGCCAGAAAAAAAGTTTGAAAACCACTGGCCTACAGCCTAAATGGGAATTATGCATGTACTTAACTTAAGCACCCATTTACATTCTTTAATAAATAGGGTTGGGGAACTAATAGGAAAGAGAAACTAAAAGGAAAAGTTGAAAAGTCATTGGGTTCAATCCGCTCTGTTAAATAAGTCGGTATTTAATGTGAAAATACATATTTTCTACATGGTAGACCTGAAATGGCTCTGAACTAGCTGTTCTGGTCTAGTGCGTACATGGATAGTTTTTTTTTTTTAATGCTCTTTACTTACCTAAGAGACTGGAATGGCTCTGAAGCTGTTCTTTTCTATTGGTAAAATGTATTTCTAATTTTTTTAAATGCTTTTTATCTAATCAATAAATCAGAGTACCTTCAAATGCTTAAGTATTTCCATCCTTTGAAGTTTACCTAACATGCTACTGTCTCTCCTGTGTTTTGCAGTAGTTCTACACTTGTTGGCTCTAAACACTTGCACTATCAAACATTTTCAATTCTTCCTTTAAAAAAAAAAGATGTCTCACTTGAATGTCACAGTTTGAAACAGGAAAGCTAAAAATTCTTATGAGGATTAGTAACGCTATATGTACTGTTGCAGTCTTCTAAATATGGGCCATATCATGCCACTCATATTTAAGTAAGTTATTCGTTTGTACTAATATCAATACCTAAGAAATGTTGGTGCAATCATAATGAAGGGAGAGGCTGAAGGTATTTTGATTGTAAGCCTCTTGGGGTAGAGACCATTTGTTTCATCTGTGTTTGTACAGCATATTTAAGAGGATGGAGAGGAAGTTAGAGGAGTTGAAGTTGTGGAGTTTCTGAACTTTGTGCCACATCCTCAGTTGGAAAAGTCAATGGAGCTATGCCAATTTACAGCAGAGGATCTGGCCCTCATTATCTGATTTCAGGGTGACTACTGGATGTCATCATTTTGTTTAGTGAATTGTGTACTTCAAAAGGCTGGAAGTGTAAGTTCAGGATGCCTACTTAGCCAAAGCTTATCTGAACCTCTTGGGTCTGCTGTAACAAGATTTCTTTCAAGATGTAGGTAGTTCCCATTTTCAGCATAGCCAGCAATATCATGAGAATGACCTTTGGTATTTTGCCACTTTCAGTTCTGGTCCTAGCTAAAACCCAAAAGTGCAAAGAAGTTCACAACAAGGGAGAATAATGGACATAACATACATGGGTCTTTACTAGGGAATGAGCGGCATCAACTGATTCAGCTGGGAACTGTAGAAATGGATTGTGCTATTCCTTAAGGTCCTTTTGGTCAGGCCAGCTGCCATTCCCGCAGAAGACTCAGTTGTATTAGGTGGAGTCGGGTCTGTTCTGGAAGCCCCCTATAAAGAGACTGTGAAAGGAAGCAGCCTGCAGAATCTGAGGGAGGGTGGTTTGGAGACTGGTAGGCCCACATTCCAGAAATCACTGCCAGACATAGTAAAGGGATGAGGAGCAGCACATAACTTCTGCTTTTGAACCCCAAAAGCAGAGATGTTTCTTCTTCAAGGTTTTGCATCTGGTTGGATGATTCAGAGTTCCAGTGCTGCCAATCTCTATAGTTGCTGAGGTGCAAACTAGAAATATCCTAGTTTGACTTTCAGATTCTAAGTTTACAGAGTTGGCTGATAGAAAAAGTTTTTATTTTACTTGTTCACTGAGCTAATTTGATTTGGGGACCACTGAGAAAGAACAGTGGTGAACCCACTATGCCCTTTTTACAGAATAACTTTTCAGGGTAGAACAAGAGTTCAAAATCTATTGCTTCTTTTTTTCCTTCTCTCTCTCTCTCTGCTGTATCTTCCAGTAAACACTTTTATTGCTTGATCTGAGATAAATTGACTCTCACTGTTACAGTATATGGAAGGGGAATCATTGGGTGGCATTTTAGAACAGAATATTCTTTCTACCCACTTTAAGGAAGACAGGAAAGGAGGCAATCTCTCTACTAGTCAGTTACATGAGGAATACTGCAATCTGTAATATGGAGCAGTGTCAAAGAAAGATCAGTAGGTATCATTTGATCTCAGAAAGGTAAAATAGCCTGCACACAACATGCGGATATAGGGGGCACGATTGTTCAGCCTGTGACAGATATGACACTGTCCTGCAATATCCTGGGCAAACCTTATGGAATTAAATTAAACCTTATTGCATTACTTTTAATACCTTTTGGGTCCATTGTATTGAAAATGCAAGTGTTTGTGTACTGTTGTAGGATTGTATGGAACTTCTTTACTGGGGACAAGGATTAATACACTCTCTGGGAGATAATCTGAACTGCAAAAGACTAAGTTGAACACACAGCAGATATGATTCATCTTTTGGGACAATATGTGTGAAGTGGAATTCGTAGGATGTACAGGGGAGGAGGGAATGGCAACCCCCCACCTAGGGACTAAGGGCACGTCTTCACTACCCGCCGGATCGGCGGGTAGCAATCGAGCTATTGGGGATCGACTTATCGCGTCTAGTGAAGACGGGATAAAATCGATCCCTGATCGTTCTGCCGTCGACTCCGGAAATCCACCGCGGCAAGAGGCGGAAGCGGAGTCGATGGCGGCACGGCAGCGGTCGACTCGCTGCCGTCCTCACAGCCAGGTAAGTCGACGCTATTCACGTAGCTGAAGTTGCGTATCTTAGGTCGACCCCCCCCCCCGTAGTGTAGACCTAGCCTCAGCCTTGGAAGCTTTGCACTGACAGCGGACCTTTTGTCTATTGAGCACCTGTTATATGAGGACAGTTTAAAAATCCAATCTGGATTCACCAGGGACCAACAGACAAAGAAAGAACTTTTGAATAAATGGCCTGATCTTAAGCTGATTCAGGACCTTCGTTCTGATCCAGCAAACAGACAGAACCTCTGGTCCATGAAGAGCCCCAATCATTAGGGAAGGGTTGGAAGGACTGACACTAGCCAGAGCCCTTGTAGAATGGGCTGGGGGTGATCTTGAGAATGCATGTAGGTTCTTTTATTGTTTTTAATATGTTTTCTTTGTAGTGCTTTTATCGTAGGGATAAAATAAAAAACTTTAAAAAAACTGTATGTTGACTTATAACTGTAGCAATTACACTGTGTACTGTCTCTGAGGACAGAGCTGAAGGCCTGAGAGTGGATGCCTTTGCTGAACTGCAAAGGGGAAAGAGAGGTGCAGTTGCCCTGATATGTGACTGAGCCCTTATTCACATTGTTAAGCACTGAACTCAGGAAAGTATCTCCGTTCCTGTAAGCAGAACTCATGTAAGTGTTCACCAATGTGACCAGCACCACAGAGAGATATTATTTGTATTTAAATTCAGCGTTGTACAGCCATGTTATTGTGCTGGTTGGATCTGAATCAGGTGCAGCAGCTCAGTCTCCATTAAGTTTTATTTCAGAATCAGCTTTTTAGCTATAGGAGGCCCAGGAGTAGTTTTACTCATGAAGTACAGTGGATCGTGCTTGCCCTTTGGGATTTTATTTGTAAAATTTCAAGCTCTCCGAACTAGTTAAAAGTAGGCCATCAAGAAAGGAAAGTATGCTCCCTTTGCCTGGGCTATACGTTCCCTGCTAGATATATTAAACTCCACAGAGGGGGAATCAGAAAAAAGCTATTTTCCCCAATTTTCCATACTGCCTGTGGGAATCTAATTCAATTTCCACCCAAATTTAGCAGTGAAAACTAAGCAGTAAAGAATAAGGTTGAAGAGGCTTCTGTAAATCACTGGATTCTAAGGTACTGTACTAAGGTGCAGTAGGATTATTGAGCACAGGTTAAACTTCTTTTCCAGCCACAAAGCTACTTACAGATTTAAGAAGCTTAAAAAGCTGATCCAACATTAGTCCTTGCTTTGCAAATGAAAGAATAATATATCTCTATATATAAAGTTATATTTATTATTAGTGAAACAATTTTTTCTTTAGTTGTGGATGCAGACCCTTTCTATCAAGAATTTCACTTTTAAGAGGAGAGATTCTAATACCTTAAGTGCATTCAGGCACGGGGACATGGGGGGGAAAAGACCAGTGAAAAAATGAGATTATATATATAAATAAAATGAGATTATATATATAAAAGACCCACTTTTCCAAGTGTATTTATAAAAATAGCCTGCATTTATTACAGATCTTTAAATATGGCTATTTTTTAAAAATGGGTTATATGACCACGAAGGTCAAGTTCAGAACTGCTGGAGAAGGATGTAACACCATTGGCTTAATAGAAGTTGCACCTCTTACACCAGGTATGAATTTGCCCCTGAGACATTCCTATGGCTCTGAAAATAGTGAATAGTCCAAATTGGCTTTTTAACTCAAATGGAGTACAGTAGTTCACTAGACCTGTCCTTATAGCAGATTTGCTGATTGCCAATTGTCCTTAGTTGTTTTGAGTCTTTTAGCTCAGAACGTCCTCAGATTGACTGGTCCTGAAGTGAGCAGCGGCAGTGTAGATTGCAGGAATTATCTTGTTGCCTCTTTTATCTCTGTATTCCCCTGTTACTCTCCAAAAGTTATCTGTAAATTGGTGAGAGATGATTTTATTTCTTCACAGTTGTTACACAGTGCTGAGAGCAAGCACTTGAGCCGGCACTCTGGTCACTATTAGTACTAATTAGGTGCCTCTGGAAAAGGCCTAAGTGGACAGAGGTGTACCAGGACAGATTGGGGCTAGTGAGTCAATGAGCCAGTTAGCCCATTAACAGGGAAGCTTTATAAAAGGACACAGGAAGGTGGGCTAGGGGGGAAGAGAAGGAGAGAAATAGAGAGACAGAAGGCTAGGAGAGCCTGACAAAGAGAGTCCTCAGAGTAGAGGTACCTTACTGCCCCTCCTCTTTTGGAGAAGGGGTTAAAAAGTTGAGATACAGTGTAAAGGTGTGGAGGCACTGCTATGTATTAGTGGAGGGATTAAAACACTGTAAATAAACAACACAATGGTGTTTACCAGCAAGAATGTCTTAGAGCAGCCAGTAGTCATGGAAAATATGGGGGTGCGATATGCTGCCCCATCACAACAGTAATATGCTCTATACTTTCATCCCTACAAAATCCCTTATTAATAGCAAAGCGATGTAGACAGTGAGTAAACTTTGGAAATTAGGATGAGCCGTTTTTTACATGACATGGGAAATCCTATGGTTTAATGCATAATATTATTCAGTAGGCTGGTGAAGTTTCTGTGTATAAATGAACCACTGTCTGAAAATGTTTTACTTGCTTGAGAGGTTTAAGGGGAAGAATAATTTTCTGGGGTTCTTTGGGTTGTGTATCTTGTGCGTTTGACAGTATTTTATGTATAGCCAGTTTTACTATTTCCCTCTATAGTCGATTTTTTAAGTGATGGTCCCTATGTGTATTCCTTTGAGGGTGCACAGGCTCTCCATGCATTTGAGTCCAAAAGATTCTCACTAGCAGTGTCCTTTCATCCATGCCTGTGCCCCTCACCTTGTGCGCCGAATGGAGGGCATAAGGAGCAATGCAGATCAACCACCTTTTCAGTTCCTTTCTACTGCCAGTGGTCTGAGACCAAACCTCTTCAGTAACCACAGCAGTTGCTGCCCGGCCCCTGAGCTCCCGGCCGGGGAGCCTAGTCCCCGGCCCCTCCCCCACTGTCCCTCCTCCCCCGCAGCCACGCCACCGTGTGGGCCGTGTTCTGGCCCGCCGCTCCTGCTGGGCAGTGCAGCTGGCTCTGGCTGGGTGTCGCGGCTGCGAGCTCCTGCTGCTGATAAGGGGGCGGGAGGGGTAAGGGAGCGGGGGGTCCTGGGGAGCAGTCAGGGAGGAGGGGGCAGTTGGATGGGGCAAAGGTTCTGGGGGGGCGGTCAGGGGATGGGGAACAGAGAGGGTTGGGAGTGGGAGTCCCGGGGGGCCTGTCAGGGGGCGGGGATATGGATAGGGGTCGGGAGGGCAGTCAGGGGACAGGAGGGAGCGGGGGGGTTGGATAAAGGAGTGGGATCCTGGCGGGCAGTTAGGAGCGGGGTTCTCAGGAGGGGGTGGTCAGGGGACGAGGAGCAGAGGGCGGTTGGATAGGGGGTGGGAGTCCCGGGGGGGTTGTCGGAGGCGGGGGTGTGGATAGGGGTCGGGGCACTCAGGGGACAGGGAGTAGGGGGGTTGGATAGGGGGCGGTCGGTCAGGGGACAAGGAGCAGGGGGGGTTGGATGAGTCGGAGGTTCTGAGGGGGGCAGTCAGGGGGCAGGAAGTGGGAGGGGGCGGGGGCCAGGCTGTTTGGGGAGGCAAAGCCTTCCCTACCCGGCCCTCCATACAGTTGTGCAACCCCGATGTGGCCCTCGGGCCACAAAGTTTGCCCACCCCTGTGCTAGCTTCTTCTGCATCTATCTGTAAATATTTGTAAATAACTTTTAGGTAATTTTAGATAGTTATTAGATAATTAGGTAAGTGTAGTTAGGGCCTTCGGGGGTCTGCCACTATGTAAACCCCTCCAACCTGTACGGGGTGACTAGCATGCCCAAGATCCCAGGATTCAAGAACTACGTTTTCTGCCCCCAGGCTTTCCTGACGACGACCCCCTCAAGTGCCTCTACTATCTTGGAGTAGCTCATATATTAAAGTGTACTATTTGCCAGTCCTTCCCAAGCTGAACCTGTCAAGCCATCAGTATAAACTTCAGAGACACCTGATAAATCAAGCAATGAGGCTCCAATCTGACCATGGCCCATGAGGCCCCCCCATACAACAGGTAGAGGTGCTGAAAAACACCCCTTTGAGCATTGTGATCTCCAGCCCTGGGGCTGAGAAGAGCAGAGCTAAGGACCTCTCCAAACAGGGACAGGAGGAGGGTGGGGAAACACTCTCACAAGAAGCAAGAGAAATCCCCTTCCAGGTCCTCCTCCAAGAAGAAGACCTCTTCTTCGATAACTTCCAAGTTGAGTGAAACGCCACACCCAAGTTATGGGAGTATCAGGAGCTCAGAAGAACATGGTACCTGTCTCCCAGCTCCAACAAGTAAGAGCACCTGAAACCATCATTAACCATTGGAGCAAGACCATCCCAGTACCAGTGAGAAAGAAATAGAAGTACACACCTCCTTAACTGACGGTACCTTCACACCATGGTAAGGGGTTGTGAGATCACCTTTACCACTTGATGACTATAGGCAATTTCAGGACCTGCTAAAGAGGATCACAGATCCTCCAAATCTCTCTGGAGGAAGTGCAGGACACTCCTCAAACTCCTGGACATTCTCTAAAGTGCCAGACCAAGCAAAGTGGCATTTTCTATTAATGAGGCCATCTTAGAACTGGCCAGCCATGTGCACCCCCACTCTGAAAAGAATGGAGAAATACTTTGTACCAGCTAAACTTTAAGGAGTAAAATTTTTATTTACACACATTGCTCCAGATTCATTAGTAATTCAGTCATTGAAAGAGGCAGACAATATCACCCTATATCCACCCCTTACAATAAGGAAGCTAAATGCTTAGATCTCTTCTGGATAAAGATTTTTATTTCAACCAGCTTACAGTTCTGCATAGCAAACTATCAAGCAGTAATGTCAAAGAATGCTTTTATTAATTATACTAAATTAGCAGAACTCACAGGAGGATAGCCTGCAGTTCAAAGTGCTCGTCAAGGAGGTTAAATTGCTTGCTAGATCGTCCATCCAGGCCTCAGTAGATGCAGTAGATACAGCCTCCTGCTTGATGGCAACATTTATAGTCATGCGTCGGGTATCATGGTTTCAATCCTCCGGAGTTCCCAAAGAAGTCCGATCCATGGTGAAGCATCTGCCCTTTGAGGGAAATAGGTTGTTCAGTGAAAAGTCAAATGAGTCAAGGGCAACCCTAAACTCAAGAGTGTAGATATCAATGGATATCTACACTCCAGTGCCACTGAGGAAATACCACAGATCTCAACCCAACAAGCGGCGACCAGCCCTTCAAACTTTTTATCATCAAAAGAGTTATGAGCCACCCAGGAAACAACAGAGGGTGCAGCATGACAAGCAGGATGTCCTCCCTTCACCTTCCTTCCAATCCAGCTTTCCACTAGAAAACACTTTTGAGGGGACCTTCAGGAGCTGCAAATCAATCCCTCTACCACATCCCTCTGTTCAGAACTCCAGTACCTAATTTGGTGGCTGCCTAACTCATTTATCCCAAACTTGGCATCTCATATCAACAAACGAAGAGGTTCTGGAGATCACTGATACTGGCTACACCACAGAATTTCTCTCTCTTTCCCCTCCCAACCCCTCTTTCTCTTGAAAGACCTCTCTGATGAGAGGAGGTTCCATCAAGAAGTAGTCTCCCTGTTCCATCTGGGAGTCATAGAACTGATATTCCTCAACACAGGGGAAAAGGATTTTACTTGAAATACTTTCTCATCAGTTTTCCCATTCCATGATGACTGGTTACTGACTGGGAAATCTCATCGGGAGGCGTGGACATCAACTCTATAACTGCTCAATCTTCTGTGCTCATTGGGACTCTGCCTGTACAGAATATTGGGGAACCCTGGACTCTATCAAGGCCAAGGCATACTTTCCTTAGGACAGGTTCCAATCCATGAAGGAGCTTGCTACTCACAGCTGGGTGAGCCCACGGATGTCAGTCCACTCATGTCTGATTTTTCTGGATCACATGGCTTTCTGTACCAATGTGTGACACCGTTTGCAAGACTTTGTCTTCATTGTCTATAGGCTTAGCTATGAAGAGTATACATGCCTAGCTGACAGAGTGCAGATAAACTAGTCTTGCTCCCCCACAGAGTTCAAGGTTCCCTCTTCTGGTAGGAGAACAGGGATGTATGTTGGGGGTCCCCTTTGTTCCTTCACTATCCAAGAAGAGACTGATCACTGACACTTCCTTGCTAAGGTGGAGCACCCATCAAGACAAGCATGTAGCAAAGCAGACATGGACTTCTCAAGAGTCTTGGATCTACCTAAAATTCCTGGAGCTGTAAGCAGTCCATAAAGCCAGCAAACGATTCCCACCATTCATTTGAATCCTACATGTCCAAGTCAAGTCAGACAACAGTGTTCTACATCAAAAAACAAGGGGGGAGCAAGATCCACCCCTCTTTGTATAGAAGCGGTCAATCTTAGGATACATCCATCCATGCATCTATATGCAACTCTTCTTGGACCAATTGACCCAGGACAAAGGCCCAGATCAGGCATTCCAATCTGGCATCCCTCTACCTAACAGCCTGGTATTTGAAAGGGTGATGAATCTAGAAAGGACATGCTTAGAAGCAGTTCAGTCCATCCTTAATAATAGTAAGAAAGCATCCACAAGAAAGTATTACACAGTAAAGTGCAAAAAGTTTTCTATCTGATGTCAACATTGTTGGATAACACCAGAGGATTCCAACATTCCTGTCATCTTGGAAAATCTCCTCTCCTTAAAGATTTCAGGTTTATCTTAGTTCCATATGAGTGCACTTAATGGCTGTCAGTGCCAGTCACCCTCCAGTTGACAACCATTCTATCTTCACCCATACTGTGACAGTCCATTTTCTAAAGAGTATCATTAGAACCCTTTCCCCAGTACTGACACTCACCCTAACTTGGAACCACAGTCTAGTCCTATCAGAGTTAATGAAAACTTTGCTTGCACCTTAGCCACACATTCTTTAGCCAACCTATTGATGAAAATTCCCTTTCTGGTGACCAGCACGGCTGGGAGTCCTTATAGCTGGTCTGCCTTACATGGTCTTCCGTAGAAACAAAGTCTCCCTGAAATTACACCCAAAATTCACCCCCAGTGTGATCTCGGGACTCCATGTAAATCAGGCTATTCACTTATCTGTCATCTTCCCAAAACTACAGGCCTATACTGAGAATAAGAAGCTTCATTCTCTGGATGTCCTTCAAGAATTGGTATTCTACCTACAGAGAAATCTTTAGGAAATCACCTAGATTATATATATCCTTTGCAGAGCAAGGATGAAGCAATCTCATCCCAAAGACTGTCTACACGGATTTCAGGTTGCATCTAGCTCTATTACTAGTTAACAGAAACCCCTCCCCCAGAAGAGCTGAGGGCCCATTCATCTAGATCCCACTCTGCATCAGTAGCCTCCCTTTAAGAAGTCCCTCTCCTGGAAACTCTTTAACAGGGGGCTCTGTTCACACTTTCATGAGACATTATGCCCTGGTGCAAGCTTCTATAGCTGATGCAGCCTTTGGCAGAGCAGTCCTCCATTCAGTGGTACAGCAGGGGTCTTCACACCCTCCTCCTCCTCAATAAATACTGCTTGTGAGTCACCCACAGTGAGACTCATAAGGTTACTCACCTTACAATAATTAGAGTTCTTCAGGACGTGTGGTGCCTATCTGTATTCCGCTACCTGCCCTCCAATCCCTCTGCTGCATACTTTATCCTAGGTTAATTCGCAGTAGAATGATACTGGAGAGGTGATTGGTCCATGTTGTCCCTTATGACCTAGCTAGTAGGAGAGAGGCACAGGCACAGACCAACAAACGCTGCTAGCAAGAATATTCCAGTCTCAGGTGCATGGAACATATGCATACCTACAATGGAATGCAGATAGGGAGCACACATCTCGAAGAACTCCAATTACTATAAGGTAAGTTACCATTCTTTTCCATTGTTGTTAGAGTGAGATTCCCACACAACACAACAGAGGAGAGGAAAATATAAAACAAAATTAAAAAAAACCCCTGTAATTGTAAAATACAGAAAATAGCAGGGAGTTCAGGGGCAGGTGTTTATCTGAAACTACTTTGAGCTTTTTTAAAAAAAAAATATTGACAGTGTTCCTTTAAAATGATGGCCCATCTACACTCCATCTTCATCCATGACAAGGGGAAACTTGTTACGTCATTACAACATGAATTTCCAGCCTCGTCTATATTAGTGATTGTTGTACAAGATCAAAAAGCCCAGTGTTGCTAACACTGGTGAAGTTGCCCCATTGTTTGCAACCTTGGCAGCATTCATATAAATGGCTCTCAGACTCTGGCAGCCATCCTCAGCATGGTGTCGGCTCACCCTTTTCAGAGCAAGGTGCTGTAAATAGCTGCTGGAGCTGAAGAGTTGCCTATACGAGGACGCACAATGCTGCTAACAACCAGTCGTTTTGGTAAAAATTCCCTAATGTAGACAATGCCTCCAAAGCTTTAGCATAGTAGGATAGTGTTTATATCCTGACTACACTACATAAAGGAATTATGTGGAAACTGGGTTCAGGAGTGTCTCTGTCATGGTTGGAGTTGTAGCATTAGAAGGGCTCTATACAGAATCCTGTTCAAGTTCGAGGTTGGCTGACAGAATACTTGGGGTGAAGAACTGGCCGATGCAGATCTATTTTATGCATGCTTCATTTTGCATAGCAAGTTGTTTTTAAGTTGATTTGTTAAACTTTGGCAATGACATCAAAGGATCCAAAAATGTGTTTAAGTGAGGAACATATGGCTTGTCATTAAAAATGTATCAAAGAGCCTCTCTCTCTTTTGTTGACATGAATGATCCCCTCATGTGACCTCCAGTCTGCTGGTTGGCACTTACATACAAGTGAATCAGCATGCTGTTAGCAATTACCTCAGTGATATTTACAGCATTTTAATGTCAGTTGTCTATATGTAAATAGAATTTGTGAGAAACTCAGGATGCCAAGGCTTCTTTCTCCCACTAAAGCAGAGCTATTCCTTGAACGCACCAGAATGCTTCCTACACCTTATATAACTGCCAAAAATATCATTTGTTTGAAATTGCTTTATGACAAAATAATGAGTCTGTCAAAGATGAGTGGTCAGAAAAACAATTTTGTTCTCCTACACAATTAGAGTGGAGTTTATAGTGTTGGACAGTGATATCAATCTCTGGCTATTCAGAATTAAATTTGCACATTGAAAAGAATTGTATTCTTGTGTATGCCCTAAACACGACATTTAGGCAGTAAACATTCTCACAGGTTGGATTGGAAAGATGAAAATCAGCTGAGCTGTAGAAACATCAGGATGTAAGTTTCCAAATATAGATAAACGTTGTGGAAAGTTGGTATTCACTTTCACAGGCTCAGCTCTGACAAGGTGGCTGCCATAATGACCGATAAAGAGAGAGTTTGGAAAACTGCTTTGTCATCAGATGTAACAGACAGATGAAACCACTCCCTTTGGGCAGACAGCCAGTGTGGGGCCTCTCTCTCCCCCTTTTTCTTCTAATTGCTGGTGGAGCAGTCAATAGCTTATTGAAGGGTTATGAAGATGTGGGAAAGCATTAAACCTTGCCATAACCTCTTATTTTAAATATATGCAGTACGAGACTTATGTTTTGTCTTTAACATCTGCTATATTCTTACATGGTGTACAGTGGGCTACTGAGTATATCCTGGTCCATTTGCAGCATGTTACCTACATTCTGATAGCTCCTCTGTTTGTTCGCTCTGCCCGTCCCCCCAACACACCCAAACACATTGTTGCATGGTGTGCCAGAGGTAGCTGGATTTCTTTATATAAAAAGTTATGTGCATATACAAAAGTTTGTGAAGCACTTTGGATTTCTTTGGACTTAAAAAAACTCTAGACATGAAATTTTATTATAATCATCTAACACTTGGTTTGTAAACAGGATGGGAAAAGACTTTCCAGTTTCTATTACATGTCTTCACATATTCTGTCAACTGTATCTGTACAAATACTCATGAAGGAAGTAGGTCCGAGAAACACTTTCACCCTCCCTTCTCTCCTTCCAGCACTCAAGTCTTTCCTATTACTCTTCTGTGAATTCCCTGCAGTTTATCAATGCATGCATCATGAAATGCCCAGAACTAACTGCAGGATTCCAAGTGCAGTCTCACTAGAGCAATATAGAAAGAGAATATAGACAGACCCCTTCTCCAGAATGTGATGTTTCTCTGTGTACAGCACACAACTTCACTGGCCTTTTTTTTTTTTTTTTTGGTAAGCATAATATATTGAAAACTCATGTCTAATGTGCTGTCCACTATTATATTTTGGTCTCTTTTAGTATTATTGCTATCTAATTTTCACCCTCTCACTGAGTAGGGGCCTGTTTCTCACATTGGTTGTTAATCAGGAGTAACTCCACTGAAATCAGTGGGGTGACACTGGCATAAAGGAGAAGAGAATCAGACCTTATGTTTTTCAGATTATCTGACTCACAATTTATTATTTTTCTGCCAGTGTTCCTACTCTCTGGGTCAGGTTGTATGATTTCATTGATATTCACTACTCCCAAATTAGTATCCTCTTCAGATTTCATTTAGCACACAGTTTAGTCCCATTTCTAGATCATTAACAATGGTGTTCCAGAAGATCAGACTCAACACTGACATTATCCCTGCAATAGTACTTCATTAAAGATCCTTCCGCAGAGCAATACAATGCCATTAGTCTTTGGGTTTCTCTACGTGGCCCAACAGCATGGACTACAGGGGTGTGACCTGCAGGCGGCACAAAAGCATTGTGTAGGCCTGTGTAGATCCTGTTAGCGCAAACTCAAAGATACCTAATTTGTGATAATGGAGTCCAATTTCAAACAGGACTACATTAATGCAAACAACATACCTTGTAGTTCTTGTTAGCAGAGTTTACACAGGGCAGTTATAGCACAAAAGTTTAGCGCAGTCACAGTTCACACCACAGTAGTTCACAATGTGGGGCTGGGTAGACAAGCCCTTTATCTTTTGTTTCTGGTACAGTTTTTCAGCTAGTTTTCCAATCAGGTGAAAGTGTACCAGAAAGTATTTTCTACAATCCAAATATGCTATGCTTGCTTCATCCCCTTCATATTTATGGTATCATTGTGGCAGGAAAAGCAGTCAGTTTTTTCTTACATGATTTATCCTTTATAAACATATTGCTACTTATTGCAGTCATGATTCCTTTATCCTCTAGATGAGGTGGTGATCTTTTTCATGTGATAGTTGTTCCTGTATTTCACTTGGGCTATCCTCTGAGCACTAACTCATTTCTTCTTCTTCTTCTTCTATTTTTTTGCCTTTCTCCTTTTCCTGAAAGCCTTAATTGTTTCTGAGTATTCATCTTTTTGACTCTCCTTTTTATAATACCAGTTGTTGTTTTTTTAACCTCTGATCTTTAAGTAATCCTTCATGAAGTCACATTAGCCACTTCTTGTTCCTTGCAGTCTTCTTCAAGGGAACTGTAGACAGTTCTGTCTGAATAACTGTGGTTTTCAGGATTCCTCAACATTGCCTACGCTTTATGTTTAATTATCAATGTTATCTGAATCACAGGTCTTTATGTCTGTCTCCGCTCTGCCCCCATATATTCACTCAGCCCCCTCAGCACTCTTGAGACAGTTTTCATTTCCAGTCATTCAACATTCAAATTTGTTACTGCTTCTGTAATCCAATTAGAATCACTGATCCTAGAATTTTACTATCTCTCTTCCTATTTTCTACTCTTCCCTTTTCCTGTAATCATTTGGTGCTTGTCTGAGATTTTCTTTCATATGTAGATGCTACATTATTATATTGTGATTTTGTGGGTGATTCTACGATGAGGGTTTTAAACACATGCACTGGACAAATTCTCAGCTGGTGTAAATCTGCATTTTTGTATCTGGCACCTATATATGTATTATGGCAGAGATTGTAATGCCACGTATAGTTAAGGTTGCCCAACACTGTGCAGGGGGGGAGTTGGTCAGAGCTGGAGGCTTGTCGGAAAAGGAGGTGGTGGGCTGGAGTTGTAAGATGTGCAGTGAATGAGAAATAGGAATTGCAGGGAGAAAAAAGATGGTCTTATGGTTAGTGCAGTTGAATGGCGCACTCTCTTTGCCTCTGCCAGAGTTCCTGTGTGTGCTGGGAAAGTCACTTAAATTAAAATGTTCAGAGTTGCCCCATACTTATGTGTTCTTTATTGCCTGGGTACCCAGTGTGAGATACTTAAGGCCAGATTTGCAGAAGTCCTGAGCACTCACAACTATAACTAAAATCAGTTGGAGCTGTGCCATGAACATGTAAGTGCTATAAAAATGCTAAGTACTCTGAAAAATCAGTTCATAGATAGGCTCAGATTGGCCGCCCAACAATTAGTGGACACTTTTGACCTTAATATTTCTGGGCTTCAGTTCCCCATCTGTGAAATGGGGATAATAATACTTCTTTATCTCAGAGGAATGTTATGAAGGTAAATTCATTAGTGTCTGTGAAGCACTCAGATACTATGGAAAGAGCACCATAGAACTGTCCATGAGGAAATGCATAATTTTGTATTCAGTACAGGGGCTGGATGGTGTGCATTAAATAAGGCCTGGTGCCATACACTGAATGAGGTGGATAAAAAATATTAAATAACTGCTCATTCACTGAAAGAGGCAGGAATTTTGTGGAATAATAGTATGTCATTAAAGACTCTATCGTAATGCATGTACACAAAGGGGCCAAATTAAGGCTACACAGCATTTCCTATCTCTTGAATGCTTGACTTTGTAACCTAAACATTTTTTTAACATAGCAGTTTTGGATGTACTACATATATAGAGGACACCATCAAAGAAAGGTGCTAATGTTGTATGAAAAAAGGTCCCTTAAGCAAATTAGCGCGACAAGTAATTCACTGCATGCAGTATGTATATGCAGGACAGAACTCATAATTAAATACTGTTTGCTTAACAGTCTCTCTTCTTATTTTTTTTTTCAGTCATGTTTAAAAAAAGATTTTTTTTGCAAATTTTAATTTAAAAGGTGTTGATTATATTTCCAGCTAGAGTGAGCATTGTTTAAATAACAAGCAATTCACTCTGTCTCCTTTCTAACAGTGAGTAGAATGCATACAGCATCTTCTGTATTGCAAATTCTAGTGGCTTTTCTCCAGCTGCCACTTAAGGCAACTGCAAGTTTGTTTTACCCTGGGGATGTGTGTGTGTGTGTGGCCACTTGCTTCAGGTCATATTCCTTTTAAATGGAAGTCAGCTTGGCAGCTGTTAATTTGCACTTGTTAAAAATCTTGGCTATTCCATGTGCTGCTTTGCTCTAATTACTGGGCACTGTATGTAACAGGTAACAAATGCCCACATGAGAATCTTTTAAATAACTGGATTTATAATAATTAGGAAAACAAAGAACCAGAGTTGCTAAATACTAGTTTCCTTTCCAGGGCCAATAACAAGGAGATTTTACCCATTTCTGACATCTACTGGAAAGAAATAACGATGCCTTAGTGTCTCTGAAACTAGCTTTTTCCATTCCTGAAAATACCAACTATTTTAAAAACAATGTAGTTCAAATTCTAATTCATTTAATGGTTTTTATAAGAATTGCGGTTAGTTTATTTCCCATTTTGAAAAAAACACTTCTACCAAATTATTTTTTCTGCCCTTCAGGTGCTATAATGTTGTCAAATTAATTGTCCTTTCTGAGCAATTGGACAGTGCTTAGTACAATACAAAGTAATAACTTGCCTCTTCAACAAGTAAGTTGGCTTCTACAATTTTACATTCAAATATGATGTGGGTAACATATTTTTGTGGATATTGCATATCCGTTGGTACCTGCTATATATCTCTATCTTATCCACAGCCATAAAAGCAGGACCTTAGCAAAAGTTTTCCAAACGTATGTAATGCAGTACTTCTTGTTTTGTGTAAACATTTTCTTTCAGAGTAATTGGGCTTATTTCCTGGAGACTTTCTAATTACTAATTTATCATCCACTGAATCTGTGTTTCAGAACCTGGGAATTCACACTAGCTCTCTGAGAACATTTTTTCTGGCATCTCTGGTACATTTAAAGCACCATTTTATAGGTTGTATGTATAAAAAAAATACATCTAAAAATGTTTGCATTTACTGTATAACCGTTCCTTATTAATAAAGAATGGGTATTGTAGAGTACATTTAATGGAAAACCTGTGCTTGAGATGTGACTCTCATCTCACTTTGGGCCAGATCCTGCAAAGATTGAAGCACATGACTAATTTTATCCATGTGACTAGTCCCACTGAACTCTTTGCAGGATGATAGACCAGTGAAAATTAGAAGTAACTCCATTGATTTCAGTGGAACTACACCAGTGTAAAAATGGTGTAAATAAGAGGAGATCGGCCCCTTGGAGTTCAGGTGAAGCTATTATTGTCAAAATGCTGCCAAACAGCAGGATTCCACAATGTGGCATTTATGCATGAAACCAATTTAAGCTAGATAGATTTCTTTGGAGACATGTTAAAACAATAACACCGCAAAAGTTAGAGAGAAATATATTGGTTGCCATAAGGAGTATTTTAGTACGATCTTAGTAGTCTGACATCAAATGTCAACTTGACATAACACCCTACCTTTTCTCTGATAGGTGCAAGTGTAACCTTCATGCCACTGGCTGTAAAGAAGAAAACAAAAAATTGTTTTGTGAATGTGAGCACAATACTACAGGCCCAGACTGCGGGAAATGCAAGAAGAATTATCAGGGTCGACCTTGGAGTCCTGGCTCATATCTGCCTATTCCTAAGGGCACAGCAAATATCTGTGAGTAGTTTTGTACAACAAGACACTATACGTCAATATAATTATAATTCTGGTCCATATATTGATTGTGAGGGGAGAAAAATAGTGCTAGCCAAAGTTTGTCATTTATTTGGGATCCAAATGTGAAACAAATCGATGTCAATAATTTGATGAAAAGATAAAAATATTTAATTGCAAGTCTGGATTAAACTCTGCCCTCATATGCATGTAAACAACTCTGCATGAGAACGGTGTGTTTGCATTCCAGGGCAGAACTTGGCCCCCTACAATAAAATTAAGTGCTATCGGGGTGGCGGAAGCACCCTAAAAGTGGAGGGGCACTGGCGCCCGAACCGTGGCCCCCATCAACTGAGGCCCTGGCCCCTGCTCATTCTTCTCCACAAGACCCTGCCCCCCCCACACTCACTCTTCTCCCCCTACTACCTCCCTCACTCTCCCCCCGCACACTACCTCCCTCATGGCCAGTAAAAAGTGGCGGGCCATTAGAGTGACCAGATGGCAAAAGTAAAAAATTGGGATGGGGATGGGGGTAATAGGTGCCTATATAAGAAAAAGCCCCCAAAATCGGGACTGTCCCTATAAAATCGGGACATCTGGTCACCCTAGGGGCCATGGCCTTCTGGTCCCTCCCTGTACCACACTGCGGATCTTTGTTGCATGTTCTCCACTCTGTTTCCGCGCATGGAATTTTCATTAGAGATCATGTGAAGGGTAGGAGATACACAGTGCAAACTGGAGAGAATTTTTCCCTAAATATGTAGAAAATAATTGAAATGACAGGGTTGGAGATTTTGGATTGTTGTTGTGTTGTGAATGGGGCAGATGTTTTCATAAATAAATTTCTTCAAAAATTTTGATGCAAACATGGATACAATAAGATAAGTATGCCATAGTATGGTGCAATTTGAAGGTCACAACTTTATTGAAAATCCTTAACCAATGAGGAACCACTCCCCAAACTACCCAGCAGGACTGTATCAGTGCAGATTCCAGCTGGGAATCAGTGTCCCCGGTACTACAATCCTGGAAGGCATGAGGGCAATAACGTTTTACATGAATCCCTGCCCAGGGATTCGGGCTGGAAGCCAAAGCCGCAGACTATTCTCCTCCTTCACATAGGAAGTAAGAGAGATGAGATAAGGGGAACATTATACATTGTGTGAGACATGGTGGAAGTGTACCCACTTATGGTGCATCATTGTGCTCTTGGCCCATGGGTTATAGGGACCTCACATTGGACCCACTTCCTCCACCCAGCAGTGAGGGGGGGAAGGGCTGGGTATTCCCATTGCCTACAGACCCATAAAAATGCACCCTGGCTCGTGAGGTCAGCCTTTTTTTAAGGTTAAACTTCAGACCAAGTCTTTGTGACCTTGGTGAGTATAATAATAGGTTTTAAACACTGTGAAGGAAAATTTCAGATTTTGAGCTATATTCTCTGCTTTGATCCAGATTCATTTATACACATGCAACCTCTTTGATTTGTGTGGGATTGCCAGGATATAGGTAGTGAAGGCAGAATGTGACCAGTTGTGTCTGTATATTTCTAGCTCAACACTGGCATAATTGCCAGTGTAAGATGCTTAACCACCATTACGATACAACGTTATAGGCCATCTACTCCTATTTGCTTGATGCTATTGAGAGTCATGTGCACTGACTGTAGACAGGATATTGAGAAAAGGGGCATGAAAACAAAAATACAGGCATCTATTCTCCTATTTATGCATTCTGGAAATATACAATAACTCAGTTTCCTCTAATTCAAGTTATGCACCTAAATCCCTATGAGGAAAAGAAATAAACGAAATCATCAAACCTTTTGGACATCACTTACTAGCTGCTTTAGAAAAAAGGCTGGCATTTTGCCCCGATTAAAAGCAAAAAGCTGGTTTTAGAATATAACCATTCACTGAAAAATTATTTAGAAGAAATAGAGTTATGTACTGCAGTTGAATGAAAAGTTTAAAAATCAGCAGCAATGTGCAATGCTTCAAATGTTATCTAACACTTCAAAGCAGCAGCAGGGAGGAATCAAAACTCAAAAATGAATATCACAGGAAGCAGGACCTTATCAAGTTAAACCTGAGAGTAATAGACCAAGTAACAAACCATGAAGTGTAAGGCATGAAATTATGAAAAATTCTTACCAGGTAGAAAAAATGAACCTTTAAAAAGAAAAGGGGAGGGGTACTTTGTAAGAATATTCTCATTTTTCCATGTTGTAGAAAAAGTGATGGTCTAACTATGTCCGGCAAAATTTTGAGAGCCACTGTTTTTGATCACAGGCTCTCTACAGGCTTCATTCAGCATCCCAACTCCAAAATAAACTTGCTGTGCTTGAATCTAGGGGTAAAATACATCGGTGTGTGAAATCAATGTTCCCTCTACCTCCATATTTGCTGTGCCATTTATGTAATCGTACGTCAACTAAGCATGTGCCAGCAAAACAATGGCATTGGCACTTGGTATAGATTACTGACTAGCGCTGGTTGGAGAAACTTTGATGGAATCACATTCCATCAGAATGTGCAGTTACATCAAAATGTTTCTTGAAATTGGGTCAAATTTCCCCCAATTTTATTTGGGAAAAAAAAAAAAAGTCCCAAAAATTCCAACAGAAACAGGTGTCAAAAAATCCTGTGCTGACATTTTCTGAACAAAACATTTGCATCTTTTGATTTGATTTTTTTAATTTTGAATTATTAGTATATAATACAAAATTTAAAAGTTAAAATTGAAATGAAATGTTTTGAAGGGCTGGAAATGAAAAAAAATGGAATTTTCCTTCGAAGAGAATTTCAGGTTTTTTTAATCTTTGCTCCAATTTGGAACAAATGCAAAGTTGAAAATCTCTAAATCCATCATGAAATAAAACTTCTGTCCTTCACTTAGCTCTACTGCTGAAACCATCACAGCCAGCTTTTGTTCATGAAACGTAATAGATCAGTCTACCATAGTCTGACTTTTGGGATAATCCTGTTTTCTATGTTCTTAATTATCATCAATAGGGTTTTTTTCTTGACTGTGCAAAATATTTCCCCTCTTTGCTTTTGTTCCTTGTGAAAGGGCATTGGTTAGTCCATCACTTACTGGAATGACTGATAACTCTGTATTTACTGCTGCTTAACATTTCGAGTTCCATCCTGTTGACTCTTTTGTGTCTCCTGATGCTGTCACATGCCATAGTCAGTTTTGTTATGCAACATGTTTTGACACTCCAAGTGATCTTACCATATTTCCCGCATGCCTGTTATAGAATAGCTTTTCTAGTCAGCAGCCACAAACGTCTGACAGCCATTGGTCTTTTCTTTCTCCAATTGTTTAGGTTTTCTTTCACATTCAGGTGTTACTTACTTTGCTCAGTTGAATAATGGTATCTAAGACTATTTTGGGTCCTAGCCACCAAAATTTATCCCATCAGTGAATAAACTGCACCAAACAGTCTGGACACTTCAGAATTACACATCTCCCTACTTCTGCCAGTCCTTCTCCCAGGTCATAGTGTCACATGAAATGAGGGATTGATCAGGACAACATGGACCTAGGTTCCTTCCCAGGCAACAGCCAGCCATAAGCAGCTTGCTAAATTACATCTGCACTGGGACTCTCTCTGACAATAGGACCTGGATGTCAGCAATACTGCCTTAATCCTTCTCTGCCTCATAACTCTTTTTACTTGCAATGTGGCACAGCTGTCACAGAGAGGGGTTTTGGCAGAAGATATGACACTTGAGATAGTATGCTGATTTCTCATCCAAACTCATCTGTTTGGCACCCATTCCTATTAAAATGTGATGATATAGTGCCATTTTAATGGAGTGATATGAGTGAAAGGGGCCAAGAGTTTGTATATTAGCAGGATTCCTAGTCATGTCCCTAAATAGCTACCCATCTTGTTCATGCATGCCCACAATTAGAGCGAGATCCCATCCCTATTCCTTGTCAAAGCTAAATTAGCCTCACTGAACTTAGTATCTGAGGTTGGCTCAAGTGACTGGAAGTAGCTTTCTAAAGAGATCCTACTTCGATCTGTAGGTTGGAAGAAGCCTTTGTGGTATGATACTGATATGAAGTATGGGAACCACGCCTGCTTGAAGAGCAGTGTTGTACAATGATGATAGATCCATGATAGGCAGGAAAGGTGAGAAAAGTGGGGTAAAATGTTACAAAATAGAAATGCTTCCTGTTGTTCTCAGCATGTACAACTTACTGAACTTGGCTAGCTCATGAGGACTTAGAGCAGGTAGTAAGCCGCAGAGAGAAGTTGGAAGACCTGATGAAGGGAAAAGAAAATAAATTGCAGTGTATTTGAGCTGGGGCATTCAGGGAAAGAGAAATGTCAGGATAAACTGCAGTTGATAAACTGCCTTCCCTCATATTAGACATCAACTTTAGTGGTTAATAAAAGGTTCCAGATTCACACTTGAAAAACGATACACTGTAGGTAACATTTGCTATATTTTTTAAAAGTGTGACTTGCAAAATTATTCTAATGCACTGTTCCCTCTCCACTAAGCCTTTGCAGTTGTTTTTGATAGTTATAGTGACACCTACTGCTGGGAGATGGAATACTTCAGTTTCCCTGACTGACTTGAAATAAATCTGTTTACATAGGGTAAAATAAACTGCAGCACTAAACTAGGGTGACCAGATGTCCCGATTTTATAGGGACAGTCCCGATTTTTGGGTCTTTTTCTTACATAGGCTCCTATTACCCCCCACACCCTGTCCCGATTTTTCACATTTGCTGTCTGGTCACCCTACACTAAACAGTCACTAAATTCTAGCATAAGAAAGCAAGGTAACTGTTGCACAAATTATTAAGAGTCCAAGAATGGATTGTGTTTTATTTGTGACTTCCAAAAGTTCTTCATGCATTGTGCTTTCTTAGAAATAAAGTATGCCCAGGCATAAAGTATGCCTCTACACACCCAAAACTCCCATTAACCTCAGTAGGAGCTTCCTACATATAGAGACTGAAAGACTGGGCCTGAGAGACTGAACCATCAAGGGAAAAGGGCTTATGTTTTAAAACAGGGGCAGGCAAATTTTTTGGCCTGAGGACCGCATCGGGTTTCACAAATTGTATGGAGGGCCGGTTAGGGGAGGGGGTCGTGGCCCGGCCCCCACCTCCTATCTGCCCCCCCTCCTGTCCCATCCAACACCCCCTGTTCCCTGATGGCCCCATCCACACACACCCTCTCCCTGTCCGCCCCTGGACTCCCACCGCCCCATCCAACCCCTCCTCTCATTCCTGACAGCCCCCCCGGACCCCTGCCCCCATTCAATTCCCTGTTCCCTCCCCGACCCCTATCCACACCCCCACACCCTGACCACCACCCTGAACTCCCCTGCCCTCTATCCAACCCCTCCCCTTGCCCCGTTACTGCGCTGCCTGGAGCACCGGTGGCTGGCAGCGCTACAGCCACGCCACGCAGCTCAGAGCACTGGGTCAGGACCGGCTCTGCAGCTGCGCTGCCCCAAGAGCTCACAGCCCCACCGCCCAGAGTATTGCGCCGGCGGGGGAGCGAGCTGAGGCTGCGGGGGAGGGAGGACAGTGGGGGAGGGGCCGGGGGCGAGCCTCCCGGGCCAGGGCCGGACGGTCCTGCGGGCCGTAGTTAGCCCACCTCTGTTTTAAAACACTGATCAAATATTTTCTCATGCCTGTTCAAATGAAATAGACACACATTTCTAGTGATATTTCTTGGAGGAGCATGAACACAAAATAAGTGATAATCTTCACATACACCATTCTCTTGCAGTGAATTAAAAAATTGTGACTTTCTAAAGCAAACAAATGCAATTTTTACAGTAGCAGGAGTTCTAGGGCTATTACAGGGAAACGCATAAGCCAGGTTTCCTGAGAAACGGATGTTTTGCTGTGTGTAGTCCTCTGGCTCAATAGAAGTTTGAAAACACATGATCATAACTAATCAGTCCCCTTGGAGGATTAGAAGAGGCAAGTTTCTTACAGCATCTCAGGATTTTCAATCACTAGGAAATTTAGAGCTTCTAAAATTGATGCTGAAGTTATGATGCTGTAATCATACCTCCGCAGGGGATTTGAAAAAGGAAAAAAGACTCACTGCCAGGTCATGCTGCAGTACAGATATTCTAGCAAAGCATCAGATGCGGAACTTAACAGCCCTGAACTGACTCCTTGGTACAGGATCCAAATTTAGTTCACCTCCAGGTGTTAAAACATGCACTGTGGAATGCTCCAATAACAGGAAAGCATCCTTTTCAAGAAAGATTCTGATATAGTTAATAATGAGCTGTTACTATCAATCCATCTTTGAAAACAATTGTTTATTGGTTGATATATACTTTATACAAACCTGCAAAAGAATTCTAAAACTTATTTTCTGTGTGAGCATCTGATTTTATTAAATGTTATCATTTTCTTTACTGTGTAGCTAAAAAAAGTTAAGTATAATTTTTCTTCAATAGGCAATAGAGAAAAATTTGAGATTTCATAAAAATCAGATGAGTGATAATTGGAGAAATCCAAGTTATAAGCCTTTAAAAGGAAAACTCCAGATATTTTCGATCAAATATTGTGCGTATATGTATATATATTTACAGTGAATTTGCTTCTAACACAGGTCAAATCTAAAAATATAGATATTACTAGAGAGCTATCTGTGGCAGTACATGGTTCTGAGCTTTACTTATGGAGGTTGCTAATTTCCCTGTGATCAGATTAACTGACAGAGAGAATCTCTTTCCCATTGATTTCAGAGGGGAAAGCATTCAGATATGAACACTGTATTTAGTTAAATTTAAACGTGTTTTAAAGCGGTGTATAGGAAAATGCAGTTTTGTTATAAATTAACTTGGTTTTGTTTACTTTTTATATTTAGATGAGGAGTGGGAGTTCTATATCAAGATAGATAATGGGTCTGATTCTCCATCACTCTACAGCCTATTTGCACCATTCCACTGGTGTAAAGGGGCCAGAATCCCCGTGAATCAGACCAACTAAACATTCTCCCAGTGACACACAAGCTTTAGGCCAGACTCTCCCCAGAAGCCCTGCCATTGGAATGTGGTTGTCTCTCCACTCCAGCTATTCCTGGATGCCAGAATGGCCCATTAGTGCCACAGACAGGTGCATAGTAGAGCAGCCATAAGGTGCAAACTCCTACATGACCCCAGGATCAGGAAAAAAAAAAAAGGTACCTTAAACTTTCCTTTTGCTCATCACCTTAAGTGCTTGCAGCAAGCACAGCTCAACCAGAAAATCAAGTCTAATATATGCCTCCAGAACTCCTGACAATTGATGTTACTATAAAGCAGGGGTTCTCAAACTTCACTGCACTGCGACTCTCTTCTGAAAACAAAAATTACTACAGGACCCCAGTACACTGTGTTACTCTGAAACAGTTAATATTTTAAATAAAAAAATGCACTACAAGACCATATCTACAAAAAAGTAGCCACTAAATATTTAAATTCACAAGACAATCTTTATATCCAGCAGTAAAAAATAAATATGTACCTCAGGGGATGGGTATGCTTGTATTGATGAACACAAATCCTCGAAGGGGGCTCTGTGTGGCTGAGATAAAGACAGAGGTCATCTTCAACAGTGAGACAGGCCCTGTATTTGTTTTTCAGTAAGGTCAGTGCTAAAAAGCCAGCTACACACAGGTAGGTGGACGAAAATGGCCTAAGCACTTCCAATGCTGCAAATGACAGCTCTGGATATTCTTCTCACACAGAAATCAGTAGTTAGCAAGAGGTTGTTCAGAAATCTCAGCATCAATGTCTCATCACGGGAAAGGTCCATTAATGTTTCTTTCACTGTAAGTGACATAACAGCACTTCTACATTAAAGGGATTTCTAATCCACACCTCTGTTTTCTGATCCTTTTCAGGGAAGTACTCCTGAAACTGCAGTTTAAGGCTTTCCAGGTGGCTGATGATAATGGGTTGCAAGTCATGCTTTGGCAAGGCATTTTCATCCAAAAAGTCATCCAGTAAAAAACCCCTTCAAAATTGCCAGTATCCATACACATACCATAAGGAAAGTTTCTTGCTCCAGCTTTCAGTTTTGTCAGTGAGAGAAGTAAGGTATTGAACTCATTTAGGCATTCAAAAATGTCTGCCAGGTAAGCTAGCAAAGCAAGCCACTTGGTATCTGCAAACTTTTCGGCCAGCAGGGAATCTTCATCTGAACTCAAACAAACATTTGAGAACCTTTCCCCGAGACAGCCACCAAACTTTTCTGTGATGAAGTAACTGATGGTGCTCAGCTCCCATCTCACCACACAAAGCTCCAAACAAATATACACTTGTTGAGCTTCTCTTGATTAAGCTGACTATGCGAACAGCTTCATCACGAACTTGTTTTAGAACAGGTGGCTTTTTGTTGTTGTTGCAACTAGGGCTTGCCTGTGTATAAAACAGTGCATCCAAACTGCTTGCGGTGCAACAGCCTGCACTCGGGTGACTGGCCCGCTGTTTTTTCCAGTTGCACAAATACTATCACTGCAAATTCCTACACTGCACTGCCATTTCAAGCCAGAACCAGAAACAAAAGCATCGAAAAGTGCAAAGAGCTGTTCCCATGTAGCACGCTGTAGTAATGACCGGCAGAACAGAAATTCCTCTTGGAGTTTTTCATCGTTCTCAAATTTTACATATGTCAGCACCTGAACAGTCCCCGACACATCTGTTGTTTCATCAAGTTGAATGGGAAAAAAAGAAGTTTGCTTGATTTTGGCGATCACTTGTTCAGTCACATCATTTGCCATACTGTGAATACACCTGGCAATAGTGTCATTAGACAGGGGAATTGAATCAAGTTGAGTCGCTGCACCTTGCCCCAATATAATCAAATCATTCCTTGGCACATGGCAGAAAACAAGCTTCTCCAGTAGAGTGTGGTTTCCCAGTTTTACTTATCCAGTATGACACAGCAGAAGATGCCTCAAGGGCTCTTTCATTTGTTGTAGCTGCCAAGCTCAGTACTCTCTTCTGGCCCTGTAGCTCTCTCAGCTTTTGCTGGGGAAAAAAAAAAATCAAGTGGTTTTGTTTGAATAGAACTGCACCATGTCTCCAAATGGGTGCCACATTTTAGATGGTTTTAAGCTCTCCTTTGCCAGAACTTCACCATACACCAGACACTGTGGCCATGACTCCCCCTCAAAATCAGCCCAGTAAATCCCTATTCCAAATATTTCTAATTGTTTTTTCGGTTTCTTGGTATTTTACTGCTGCTTAGATCCTCATTGTGAGCTCTTCTTTTGCTGCAAGTGGCAACTGACTCCCATTCATTGCCTCCCTTTCCTCTACCTTTCTTCAGAAAACAGTCCTTTGCTAAAATTATTTCTACAGCAACTTTTCAAACTGGCTTTAACTACAACACCTGCTGATTCCTTGCTAGGTGCTGAGTAGAGGAAGTGATGCACAGAGCTGGGGTTAAGAGGTGGGAAGCAGGGCAACTAAGTTGCTCAGGCTTGAAGCCCTGCTGTGGAGGAGCTTGGGCTCTGGCTGTCAGCCCTGCCATGTGCAGAGCTGAAATCTGTGGTATGAAACTCAGGGGGGCAGGTGCCCCCCACCCTCCCTAAATGCCCCCCCCCCCCGGCTTCAGTCTGAGCCCCATGATTGCAGGACTCAGGGTGGGGCTTTCTGCCCTGGCTCCTTGCCAGTCTAACGCTGGCCCTGACGACCCCCTTAAAACGGGGTAGCAACCCGCTTTGGGGTTGCAACCTACACTTTGAGAACTGCTGCTATAAAGCGTTTTCCTATTATGTGCACAATTTATTTTTCTGTCTCCTTCCAGGGCCAAACATATTTTAGGAGACAGAGAAAAGTACACTGTCACTCAGAGCTTCTCTTTCCTTATTGAGAAATCTGTATGGAAATAGCAAAAGAAGCTTCTCAAATAGGGAATGTGAAAACAAGCTAACAAGATTAATGCAAAGTCCTTCAGGCAAGCAGTTACCTTGTTTTCATTACTCCTCATTGCTAAGGAAATGTTCATTGTTGTTTTTCATTGAGATTTTTGAGATACAGTAAAGGAAGAGAAGTACAAATTAATAAGAAAACCTCTCCCTACTTGCAACTTGCCTTGGAGAGAAAGAGAAGGGGTGGGTGGGTGGGTGTGTGTGTGTGTGTGTGTGTGTGTGTGCGCGCGCGCACATAAAAGGGAATATTAAATACCATTTCACAGGGGAGCTGTGAGAATATTACCTGCCTTTTTATCTGTACAAGTCCCATCTGTGTATAAAGAAAATAAAACATGTTAATTAAAAACATGACTAAACTGCCACACAGAAATGTAAATATCTGTTACTAAAGCTCATCTAAAAATAATGTTCAAAGTTGAGTTCCTTTTCTATTAAAACAATGGGAAAGCGATTCTATCATTGTTAATCTGTTTCCAAGAAAAGATGACAGCAGTGGAATGAGAGGTTTTTTATTTCTATAAATATAATTTTAATTTTCTCTTTAAAAATATCAGTGTTGTAGTCTATGATACTAATTATATGATTCTGAAATTTTGAAACATTGCTGGAGTTTCCCTTTAAACATCGGTTTATTTTCAGGAGGAGTAAAATACATTATTTTATAAATAGTGTTTGCATATGGAGCCCAGTCCTGAAAATTGCTGAGAGCCTTCTATAAGGTGATACTCTGCACCTCGCATGACTGAGCGCATAGAGTTTCCAAACAGAATATAAGACTTTTGGGGCACAATTCTTACAAGTGCCCAAAAAGCATTATCTGTAATTGAGGTGGGGAGTCACAAAGGAGCAATTTAGGATTCCCTGACTCTGGAGCTAGTAGTGCTGCATGGCCCCAACCATGACATAATTTAGAGCTGCCTCAATATGTACTCCTTTTCCTCCCAGCCATGCTCCTAAACCAGATTGCCGTAGGGAATGTACAGGCAGGCCTCAACTTTATGATGTGCGACTTAAGACGAACACCACTTACAGCGTTTCTGAATTGACATCCCGATTCGACTTACAACCATTGGTTTCGATGCTCAGTCCCAATAGTGTGCATTGCAGTTCCAAGTTACAATGTTTCGACTTACTACGCAATTTTCAGGAACCAATTATGTCATAAATCCAAGGACTGCCTGTATTCGGTTGTGTATTCTACATCCCCAATGATGCTGCCACCCTGGCAGAATCCCCAGCAGACTTGAGAAGCCCAAGGCTCTACTGGTGCAAAGAATCTGACAGGGCCTAGGATATAGCCATAATGCAGAGTAGGTTACTACCTAATATATGATAATGAAAATAATTATAATAAAATAAGCCTGATTCTGCAACCCTAGTCTACACTGAGTAATGCATACTCCTGCAAGTCATTCCCTTGAGTAAAGGTTGCAGAATCCATCCCATAGTTTCTCTGCATTAAGAATTTCAGGAAGGAATTTAAAAGGATAGTATATGCTAATGGAGAAATAGATTTCTACACTATAATACCATGCCATCAAAAGTCAATAAAACTTATAAAAGGCAAACTGTTTAACTGAGATGATGCAAGTAGCAGGGATTTAAATACTGATCTGCAGTTTGTGGCTTTAGCCTATGGTCCTGTAAATAGTCTCATAGACATGTTTCACTTTAGCTAAGGAGAACTATATTGCAAGGAATATTGCACATCCACATTTTCTACAAAGTCCAGTCACACTCTAGAGTGGTTCTCCCACATTAATTCAACTTGAGAATTGAAGTGAGAGCAGAAAAATCAATGAGGGGCATGATCAATATGAGTGACCTAATGTGTTGTATTATTTTGCTCAATTAAATTTCTATTACATAGCTTAATCCAGACAACTGACAGGTAAAAGAGGAACAAAAATGATAGCTAGATAAAGTTAATCTAATAAAGAACCAAATGATTTTCAGCAGCCAACTGAAGCAGCTAATAATGCATCTAGCCCTGTATTAAAATAGTTTCCTAGATATACCTGATACATCATGGCCTGTATATATTGTCCAGAACAGAAACCTAATAACTGTTTAGTATGAATACAGAATTGTTCTGAACAACTGCATGAAGTTATGAGAGCAGAAAAAAGCTGAATGTCTCAGAAATACTCCAAATGTCATTTTTGAACACAACAAATACCTTCCAAAATTCCCTGCAATCTCATATTAAAGAACCCAAAGCGTCTACAATTAGAAATAGAAGGCTTGCATGATGTATGTGGAAGTGCTTGATTCTAGCTGTTAATTGATACAGTATTCTGAAGTTTATGGAAGTATGAGAAAAGAAGTTCCAAATATTTGATGTAATGCTGTAGCCTTTTAGACACCTACAGTAAACCACTAACTATGCCCTTTTTGCTCTCTTTTTCTACAGGTATTCCCAGTATTTCCAGTATTGGTAGTAAGTAATAAAAAGCAAATCTAGACTAGCTTTGCTATGTTATTCAGCTTTTTAGCTCTATTTTCCCAACATCCATTTCTGTTGTAGATAACGTTTCACTGAAATGTGCTTTATGGTAAGGGGACTATATTATTGACTTTGCCATGCTGCATTTACATGTAACTGCATTATGTGATCAAAGAGAATATGATATGTAGCTCATGACAGTACATCTGTCTGAAAACACAGCTTCTTGATCAGCAAATAAAAGCGTTAGCATTACAAATTGGAACATCAGGATGGCATTGGGTAGAAAAATATTATCAAGTACATTTTCTAAAACACCAAACTTTATTAATACCCAAGAAGAGTAGAGCCCTTAAAGCTATATATACAAATAGATAAATATAAGGGGAAATGGAAGAATGCACTAAAATGTATTTCTTTTTGTTTTTAATCTAGTGAATGTAGTGTATCAATCGGAGTCTTTCAATTGATTCATAGATTCCAAAGCCAGACAGGGACAATGGTGATCATTTAACGTGACCTTGTATAACACAGGCCATAGAGCTAGACTAGAGAATATCTTTTAATTGACATCAGTGGACTCTAGCTCAGGCCTTGAACAGAATAAATAGGTTCTTTGTTGAGATTCATTTTATTGTATAAAATGAAAACATTTAAAACAGCTAGTAAAATACAAAATTGCCTTTTTAAAAAAATCAGCTATTATAAATAAAAACAATGCAAAAAAATAAGAATATGGTCTTTGAGTCAAACCATCCTACAGTTGTGAAGCGGGTATAGTCATGGAATGATAGCTAATTAGAAATTAAGCGCTGAAGCAGAAAAGGTATAATTCAGTAGCTGAGTGAAAGAATGTTCCTGCACAGCCTCTGCTTTGCATAGGCTTTAGGCACAGATTTTGTGCTCTGCAGGTCTATCACAATTTTAGCAGTGTCAAAAAAAGATTTGCAATACCTGATATCTGGCTGAAAAGCAATATTCTAATAATTTGGATAAAGCAGCTGCCTTGCTTCTTATAAATGCGTGGTCAGGTCTTTCAATTTATAAATCAGTTCAGTTTACTTAAGCGCATGAACAGGCTTAGGCACTGATTTGTTAAGCACTAGACAGCATATTAAATGCCGTCAAAACTAGCCTCTTTGTAAAGGGGAGTAGTGTTTCATGTCCATTTAGATGCCAGCTTAATCCTATGGCATCCAGTTTGCCACCTTAAATAGCAAAACAGCATCAACAACAACTTGCCAATGAAAGTCTTCAGTTTTGAGAGTCTAATTTTTCTGCTTTAGTGTCTCCCTCGACATTTGCCTCACTGCAAATGCACAATGATGTGCTACTTTCACAACCTTGACAATTGCATTTGCACATGTATTTTGTATCCAAAAAAGGAACTAAATAAAAGGCAATAAAAAGAGATTATCAGACTATTATTATCTGGAATCCCACAGTTGTAAGTAACAGAAATGGATAAATGGCAAAATAGCTTTTTGGAGCTCAGTTGTGCTACTGTTTGTCAATACTGTGTTGCATGGACTACATCGTTGTGATTTTCACTTTACGCTCCATACAGCCTTCTTCACCACATTCACCATCTCTGAGCATCAGCAGATGTTGGCCTTTGAATACTTAATAGGGAAACTCAAATATTTTTTTAATCAGTGGTGACCTGAAAGGATGCATTGTTGACCTCTTAATTCTGTGAACTTTTACAGTGAGGTGATTAGTGTCATTTACTTATTAAAATAGACAACATTCAGTTTAACATCCCTTAGGAAATACAGTAGTTACTGCAAGTCTGTGTATTATCTTAAATATATCTGGTATAGATGTCCTTTGAATGAGATGAGGCAGGGTTCAACAAATTTTAATACCCATGTGGAATGCATGAAGCATGAGCACCAATTTATGAGTACACAAAGAGATGACTACATTGTTTGGCTTCTACCCACTACATTCCTCCTCCCCGACAGGGGTATTGAGTAGCTCGGGGGGAAAAGTGGCTGTTCATGGCACAATTTTCTAAAGGCCTTTCCTATATGATAGAAATAACAGAATTGTTGTTAAACAGTGGAGAGCCCCTTGACTTCTTGATCCTACTCCACTATGTAACTATGTTTTAACAGAATTACAATCAGTACTTAAAAAACAAACATGATTAATTACTTGAGGCTGCTTTAATGGATTCTGCATGATTTCTTCTCTTTTTGTCTATGCTAATACAATATTTGTGTTCATAAGGGTAGATTTCTGTCCTCAGCTGGGGACAGGAAATTATTCTCAGGTGACACCGTTTTTTGCCTGCTATGAAACAATAAACTGGTGTATTGGCTTTTGTATGCTTCAAGCTTTTCCCAGTTTAATACAGAAAAAATGAACACAAAACTGCCAACATATAAAGAAAATGTCACTGCAACAGATGTTCATGTAACACCCATAAGACTTTTACGATCAAAGCATGCCCAAAGAAAAATCAACGATGTATATATTTATCTTTGTGTACATATATGTATAATACTGTGTTCTCTTTGATCTCAAAGCATCTCATATTAAAGCAGCACATCATTAAAGTTTAAACACAAAGAAAGAGTGGTCATTAAGTAAACATCCTTTCTGATCATCTACACACACAAAAAAAAAAATTAAACCAGAGCTTTCCCATTAAGGTCATTTGTACCTGCTGTTGTCTATCAATTGAGTAATAGGTTCTTTGGTCATTTCCAGCATACTTGATTCCAGTGCTGGTCTTTACAGCATTTTTCAGCCGTGGCTGGAAAAATATTGGTGAGATTGTTAGCAATTTATGAATCCCAAAACCATTTCATAATTATGTAAGCTTTTATGATCAGTTATGCCTTCATCCAAATTTGTAAATATTATACAAAAAGTTACTCTGACTTACTTTAAACCATAATTGTATGTAGGCAAATATATCAAAATGTATTTTATTGTGACCAAATAGCAAAGTTATTAGCTTGTACCTGTATGCCTGACTTTAAAAAACTTTAATCTTCTATCAGATAACTTCTATCCTTATTCCTGTGGAGCATAATTTCACTAATTATGCTAAACAGTTTGTTCTAAAGAGTATAATTAGACATGGGATAGGATTGACATGATGTGCAAATAGCTTTGTGTGGGTGATTATCACCTCTGAAGCCTGCTGGTGGCAGATGAGTCAGAGTTTAGCGACAGACCATATATTGAAATGCAAGATGCAATCAAGATAATCAAATAGCATTTTATGTTTTGTTTTGAGTTTGTTTTTTGTTTTTCTAATTGCCAATTTCAAATAAACAGAAATCTCTCTTGGAATGATAACCAATTCAAGACACAAAAGTAAAAAGATTGTACTGGCATGACTTTCATGCATTGCTTTCATAACCTTAAAATATCAGCTGGGTGTTTTTCAGGCTTGGCAACAGTGTCAGGATGAACACTTTTTTTAGTGGTCTCAGATATGCTTATACGAATTTGCATGTTACCCAAGGTTTTTGCTAACAAACAGTTGAGTTCCAGTTCTCTCATCATTTACATCACTGTAAATATTATGGTCCTGATATCATGCACCACTGAAGTCAGTAGGAGGTTTTGTCATTAACTTTAGGGGTTGCACGATTGAGCCCTTTTTGTAGAGCCAAGTTCTAGTCCTGAATAGATACATGCAATTCCCATTAACTTAAGTAGGAGATTCAACGTGCATAATGAAGTGCAGAATTTGGCCCTTGTTTATTAATCTCTATTATTATTTGAGTTGATCTATTAGTGCATAAAGAAAAAGTTTCTCCCAGAAATCCATCACCCTGTCAAGAGACTTCTCAGATGTTTTTCTCCTTGAAGACATTTGAAACTGGCTTGATATTATACAGCTGTTGGTTTTGACACAGCAACAACATATTCTGATTTAGGTTTTGTTTGATACAAATGTGAATTGTGAATAAAATAACAAGGTTAATCATCTTCTTAGCCAAGCATTATTATTAATCATCATAGTCATAACATCAAAGGAAGCTACAGTATTTGTCCCCACACTCCCTCTGCCTTTGCTTTAATACTTCTAAATCCCAAAAATAAGTTTAATTTTAATTGCTCTTTAACTAATTAGGTTTTCGAGAATATAAAAAATTCATTGTGCAAGTAGAGCATTAATTTGAACTCCAGATCTGGAGGAAAACCTTAATGTCCCATATGAAAAGAGTTTGGGAGTCTTTTATACCATTTCTTCAGTAAGTCTCATCACAAATCTATTTCACATTTGTACAACCTACAGCACTTCATTCAATTTCAGGAGCAAGGGAACTTAACAACCACTTAACCCTGGAAGAGAAAATTCCCATGTGGGGTGACAGTAGTTTAGGAGAATGTATTTGCTGCAACATTGTGAAAGGTAAACTACAAAAGTTTTCATTGGGGGCAAAAAAAAAAAAGTATTTTCACCAGATCCACCAACATCACACATCTGAACAGCCTGGCTTTAGCCACCAGTAGACATAGCCAATGGCACTTCAATGTTTTTTACATTCACTATTTTTGAAGGTGCAATCTTTATCACCTCCAGCTAATTTCAAAGTTACCATGTCAGAAAGATTCTTTTTGCAGCACTATTTTAACTGCCTACACTATAGGAACTGCACTGCTGTCTTCAGTTTAATTGTTAATGAGGTAAAAGCAATCAGATGAGACACTGGAGAAAGTATGAGAATGTCAGCAAGCATTTAATCTGTGCAGTGCTGTCTGTTCTTATTGCAAAGCCACAGAAAAATGTATAGCTAAAA
This sequence comes from Terrapene triunguis, assembly GCF_002925995.2. Lineage (NCBI taxonomy): Eukaryota > Metazoa > Chordata > Testudines > Emydidae > Terrapene > Terrapene triunguis. Next base: position 14,913,503 of record NW_020664562.1, on the reverse strand, counting down.
TGACTAAAAGAATATGAAATTTTTCTCCACCCCTCTTTCCCCACATCCACCTCTTCCTCCTCCTTCCTAACAATATTCAGTGAATTCCATAGAGTATAGAAGACTGAACTCTCCAAATCAGCGCTCTGACTTTTAATCAGATCCTGATTACAGAGCGAGCGAGCGAGATCTTCTGCACCACAGTCTGATACACCAGGTCTTCAACACTTAACAGCCAATTTCACCAGTTCTGTAATAGACCAAAATAACTCTACTCCACAGGAAAAGATTCAGCACTCTCCTCCTCCATGAAGTATTTAGCTCTACTATGTATTCTTATTACTACTTTCCTTTAAATAACTAGAAAATGCCATCAAGCCTGTTGAGTTTGAAGAGACCCAGACAGTCTGCTGGTTAGAAACAGTGGATTTTTTCTGATTTATGAAAACTTTCCACCACAGGATCATCGGGGCCCATTGAAACCACTTCTGCAGAAGAGTGCTCTCCTTCTGTGAGAGAATAGCTGGACACCCAAGCCTAATTCAATTCAAATTCTTCCAACAATTGTAAAAGCTGTTATGGCTGAGAAGCTTCCAGGCCAAATAAAAGAACTCCATCTCCACTTTAATGCAGAATTTTCATCCGTCTAAGGAACAGGTATGAGATGTCCTACATTGCCCAAAAAAACCAGTCTAGCTAGCACTGGTTTACATTTTTTTAATTTTAAATTTTTGAATTTCTAAAATGAGGGAGATTTAGACTAAATTTTGTAACCTTTCTTTTTTTGCTCAGTTTTATTCTATAGTATTCTATTAACCTGTGAGAAAAAGCTGATTTCATCCCTAAGGTAAGCTTATCCCATGAGATAGGCATCACCCTAATAAGAAATACAATGAGGGGGAAATAGTGTTCTCCTTGTCATAGTTTACTCCCCGAGAGTGATAAAAATATCACCTGATCTAATTATACCCATTTATGCCAGCAATTCATATACAAATCTTCCACTGATTTAAATAGGAGTGACATATAGTTTCATTTATTAATTATTTGTATTACAGTAGCACTCAGAGGCTACAACTGAGAGCAGGGCCCCTTTGTGCAAGGCATTCTACATACACACTGTAAGAGACATGCCTTTAACTGAACTTACAGTCTAAGACGACAATAGCAGGGCCAAGCCTAAATGAAGCTTTACTTCAACTTGGAATGGTTTACATGAAATTGGATTGTGATTTTTTTAAGCCTTCATGCTTTTCTTACTTTTTAAATAAAAGTGGTTTAAAAGCTGAAGACTTTGGCCTGGTCCACACTAACCCCCCACTTCGGACTAAGGTACGCAAATTCAGCTACGTTAATAACATAGCTGAATTCAAAGTACCTTAGTCCGAACTTACCGCAGGTCCAGACGCGGCAGGCAGGCTCCCCCGTCGATGCTGCGTACTCCTCTCGCCGAGCTGGAGTACCAGCGTCGATGGCGAGCACTTCCGGGATCGATCCGGGATCGATTTCTCGCGTCTAGACAAGACGCAATAAATCGATCCCAGAAGATCGATTGCCTGCCGCCGAACCAGGAAGTAAGTGTAGACGTACCCTTTAAAACAAATTTTCCCCAATCACAAAATTCTAAATTTCTCGGACAGTTGTGTCACTGCTATTATGTACCAATCAAATGATCACTTGGTCATTCAAGTGGCCCCTGTCAACCTTCAGAGTGAACAAGACTACTTTTTATTAATTATTTTTATTAATAATTGTAAGCAAATGCAATCTTTGTGTGATATTAATAGCTTAGGAGACAAATACTCTGGTTAGGCAAAGAACATGCATAGCACATGGAGCAGTAATATCCTCTTCCATACACTCCATCAACAACGTTCCTCAACGTTCCTCTGGAAGGACAGCACCTTGGATTGAGAGCACAGTTTAATCACCATGTCAACTCAGTGTTTGGCCACTTGAAACAGCCAATAAGGGTGATGCTTAATTTCTGCTGACTGTGGCAGTGGTTTTTGTGTTCCAGTCCGTCCAGTTGGAATTGGGCTGAAACTACCAACTCGTTTCACATAAACCCTCCAAATTAAGACCATACTGTGCCAGTTGGTCCAAATTCTGATTTCCAATGGCCATTTAATACATATTCCCTCCGTTCCTTTAGCACTACAGATTGTTCTAACATTGTTATAAAAGAATCCAGTGAAAAGAAAAGCAATAGGGAAAGTTCCTATTGGCCTTTAAGTCTATGAGTAAGTGATTATACACTTGTTAAACATCATACAATAGTTTTCTCCTTACTACCTGAGCAAGATGTTGCAGCAATGCACTGTCTGTACCTAGATGGATTAACCAGCAGTACAGATTTTTTTTTTCAAGTAATATTTAAAATGGATTGTCTGCTAAGCTACATGTCTCATATCCCTCTACACTTAAATGTGCCTAAAGTACTTACATTTTTAAAAAGATATATTCAAAATGTACTTTCTGAGATCACAATTCCATAGCTTTCCTCTTAAGCTAAACTTTGCTCCTCCTGTATTCTCAGAACTGTTACTGTTAGGTCTTGTCTATACAGGAAAATTGACACAGGGATAGCTATTGTAGATGAACTATTCTGAAATAGCCCCTATGTGGACACACTATTCTGAAATAAAAGTCACTGTATTCTGGATACATTATTTAACCACAAGTAATTCTTTCGTAACAATGTGATTTTTATTCCAGATTTAAAGTGCCCACATGGAGAGCTATACTGGAATATATCTATTCCAGTCAATTGCGCAGTGTAGACAAGGCCTGCCTATTAGTAACTCAGGAAAAAAAAGATTTTCACAAATTGCTGTAAATGAATGACTGGCTATTAAATAACCTATTAAAGAATTCTGACTGGTGGCTGTTCAGAGGCTGACTAATCTGTTCCAGTATCTAGCTTTTACAGTATGCATGCAATGGGCTCCTTTGATGACTCAAACTCTTCTAGAACTGAGGTTAAAAAGAGAGAACCTAACTGCACAGGAAAATATGCAATTACAAGAATGTGCTCCTACTGCATAAAGCCACAGACACAATAAAATACATAATAGAAGGATCCTGTAGGCTTAAAAGCTTAATTTCTAGAATTAACATCTACATTTTTAAACATACATAAAATGATATCACTTTCACATCATGGAATACAGCCCTAACACACTCAAGCCCAGTCAACACAAACCTTTAACCTGTGGATGTTAAAGGTCTGTACCAGATAATAAGGAGGACAGTCTATATTCTTTGTGAGGTGAGTCTTGCATGAAAGTTTTGATAGAGCAATAAAAATAGTACCCAGAAAATAAAACATTGGGTTTCAGAGATGAGAACAAAGGCTCTTTTGAGAAATTGAAAATCTTGGTGATGACAAGTTCCACCAATAGACAGGGAGGTAACAAAATAAACCTTCTACTCATCACGGAGTAGTCAAAAGAGACTTTCCTAGAAGAGAAGGAAAAAATTCTAAGTAGGAAAACTAAACCGGTCAGTGCATTAGCTACATTACCAAGGTCCAAAAGGTTTATATTTACTTGTACACATCAGGTGTATCTGCCTGAACACTGAGTAACCTCCAGGCACAAAAATGTTCAAAATTACTTCAGTTATAATACAAACACACATTTATCACGTTCTTGTGTGTCCCCTTTGCAAACTCATCTTACTGTAAATAAATTTGAAAGGTCATTAGAGTTGTATTTTCTATCCTGGTTCATCCCCTATATGGGGTCCATAGCTTAAATAGGTTTTCTGAAACAAGTTTTCATAATATAATCTACAGCACTTGAGTGAAAACATCCTGTACGGCTATCAGCAATATTACTGAGAGAACTGTAAATTGGTTGATATCTCTAGTCATGTGATTAGTAGGCTCATTCAGACAAGAGACTGAAAATATAGGTCTCAAAGTAGGAATTGCTCTGATTACTATGATAAGGCATATATTTTAGTTAGTGACAGATCCTCAGTAGGGCTGGTCTTAAATGTATTACAGAGCTTTAGGGAGACAAGGTGGGTAAAGTAATATCTTTAATTAGACCAACTTCTGTTGGGGGGAGAGAGGCTTTTGAGCTTAGGCAGAGCTCTTCTTCAGGTCTGGGAAAGGTACTTGTGTCACAGCTAAAAACAAGGTGGAGCAGATTGTTTAGCTTAAGTAGTTAACATATATTTCAAGGGGCCATTTAAGGTAAAGTGGCCCTTTAACACTCCTCCAGTCATAGGGAGGAAGGGAAGGGGGGAAAGCAGCTGGGAGGGGGGTCGTTAGTGGGATAGAGAGAGCATTGTAGTAGCCCATAAATCCAGTGTGTCTATTCAGTCCATGATTTTTAGTATCTAGCAAAGTTATGAATTTAAGCTCCCAAGTTCGTCTTTTGAAAGTGTTGTGCAGATTTCCTTTGAGCTTTGACATAATATGATGTTATTGCTGATAATGCCTAGGCCATTTCAGCTGATGGCCACCTTACTATTCTAATTTTTGGAGGGTATGTGCCAAGAAGAGAGCCATTCTGCTAGACGTAACTTTAGTCTGTCTCAAAGATTTTTGATGTATTATTACACAGTGGCTAGGGGAGTAAAAGGATCAGATCCTATCAGACCACAGGTAAGACAGCTAGGAGATTCCTATTCTCTTTATTCAGACCGTGCGTGCGTGCGAGACATACAGAGGCTATATTCAGTGTCCCTTAACATCTTTAGATCAATCCTCAGTTATTCAAACACAAGACCAAATAAAGTAATTTGTCGACTTGCTTTTGGTGATCCGTTATCAGAGCTATGTCAGTACTCTAGAAAAAGGGAAGCTATCTCACAGGTGCATACAATTCTAGCCACTCTTTCATCAAGTGCTATGGTGATCTCTCTACCTCTACAAATACACGTTTTTGATACCTTTCATTCATGTGTGCTCTCTTTCCCATTGGCTGCTGCCATGCACTTTCTATATGTGTGAACTGATGCATCTGACGAAGAGAAGGGGGGATTCATCTTTTATTGGAAAATCTGTGGTTTGGGAACCTACCCAACTAATTCAGAAATCTTTCCCTTTATCTAACGTTTTTAAGAAAAAATTAATTTCCTTATTTATTTAAAAGAAATCAAGCTATATAAGATATTGATGGGGCAATGGGAAAGAGATACAATATACAAAATTAAGAACAAAATAACCCACTCCCCTAGTAAATATAACTTGCTGATAGCAGAAGCTTTTTTTTTTTTTTAATATAAGTATATGTAGGTTTAAAGTCCTTAAAATGAGATGTTATGGTAAGAAATTACTGTATTTATATTATATTGTCATTTTATCTCTGGACGCTAGGTTTAAAATAATAGCATGAACAGAAAGGTTCCTGGTTTGGGATTAGTGTTTTATATATAAACACTGCAGTTAATATCTAAAATCCTGAAAGATAAATTGCTATATACAGTATTTAATGTCCATTCAGTGTTTTGGGAATCATCAATTGCTTGTTCTTGTTCAATGTGGGAGTAACATATTGTTCAAGTGCATCATAGACAAGTCCAGTAGCAGATGTTTGTGGTTTATGTCGTTGTCCATACACTTCTCTGTTTAGAACAATATCACATATGTAAATAACAAATCATGATTTTTCCTGATGCATGCAGATCCACCAAAGTTTGATAGGATATGGCCGAATATTTCTTCCCTTGAGGTTTCTAAACCAAATCAAGGTAGGATTCTGTAAAATTCCTACTGGTCGAAAGTTACTTAAATTGCTTTAATAAAATCCCACATGTTGGCAAAAAATAATAATAATCCAGCTCCTTTTTCTCTTGGTACTAAGTAATGGTATTGTCAAAACCAATCTATTGAGAATTAGCGTAAATGAAATTTTACATGAAAAAGGCTTTTTTTAATATATAGATTCTGGACTAGAAACACTACTGCAAAAAGTATGGAAAAGAAGCCACCAAAGTTGTAAGCAATTTCATAGATTAAATTTAAAGTGAGTCTCTGGAGAAGCCTGGAATTGTATAGACATCACCGTTTGCTTTATGAGAAAGTTTCAAGACTTTTGAGTGCCAGAGATTTCCATTGTCTACATCAAACCCATTTCTTAATGTCTCTCTTTCACTTTGTTTTCTTACGTGAACTGAATGTTATTCCCATTTGTATTCAGAGCTCAGCTGCATAGTCCAAGACAGTTGGACCATAGTCTCCTGGAATTTATTTTAACAATCTTATATACAGTATTTTCAGAATTTGGGGTTTCTTCCATTTTTTTTTTTTTTTTTAAGCAGGTCAGGTCACAGAAGAGATGTTTCTAAGTATTCTTCATTGTGCTCTATAAGCTACATTTCCTCTAGCATTGACAGCAATCTCTCTGAAATCCCTAGTGCAATACTTCTGCATCTGAATTCCAATGACATACAAAAAATTACAGTGACAGACTGTGGCATGATGATTACTGCAGAAAGGGATAGAGTGATTTTTAAGAGTAATAAAATATAAAGTAAAATGCTTTTTCATTTGAATTTGTGTTCATACTAGCTTTTATGCTGCAAATTTTGACAATCAAATGTAAACCCGTTCATTATTTAACATGAAATCCCCTTGCTCTCCCCAACCTCCCCTACACCTTCCCCCCAGAATTGCAGAACTCTGGTCTGCAGCTTGCCATGGTTATGCACAGGATGTTCTTTTTAAACTCTAATGAATACAGATGGAGGAGGAGGAAATGAGCAAGAGGAAGATCCAGGAAATAGCTGTTAAACTAAACAAAATACATTAGCAATTTGTTGGGGAGTTATATTGTAAGGACTACAGTATTAGTCCTTGATCATGGTGATGAAACTGAAACTGCCCTAGATACACATAGGTTACTAACAAATAGAATCATCTTAATCAGCTAGTCCATGTTATATTTTCCAAGTTTCTGCATGTGTTCCTTAAAGAAGAAAAACAAATTGATTTCTGCTCTACTGCTTTCTTTAAGGATTAGCAGCAACGTTTAGTTTGTTATTCATATGCATTATCAATCAAAACATCCTCAACAAAATGACACTTAGCATTTCTAATGGATTTCATAGTTTAACAAATTATACTGCAAGTGATTAACATCACTTCACAATGCATCTTGAGCAGTACAAGATTATGCATTGTTCCCACACACAAGTTTTTCTTTAGCTTTTACATGTTAGGAGAGAACACAAAGCACAAAAAACTTCAACTATTTTGTGGTTAGATTACTTGTTTGGAGCATATTGTTAAGAGTTTAATATTTATCAGAATTAAGATCCTTGAGTCAAGTATATGAAGTATAATATATGCACATCCTGATTACAGAATGCTGCCTATACCTGTACATTATTTATTATGCTTTTCTTTATAGTACAATTAGAACAACATCTGTACATAAATTTGATCAAAACTATATAGACCATGAGGCATATTGTATAGTCAGTAATTATGGACTTGGGAAGAAACTCCTTAGGTCATATATAACATCTGAGCCAAAGCCAAATAAGAATGCAGATACGACTATTAAAACCATCTCTCCTTCCTGTTTTAAAACCTTTCATCATTTCCAATACCTTAATCATTGATAGCGTTTCACCCATTTTCACCTCAATATCAACCTTCCCTTTCAGAACAGTAAACAATTAAAAAATACTCACTTATGTTGAATTTTTTAAAGCTAATTAAAAATGTAGTGACTAAAGTAATTCATTTTTAAGCTTTTTTATTTGTTCCTATATGATACCTTTCTAATTTATTGTTCATGTTTTTAAACCTATCCAGTTACTCCCAAATTAGCTTTGTCAACTGTTTCTTCTGTTCAAGTTGCAAACCACAAGAGAGGTAGGAATTCTTGGATTCATACAGTGATTTCCTAGTGTTATGTGTTGTGAGAACATTGCACTGTATGAATCTGGAATATCTGTGAAGTGTACCTATCAGTTTATTGGTGGGGCATGTTTATTGACAGCAATAAAAGCATTAAGTATCACAAACAACATAAGCCATAGCGAAGAACAGAATAAATATGCTTTATAGACAATCTCTGCTTGTATATAAAATAGTGGAGCATTTGTTTTTTGAAAGAATTAAATGTGAGTAAGAATATGGCAGTCCAGGTTGTTGTTTAGAAAACTAACATGTTAGCCTAACGATTATCTTTGTCACTAATTTACATAGACTGTAAATGAGGAAATGTAAATGAATTAGTTGAGGGCCGGCAATATGGAAATGATCTCTTGTTCATATCCTCTAGAATAAAACAAATACCATCTGGTGTAAGGATATGATATTCAAAAAAGTCTCCTATTGCACTGGTAGTATACCATACATCTCCATTGTATGTTAATATAGTACAAACTTTATTTATAGGCATGCATTGGTTTACATATCAACAGATATGATTTTAATATAAACATCGCGGAATTATATTGGCATTTTGAAAGGATAGCAGTATTGCCTTGATGACTTAAAGACAAGCAGTTGTAGCTAAATATCTGTCATTCACAGTCTGAAATCCATCTGAGAACTTTTTCCTCATCATTTGATCTGTCTGGTGTATGTATAAAAGGTGTTCTGTTTTTTCTCATTTATCATTGTCAACAGCTCATTATTCATGAAACATGAGTTACTAAGGCATAGGTTTATTTAACAAAAATCTGAATTAAGTTTGACCCAGTCAATGAAACTGATAATGAACCATACTGTTTGTTATGAAACTGAAGCAGCTTATTTCTAAAGTTATAATGAAAATCTAATTTGCTAGTGTGTAGTGGAGGAAGAGGGAGAGAGATCTGTCAGGAAATGAAAAAATGAGACTTTTTAAAAAATTCTCTCTTCTTGAAAGAGTCTTGTATTCTGTTAATTAAAATAGGGAAGCAACAGGTGTCTTACGCATCACCTAAGGAATGTCTTTTTTCAAAAATTATGATTCTCTTCCATATACCTCTACAGCTGTTCATGTGACAGTTTCACTGGGAATGGTTCAAGCCTGAGCTGGAGCTAGACTCCACAGCACAGGACAGTATCATTTCACACATGTGACTGCATAGCTGCATTTCCTCATAAAGGAATGAGAGGTATTAAAACTAGAAGCGGAGAAGAATAAAATGATTGATGGTTGATATTATTTTATGCATCTCCTTTAAACTGCAATTGTATCTTGATTTTGCAATATTGATGGGATTGTTTTTATAGAAAAGCACCTTTAATGGGTCTTCTCGTTCATCCCTTTGCATTTTGATAAGGGATTTGATAATTCCTGATTCATCCAGAGAGATGGTTATCAAATCTGGTCTTGACTATCTCTGCGCTCCTTTTCTTTGCTTTAAATATACCCACCTATCTTAACCTTTCCTCTGAGATTTTATTTTCCAAACCATTTACCATTTATTGTTACTCAGCTTTAAACTCTCTCCAATTTGTCTGTCTTTTCTGACATGTGGTGCTCAAAACTGAAAGCAGCATATGCCAACATTGTAAGCACTTCTCATATTTTTTTTGTTAGTGCTTTAGCACACTAGCTTTTACCACCTCCCCCTCACCCCCATATCAGTGATTGAATGGCTTTGCCTATGATGGAATTCTGCCTTGGCTGCCAGACAGACCTGTGTGTCTAAGAAACTAAAGTTGTATTTCAGCCTATACTAATCAGAGGGTAATAATATCATACTCTGGTCTTTCAGTGTAAGGGTTAGGGTGACTCACTTGTTCCTATGCCAGAAAGGTGAGAAAGCTGCAACAGTGGCAATATGCATTATCTTTAGACCTGGACAGATTAAATGTTTATTGCCAAATATCAGTAAACTTCAATGTCACTGTACATACACATACAAAAAAAATCCATCAACAATAATGGAAATATACAGATAAGCAAAGTCAGAAAAATGCTGCTTAAGAACTTATTAAAGTTTGATGTAACGATATTTACTGTGTATATTTTGACATGTGATTTTGACAATTTGTGTTTTAATGCATATAAAGTTTTAACTTTTGGAATCTCAGTGTCTACTACCATTAAATAGATATTGTCTGACCCTCCTATTGTCTGACACTCATCCCCATAATTTCCAACTGTGAACATTTAAATTGATAAAAAATGAACAATGCTTTGAAATAAACATTGATATTATCCACCAAAAATATCAAAAAACAAAAATAGAATTCTGCCAACCCTGTTTTATCGTCCCAGCTTGTAAGATGTAGCATGCAATTCTAGGTACTATGTTCTACTGGGCTGTGATAACAGGCCTAATATTACCAGTGGAGAAATTACCTGATCCTCATTTACATGAAAACCCCTTTACATCATTGTCACAATGTAAGCCCATTTTAGGGCACCAGAACAGTGTGAAAGAGAATTAGTGTAAATGAAAATCAAGCCCAATGGCTACAGGCCAAGGCAGAACGCTCATTATTGTATTAGCAATTATCTTATTTAATGATAAAGAAGCTGTGGTTATTTCTTTCACTTTCCACCACAGCTTACCCTTAATCAGACACTAGACTGTCTCTGAGGTTAATTTATATCAAGTAACACTATCAGTCTAATGGCCAAGGTTCCCAAATCTTCACCTAACCTTAATGGAGTAAACTATCAGGGTTGGCTACACATACAGCACTGGAACACTTAGTGAAGATTCTATCTACACCGACGGGAGAGTTTCTTCCATTGATGTGGGTATTCCACCTCCCCGAGAGGCGGAAGCTGGGTTGACAGGAGGAGCCTTAACTCACAAAGCTATTTCTCTCATGTAATAGAAGTATCAGGGTCCATGTTAGTGTGGTTAAGTACAAGGCACAGTTTCATTTTTTTCTTTAGTACTGATGAAACAAGAACAAGTGCGTGGAGTCACCTACTATGATATGTCTGTCAGAGTGTGTGAAAAAGAGGGAGAGAAAACTGAGTCAGCTATAACTACAGAATGTGCTTCTTTAGTCCAAACTATATTTTGGACCAAGTTCTGTTACAACTATTTAATGAATTTTTATGCAGCTTTGTTTTTCCTAGCTTTGTAAGAGTTTATGATATTATTGTATTGAAAGGTTACATCACAGGGCCATGCGGGTGAGTTTTGGTCATTCATAGCACATTCATTAGCTTCCTCTCTGCTCATTAATAGATGTTAGCAATCGTACCGTCAGATTCCCTACCTCCCCTTTATAATGAACATACTTTCATTACCTAATGATCTGATATTATACAACGGCTGGTTGGAAGTTGGCAAAGCAAGGTAAATTATTTCTTCCAAATCCACCTACAATATGACTTCATTGATTGGCCAGTTGGCTTGATTGTAGGTTCAGTATGTTTGGTGTCCTCATCCCAGAAATTAATTATGCCACTATAGCAGACCACAGAGTCTCTGTCAGATCAGAGAGAAGGGTACAGGACTGCTTCAAAATCTTGTGTTGCTAGCAGGTCATTACAAAAGCTAAGGACAAGCTGATCAGACATCTTAGCCTTATGTGTCATGCTTGGTTACAACAACAAAAAATTGCTAATAAAAGTTTAGGATGACTTTTTTGTGCCCAAGTCATAAATTGGTTTTATAAATAAAGACAGAATTCCAATGCCTGTTATATTTTTTCAATACAATTATAGTGGCTAAAGTGGGCACTACAAGTTAGATGGCTATGGTAACCATTCTTCCTATTCTACACAAACGGAAGAATTTTCCATGATATTTTTGAAATGCGAAAAGTTCTCTCATCGGTATAAAGATAGGTTGGGTATTGACTCAAGATGACAGTTTAACTGGCATTAAAATGGCACTCATCTCTGTTCCTTTCTGTCCTTACAAGTTAATTGTTTTGGGAATGCTGGCCAAAATTTTCAAATTCGGATGCATTATGCATCTCAGTGAAATAGCCTGATTTTCATAGGTATTCAACATCCACAGCTTTTATTTACTTAAGCATGAGTTATGCTTATTCAGCATCTCTAAGAATCAGAGTGGTTTATTTTGGTGCTTAACTGTGGATTTAAATGCCTGACTTTGGGCACCCAAGTTTGACAATTTTGTCCTATGTATTTAACATTTTGTAATTTTTTTTAAGTGTAAGAAAGTTTTGCACGTGTTTTGAGTATTTCCATATCAAATGTGCAAAAGATATGCATTTGTAAACCGAGCCTACAAAACCCTTGAAAGGTTTACAACTGCAAATGCGTCATTTCCATCAGATCTACTGAGGAGAAGCAATCTTCAGAGTCATGAATGTCTGATCATTTTAACCTGCCTGAAACAGATGTCATGTTCATGCCAGTCAAACATCTGTTGTTGTCCATGTGTTACACTGACTAACATGTATGTGCTCCCATTCATCTTCTATGCATAGTGCATTTTAACCAAGCATGTAATGTGCTATTACTCTGCTACTGTATACATTTTGTATACATTTCTGTTCTTCCTTGCAAGACTGTGAATGCTTCGGCCACTCCAACCGGTGCAGTTACATCGAGCTGCTAAATACAGTCATTTGCGTGAGCTGTAAACACAACACTAGAGGGCAGCACTGTGAGTTATGCAGGCTGGGCTACTTCAGAAATGCTTCTGCAGAGCTGGACGATGAAAATGTATGCATAGGTCAGTTTCATTATAATTCCGGCTTTTGTTCTTTGCCTTTTCAGCTATTGGGAGCTACTAGTAAGTCAGCTAGCAATTTGTACCACCGCTATATATATTGGCCAACTGACCCAGAATGAGCTTTTTCAATGGATAAGAGCATCTCCTGTGTAGACATTGTATGCATTTGCCCCTGTTTTAATTGTGGCCTTGGGGCTGTATTTTGAATGTCTATAAGAACAATATAAAGCAGCAAAATCATTGCTAAAGCTTTTAGGAAGCTCTTCACAGGAGCTCTGGGATAAACTGATTGTGCAGTGCTTCCACACAGAAGAAATCACATGGGAGTTGCAAAACATAAGGACTGAGTCTTAAGTTATAAGCTCAGATCTTGCAGTTGGGCCAATGCGTACAGACCCTTGCACCTACAGGGAGACCCATAAGAGTTAATCTGAGGGCAAGACCAGTGTCTATATTTGTAACAACATTTTTATGCATCCAGATTTCAAAAATAAACATACTGTGCCCAATTGTCTTCTCAGATAAAAGGGTATAATTCCCTTCACTTTTAATGTATGCCCTTGTAGCTGAGAGCATAATTTTTCAAATCAGTTATATCCAACAAAATAAGTCAGATGCCAAAACTCACAAAAAAAATTTCTATGAGCCATATCTGATAGTTTTGAAGAAAACTCCTGAGGGTCAATGATGCTTCAAACATGTATACACTATAATCCCATGAAAACTTCCAAACAGCTAAAACCAGGAGAATGCCAGAACAGAATACCATTAATAAGAATGACATACAGAAGAGAATATAAGACATTTGTTGCACTGAGGCATACTTACATTATCTCAAATACTGTTTAGTGAGAAAGAGGTTGGACTATCTGGATGAAAATTTAACATATAGTATGTTGAAAGTACAGGTTCATTCTATGGCCATTAGTTAACAAATGGCCTTAAAAGCTTGTTCCAATTATAAACAGAGCTAGAGTGTGTTTTACAATATTGCTTATAACTATAATCCTCATTATAGTCAGTCATGGATTTCAACTATATCCATTCACCCCATCTACAAAGCAGGATGCTTTCTGTCATTAATCAGAGAGTAACCAAAGAGTTAATACAGGACTGAAAAAAGTAATATTTTTGTGCAATTCAAAAATAGACTGTGGACACATTTTCATAGTAAGTCACATTTCATGTGACTTTTTTTAATTCATTGGAAAGATTCTGCCAAAACCTATTTAGATTATCATTTGTTCCAATCTGCAACTTATCGATATATTTTGTATTTAATGAAAAACAAGACACAGGCATACTGTATTTCATGTGTCCTTTTTAACACTGGTTGATACCATGTGAAATAAAGTGCATTATTCCCTTTGACATTAATTAAACTGAGCTAATATGAACTTCAGTATGACAATTAGAAAGTCAGCAGCTCACATTATCCTGTTAAATAAAATAAACATATGCCATATATAGTACTGTTGAACAGAACTATCCCTTCCTAGTAATTGTTTGCTGTGGACAAGGGACATTGTCTTTATGACAACAGGGTTGTGTACTTTAAACTGGCTAAAGAAGCTCAGAGATATGGAAAGATATCTAGTAACCTTTCCTTTTTTTTCCATAGACACATTCACTAGATTGTCACCTAATATTCATTGAAATACTGGGGGGGGGGGGATCAATAGTTATTGCAGTGTGGGCAGCATGGAGGGGTTAATAAAGGAGGAGCCAAAAATGATGACTTTTAAAAATAATTTGCAAGCAATACATTTAGAATTAGTTCACAAAATGAACAACTGAGCAGATTTCAGCATTCCTCAGACTCAGCAGAAATAAAATTTTAAAAACTTTAATCAGGAAGATTCTTCAGAAAATAAAAATATACAGAGCATTTCCTGACTTCACACCCTAATGTAAACAAAATTCTCATGGGCTCCTATCGGCATTGTACCCTGTGGGATGACTGCAAAAAGGTAAGATTTTTTGGCTCCTGAGGACAGCACTATATCGGGGTAGAGGTGTATAACTACATTGCTCAGAGGTGTGGAATACACACCTAACTCCCCCTCCCCCCAACGTAGACAGCACTATGTCAACGGGAGAGCTTCTCCCTCCGACATAGCCCTTTAGCGGAGGTGGATTAACTACACCATCAGGAGAAGCTCTCCCACCAGTGTAGGAGCATCTTACTAAAACGCTACAGTGGCACCTGTGCTGCTCTAGTACTGTACAAGATGACAAGCCCTTAGGCACACACTGCAAAACTTTCCTGAAAAGGGTTGGATGTAAGCATGTGCTTGAGTGCTTTCCTGTGTTGGGGCTCTAGAGACTTGATCCTGCAAGCCGCTGCGCAATCTCAACTCCCCTCAATTTCAGTGAGAGTTAAAGATACGCAACACTTCCGAGACTCAAGCCTGCAATGTGTCTCACTCTATTGGAAATGCTCATTTGATTATCCAGAGCCTGAGAGCCACTCAGTGTTGTGGGTTTTAATTACACATTTAGTAGATCGGTGGACAAGCTAATAAGGAGATTTGCATTGATATTTACATATGAATATCTTATTTTTCCAGTGCAGTGGTTTTTCCCATTTCCAGATAGAGTGTTTAGGAAAATTAAAAATGTTTGGCTAAGCTAGCTTTATCAAGGGAAATATTTATTGACATTATTCAAACCAAGTAAAAAATATACATGGTAAGTGTATGGATAAAAAAAATGACAGCTACATAATATACATTAGTCAAGATTAGACCAAATGGAGGAAACATACGTGTTGCTTTTAGAAATGACAGAGATACAAATAACTGAGATACTGAGAATGTTTTTAGCTGTGAACTCAAATAAGAACATTTTATACAGTGGGCTTACATCTGAATCAACAAGCTCTTACACTGAAGGAACAGTAACAGTATTTGAAGAATTACACTTAAATATAATTTGCACAAGGTCTCAAAGGCCATATAATGCTTTATTTTGCAGAGGCCATTGGCTACTTTGTACTGCATGTACATGGTGATTAGTTGTTTTGTAATTACTGATGACGCACTTGGCTTTTCAATATAAACTTCAAATACAAGTACCAGGTCTTTGAATTATGCAATTACTCTGTGGTGTGATACCGTAATTACATGAAGGTAACGCATTTAG
>NW_020664562.1:14887711-14897791 GCF_002925995.2 Terrapene triunguis | reverse complement strand
TTACTCTGTGGTGTGATACCGTAATTACATGAAGGTAACGCATTTAGTGTCATGTGAATGAATCTTTGTAAGCAAGAAGCTGTGAGCTACATAAAATATGCAGTTCCAGACATGATACCATGGAGCATACATAACCTTATCATACAGTATAGTTACAGACGAGACACCAAGTATAGCCATTTCTTTTGCCTCAGAAAGAGATACTGAAATGATGATTTTTTTAAACTTTCTCAAATAGGTGCCAGTCCTGTAGACATTAGGCACATGCTTAACTTTACACATGGGAGTAATCTTACAACCTCCATGAGACTATGCAAATGCACATAGTTAAGCACATGCCTAAGTGTTTGCAAGATTGGGGTAATAATTTGTTGAGCTGCACTTTAAATTTTTTGTTTTGGTAACACCCCTTTAACGTATCTTTTTTAAAGAGGCTTGTCAGAACAGCACATTTATAAAGAGGTTTGTCATAACAGCTTTTTTAATCCAGTATATATTGTCCCCTTTAGTCGCAAAATATAAGTCTGATACTCTTTACTTATTGATGTGATTCAAGGCAATGGGAGTTTTTCGTTGACCTTTAGATCAGGCTTTCCATTTTGTGGGGCAATATATTATATACAGATAGTCTATTCCATGCTTGACTCTTCTCCCACTTATACTCATTTTACATGAGTTTAATTCCACTGTGTTCAGTTGAGTTACTTTCAGTTTAGTGAGAGGAGAATCAGGCCATTTCCTTATAATATTCAGTGCTGTTAGCTTTTGACTTACACTTCTTTAAATAAATGTGACTGTCTGCATTTAGTACCTCAACCGTATGCCTATTTACATAAAGGTTTTGAATGTCTGATTAACATCAGGAGTGCCAATTTTTTATATGGCACCTACTGAGGCATAACTGTGCTCAATGTTCCACAATGTTTTTTTGGGGGGTATGTCAGTATTCCACTTCATTAATTAATGTTGTTGGCTAATTGACTGGATTATTATTGTGGAACTGTGTTTGCCAGAGGTAACTATTCTTCTCCAGCATGCCAAATGTTTGAAATGTCCTCTTTAATTTAAAGTTAATAAGCAGTAAGGCAACAGGTGACATTTGTTACTGGTAATATTCCTTTCCCCGTAAAAAAAATTTCCATTGGATTTTAAAATATTTTAATGCTTTTTCCTCTTCTGTCATTTGTAATATTGCTGCAATTTAATATAGTCCTAGCAAACAATAGCAGCAAGATAGCTTGATTAAAAGGAAAAAAAATAAACAATGCACCCAGCAAGGTTGCCAATGGATTTGTATCTCTTGCCTTTGATAGCAGCAGAGATCAGGTGTGTGGTCAAAATTATTGTTAGAGGTAGGGTGTGGCCTCAGATACAACAGTGGAGTTACTGTAGGTTTATGTTGGTGTAAATGAGATCAGAATTTGGTCCTTAGGCTTAGAGAAAATATACAGCTGATCCATAGCAGTGCCAGAAAACTCAACACTGCTGTCAATTATCTTCCTTCTTTGAAGGGCTCCCTCCTGCCGTGGAGCCCAGAGCTGAGCACTGAATTTGTGATGGTGTTAAAGAGAGAAGTCTGTGGTTCAAGTAACTCCCCACTTAACGTCCTCTCGCTTAACATTGTTTCGATCTTACGTCCCTGCTCAATTACAGAACATGCTCCATTTAAAGTTGTGCAATGCTTCGCTATAACATCGTTTGGCTGCCTGCTTTGTCCACAGCTGGCAGCCTCACTATCAGCTCCCCTACGCCCCCCCCCCAGCACCTCCTGCCCTCCGTCAGACCCCGCGGATCAGTGCTTTCCCCCTCCTCCCTCCGCCTCCTTCCCGCAGCAATCAGCTGGCTTGTGGCATTCAGGAGGGAGGGGGAAGGAGCGAGGACTCGGCGCACAGGCTCCCCCTCCTTCCTGAACACCGCAAACCAGCCGATTGCCACGGGCAGGAGGCAGGGGAGGGCGGGGAGAGCGGAGTCCTCCCTCCTCCCCCCCCCCCGCCACTGAAAGTCGCAAGCCAGCTGATTGCCACGGGCAGGATGGGGAGGGGGGAGCGAGGACACGGCGCACCTCCCCTGCCTCCTGCCCGCAGCAATCAGCTGGCTTGCAATGTTCAGGAGGGAGGGGGAGCCTGCGCGCTGTGTCCTCACTCCTTCCCCCTCCCTCCTGCCTCCTGAACGCTGCAAGCGAGCTGATTGCCGCGGGCAGGAGGCAGGGGAGGGAGGGGTTAGGAGCGAGGACGTGGCGTGTGAAATAAAGGGGGAAGAAGAGGCGGGTTAAGGATGGGGACTTGGGGGAAGGGGTGACGTGGGTGGGCTGAGGGTTGAGCCCACCACCCATGGTGCTTGCAGAGAAGGGGAAGCTGCTGCTGCTGCTGCACAACGTGCATCTCCTAGCCTACAGCACCTTCAGCCTCCTTGCCTGCCTCATTGTCTCCAGTGCCAGTGGGCTGTGCCTGTGTGGGGTAAGGCAGGGGCACCTCCCAACTATACTACTGTACTGTACGGCAAAAAAAAATTCCCTGGAACCTAACCCCCCCCCATTTACATTCATTCTTATGGGGAAATTGGATTCACTTAACATCATTTCACTTAAAGTCGCACTTTCAGGAACATAACTACAACGTTAAGTGAGGAGTTACTGTATTACCCTAGAATAAAGGTTGTGGAAATAAAGGGGTCAACCCAAACCACCACAATTTACTACAGTCTTTGGTCAGGTTCAGGCACATGTGAGAAAAAAAAATCTACATTTGGGTGCTGGAGTGCTTCACTTCCATCCTCACATCCACCCCCCACCCCCCATGGGAGTGAAAGAAGAGCGGTAGAATGAAAATGACAGCTAAAAGTCAGTACTGACCAAGTCTTGTAGTATTTTGCTCCCCACCTCAAGGTTGTTTTGGAATATGTGAAAGGTGCATTGTAAATTCTCATCACTACAATGGCAAGTACCTACATAAATTAACATACTACTCCTAAATATAAAGGGAAGACTATCTTGGAAATAAGTAAAGTGCATTTATATAGCACTTTAAAAATATTCAGCAGAACTCGAAGTATTGAGTGATACAGCTACACCTATTTTAATAATTTAAAACAGATTTCATCCTGATGGCATATCGATTTATCCTTGCTATACAAATCTCTCCTTCTGTTCATTAAACTATACAAAACCTCCTTATTAAAATGGAATATCCATTATGATCAGTTACCTTTTTACTCTACATCTTTTCTGTTTAGTTTTCCCCCTCACATAATCAGTCAGAGGTCTGCTCTTAAAAAGACCAAACAAATGAAAAGTGGACCTGTGGTAATTATTCTCTCTCCTCCAAATGTCATTAATAGACAGTCGTCCTTTACTTTTAAACACTAGAATTGCTTCCTTTATTGCTATTGTTTGAATTATGGCCAGCGTATGTGTGTTGTCTTGTTTCTGCAGACTGTAATTGTAACCCTTTTGGCTCTATCCATGATCGCTGTAATGACACAGGATTCTGTGAGTGTAAGGAGGGAACATCAGGGACTAAATGTGATAAGTGTCTGCTGGGATATATCTGGCACAGCTTAGGCTGTCAACGTAAGTAACTGAGAGCTGCCCTTTTCCTGCACCTTTGCTGTCTGTGCTTCTGTATCCCAGCATGTGCAGCTACTTAGAGTTGAAAAAGAGCAAAACTTTTACAAGCTTTAAAAATGCCTTACTGCCTGAACCTTTATGGATACTTCCAAATGAGGGCAGTAAATTGACTGTGCAGTCCATTTATTTCATTATGCTTTTAGTGCCCTCTCCCCTTTTCTGTGCTAATGCCTGGAGGAGCTTGTACTGAAATATGCAGATCTGTGTGTCTTGCCCGCTATCAATTAATTTGTGTGAGCTAAACCACAAGTGCAACTTTCCAAACTTAAAAATTCTTACTGAAAGACAAAAGGTGATATCTAAGTGTATTAACATATTTCTGTGACTGAACTTCTGCCTTTTTGAGTAACTTAAAAATCTGAGCTCATAAATTAAATTACATCTATATAATATATATAGAACAGCGTACTAACTCATTACTTAGTATTATAGCGCCTAAACAAAAAATACAGTCTAAACCAGAGTTAATAAATCTAAAGATTTTAACAAAAATAGCATTTAATATTAACTTTTAGTAGCAGATGATGATCAATATTTAGCTATACAATAAGCTTCTTTTCTGGATAACACAAGCAAATGCCACACCATTACATATTGGGCTAGGGTGCTGCTGCTGGATTCTTTGTATTAGCTCCTTAATATTCTAATCTCTATAACTACTACTTGAGGATTTAATTCTACAAACGCTTGAACATCCTTTTATTTGTTTCTTTCACCTTCTCTCCCTGATTCTCAGCATTTGTGTCCCTGTCTCTCTCTCTCTCTCTCTCTCTCTCTCTCTCTCTCACACACACACACACACACACACACACACACGACAGTTTCTGCAAGAAACACTTGCTCCTGGTTAGTAAGATCTAGAAACTCATGAAAGAGAAGAAGAAGAAGAATTACTGGCATAGTGTCTTAGCTATAGATTCTAAAATACTCTAAAACCAAATACAAATGATATATCCTAAGATTACTTCGCCTCCTAAAATACAACTACGTGGGCGGGGGGGGAGAGGAGAGAGAGACCTTGGCCTTCAAACAAGCAGACAACAGTTCCAAAACGAGGAACTTGAAAAACTAATCAGGAATTGCAGGTACGAAGACTATAATTCCCAAAATAGAAAGTATCAGCTACTGAAGGTTTGCCATAGGCAGTCTATAGAGATGAATGACCTATTCACAGTAAACATTTTATTCAATGAATTTGGCCTGTTTCTACATTTGTGAATTATATACACACAGATTTGATTTTAACATGTTTGTTATTCAGTATCTGGTTTATGCAAACATATTTGACAGCAACTTTCAAGGTTTTGAAATTTGGTTTCCTTCCTCACTGGAACTAAAACAAAATTTTTCAAATGCTTTTAAGGAAAAAAACAGAATTGTGTCAAATTGTCCATTTTGAGACTGAAACCTGAGGGTTTTGATTTGGGAATCAGTGTGTCCCCCCAGGCCTTGGTTCAAGTCCCTGCTCTGCCTGATTCAGAGTGGTCCAGGATGGGGGGAAAAAAACTGCAGTGAATCAAGCTGCGTAGGGACTTGAGTCTCCTGTATCCCAGCCCAGTTCCCTAACTATCAGGCTGTGAACCATGTAAGAGCTCAATTTCCTCATCCCTCTAGTGCTGGTTCACACAGATTATGACAACCTACTATTGCTTTCAATTACTCCTTTAGCTCAAGTACCAGAGGTCTGTGCAGTGAATCTAAAGGTACAAACCCTCTTGATGAATTATCTGGGTGTCAATATTGTGCCACATGATGGAATTTCTGTTTTCTCAGTTTGCTTTTTTTGAAAACCTAGGAAATTAGGCCCAGTAAAGGAAAATTGAGGCTGCAAAGTAAGCACTCAAAACCTTAATTTGCCCCCCTTCTGCATACACATTATCATACAGACTTTAATTACGTGATCATGTACTATTTTTCCATGGGATCCCTGCCTTACTCAGTGCACAGGATGGACTTGCTCCGGAAACGATACAGGAGGGAAGGAAAGGAGGCTGTTCAACCCCTGCTTAATTTGTTGCAGAAGTTGGAAGCTGTATAGTGAATGAGCCAGGGGGAATACAATAAGAGAAAGAATGATCTCATGATTAAAGCAGTTGACTGCTGCCCTGGTGAAATGGATTCTCTCCCTGCCTCTGCCAGAGTGCTTATGTGATTTTAGTCAAGTCATTTATATCAAACTTTTCTCACATGGTCAGTAATTGTGTACATCTTATTTCCTGAGTGCTTGTCCTGAGACCCTGGGGCCTGATTTGCAGAAGTGCTGAGCACTCACATCTACAGCTGAAGTCAGTGGGGAGTTGTGCTTTGAACACATAAAGAGCTATATAATGGAAAAGAAGGTTCTAGGCATCTCAGACTGGACACCCAAAATTAGTGGATACTTCTGACCTTTATCTTTCTGTGACTCAGTTTCACATCTGTAAAACAGGGATAATACAATTCTGTTATCTCACGGGGATGCCATGAAAATAAATTCAATAACATTTGTGAAGCTTTGAGGAGAGATTAAAAAGACTGGGATTGTTCAGCTTGGAAGAGAGAATATGATCGAGGTCTATAAAATCACGAATGGTGTGGATAAAGTAAATAGGGAAGTGTTGTTCACTGCTTTAAATAACACAAGAAATCAGGGGTCACCCAATGAAATTAGTAGGCAACAGGTCTACAATAAACATAAGAATATAAGAATAGCCATACTGGGTCAGACCAAAGGTCCATCCAGCCCAGTATCCTGTCTACTGACAGTGGCCAATGCCAGGTGCCCCAGAGGGAGTGAACCTAACAGGTAATGATCAAGTGATCTCTCTCCTGACATCTATCACCACCCTCGGACAAACAAAGGGGAGGGACACCATTCCTTACCCATCCTGGCTAATAGCCATTAATGGACTTAACCTCCATGAATTTATCCAGTTCTCTTTTAAACCCTGTTATAGTCCTAGCCTTCACAACCTCCTCAGGCAAGGAGTTCCACAAGTTGACTGGGCGCTGTGTGAAGAGAATTTCCTTTTATTTGTTTTAAACCTGCTGCTCATTCATTTCATTTGGTGGCCCCTAGTTCTTATATTATGGAAACAAGTAAATAACTTTTCCTTATTCACTTTCTCCACATCACTCATGATTTTATATACCTCTATCATAACCCCCCTTAGTCTCCTCTTTTCCAAGCTGAAATGTCCTAGCCTCTTTAATCTCTCCTCATATGGGACCCGTTCCAAACCCCTAATCATTTTAGTTGCCCTTCTCTGAACCTTTTCTAATGCCAGTATATCTTTTTTGAGATGAGGAGACATCTGTACGCAGTATTCAAGATGTGGGCGTACCATGGATTTATATAAGGGCAATAAGATATTCTCTGTCTTATTCTCTATCCCCTTTTTAATGATTCCTAACATCCTGTTTGCTTTTTTGATTGCCGCTGCACACTGCGTGGACGTCTTCAGAGAACTATCCACGATGACTCCAAGATCTTTTTCCTGATTAGTTGTAGCTAAATTAGCCCCCATCATATTGTATGTATAGTTGGATATATGTATAGTTTATGTTCTTATGTAACCCCATGCTCTTGGTGTCCCTGAGCCTCTGACTGCCAGATGCTGGGAGTGGATGGATCACTTGATAATTGCCCTATTCTGTTCATTCCCTTTGAAGCACCTGGCATTGGCTGCTATTGGAAGACAGGATACTGGCCTAGATGGACCATTGGTTTCACCCAGTAAGGCCATTCTTATGTTCTGAACACAGAACAGGATTGGAATAGTTAGTGCAGCAAATAAAGCATGAGGCCACATGCTGAACAACAAGGAGAAAACAAAACTATTGAATTGCTGTTCGACGCTGGAAACTTACATTGGCATAGTGGTCTCTCTCAGGGATGTGAAAAATCCACACCCCTGAGAAACGTAGGTATTCTGACCTAACCCTCGATATAGACAGTACTACTGCCTCTTGGGCAGCTGGATTAACTACAGCGATGGCAGAGCCCCTTCCTTTGGTATAGGTAGTGTCTACACTGAAGTGCTATAGCAATGCAGCTGCTGCTGTAGCATTTCAAGTGTAGACAAGGCCTAAATGAGCACTGCCCATCCTATGGACTGAATGAGGCAAGAGTCCTGTGGGAAAAAAAATATTATGTGCTCATGTAATTAAAGATGTATCATAATGCACATGCCCAAGAGGCAGCATTAGGATTAAACAGGAAACCTTATTTCTGGCATTTCCTACCATTTGAGTGCCTGAGTTTGCAACCTCAATTTTCTTTTAACATAGTGTTGGCATTCCCTCCGATACCTTAACCTCCCAGCAACTCAGCTCGACTCTGAACTAGTCATTTAAGTTTCTTTACTGGTATACAGTAAAACTACACTGAGTTGATCAGACTCTGCTAGCACGGGGGTTGACACAAGTCCAAAGTACATAATCATCAATCTAATTATATATACATTCCCAAAAGAGAATGCCGTGTGCACATTTTATTTTACATCATATCACGCACTCTGTGATTGGTTCATTAATTTCTGGGAACCATACTCCATACAAATCATGAACTGTTCACATGCCACACATCTGCCATCCATTACACATTAATCACTACTCTACTATTCCCTTATCTAATAGTTACATATTTATATGTACTGTGAACACTGCTGTCAATTCATGCTTTGTTCACTGTCTCATGTCCTTGGTCAGAATAGACTTCTTCATAGTGGTTTTTGTGTGTAATATGTAGTTAAACTAAATTTTGTTGAATCAAAGTTCCCGCAAAATATTTTTCAGGATATCTAGTTAAAACACTAGAAGACTGATATATTCAGAAAGTTAAAATGTAGCAAGGGATATTTAATAAGATTCTTTACTTGGCACAAAGGAAACAAATACCAACGCTCATCTATTCAAAAGTCAGAAAAAACTTGTTTCTGAATGCAATTGTCAGGGTTATAGGATGGACATCAGATTGCCATGTATTCAACATATCAAGCTGAGTACACACTGATTAAAATCCGCTGTCTGATATTTCAGTGTGCAGCAAAGGAGTCCGTGATCTAGTTGCTTTTGCAATTGGCCCATTTTTTTCCAATTACTTTCTGTCTGGAAGATTTTATTTACTATTTTCTTCTAGAAAATTACATGAAAACCAGATCACTGCACTGCATTATCAAGACTCTGGAGGGATTATTTGCCTGAGCATGCCAAGGGTGGTGTTGATCTAATTCCCTGTAACAGCTTTCTCTGAGCCATGATGCTACAGAAATATATATATATGTAATGGGACTTTTTCC
Organism: Terrapene triunguis; assembly: GCF_002925995.2. Classification (NCBI taxonomy): domain Eukaryota; kingdom Metazoa; phylum Chordata; order Testudines; family Emydidae; genus Terrapene; species Terrapene triunguis. The sequence goes on along the minus strand of NW_020664562.1, from coordinate 14,888,887 downwards.
TTTTTAAAAAAATATGGCTTATTTACAATATTAGGCATATTTATGTTTAGGGAGCTTTCCCAGTGTGTAGTATTGACCTACTGGAGCCAGAAATTTGACCTGCTATCATACAAATCCATGTTCTATGCCATGTCAGTTCATAGTGTAGATTTAAAGTACTAAAAAACATTGGTATACATACCAAGTGGATAGCATTCCACAGTTGTTAATCCATTTCTTAAAAAAATTATATACAAGGGCCTATTGTGTTTTATGGACCAAGGTGCTGCAATATTTTTTATAAATTAAGGTCCAGATTGTTCTTAGTACTGCATGGACACAAGTGGGAAGAAGGCATAGACACACCTAGCTCACCCCTTGCATCCCTGTTCATACAGGGGCCAGATACAATCTTGGTCCTTGCCTTCCAGATCATAAGTACTAACATTAGCAGCAGTAACCTCAGAGTTCAGGGATTCCATCACACAGACATAGCATCTAGCAGAGGTGTGCTGGTTCAAGGAGAATGCTTGTACTAAATAAAAGGGTGCAGCCGATGTGACTGCTTTGTGCCAATCACCCATTTCCATCTCAGGTGCGCACACACACACACACACACACACCACCTCCCCTCTTTCTCTCACTCTCCTCCCCCAAAGTCTAGGAAATGGGTGAAAAACAGTCTAGCCCTTAAGCTTGTTTAGAGTTTGAGAAAGTGACCCAGATTATCAGAGATCCTTTTTTTTATTTTGCAATTCTAGGAATTAAATAATCTTGAATAAAAATAAATACATACATACATACAAAGCAAGAAGACCAACCACATCTTTGCACATTAGGGACCAGTCCAGAGTGGGTTCTTAATGGCCTGTAGGGTGACCAGACGTCCCGATTTTATCGGGACTGTCCCGATATTTCCTTGTTTGTCCTGCGTCCCGACCGATGTGCGGTCGGGACACTGGACAAACAAGGAAATGCTCCGGAGCCCGGAAGTGCTCGCCCCCCCGCCCTCTCCTCCCCCCATTGGCTCCCTCCCCGAATCCCCGCCTCTTCCCCAGGCTCACCATTCCTCCTCCCTCCACAAGCGCTGGAGGGAGGCCCCGGAGACGCAGGGGAAGCGCGGGGCCGGGGTGAGTGAGAGTCCGGCCTGGCCCCGAGCAGGCAGGACTCAGTCGGGCGGTAGGGAGAGGAGGGGGG
>NW_020664562.1:14871171-14887701 GCF_002925995.2 Terrapene triunguis | reverse complement strand
CTCCTCTCCCTACCGCCCGACTGAGTCCTGCCTGCTCGGGGCCAGGCCGGACTCTCACTCACCCCGGCCCCGCGCTTCCCCTGCGTCTCCCGGGGCCTCCCTCCAGTGCTTGTGGAGGAAGGGTGGTTTTGTTTTGTTTTTTTTGCCCCGCCCCCTCCCGCCACGCCCTTCCCCGCGTCCCGATATTTGACTTGGGTGATCTGGTCACCCTAATGGCCTGTGATAAGAGGAGCCTGAATCAGAGTGGGGACACATCTGCATGTAGACAAAGGCACTGTCAGTTTTAAAATTAAAGCTGAGTGAATAATAAAGAGCATTTTCCACATTACATTTCTACATATATTTTCTTTTGCCATAGTCTCACCTCTTTTGTGTTCAATTACCATACAATTTCAGGGGATTTTACTTGATATATGCAGGAATATTTACAGAAACCAGTTTTTAATTTCCCCTATGCAAGGAGTTATGCTGGAAAGGTTTGCAATCAGGTAACAGAAAGAATACTTTGGTAGTGATTCTTTCTACCTGTGACAACTTAGCAACACAGTTTGATCAACTCACGGAGTTACAAAAAAAGAGTTTGAAAAAGTCAGATAAAAATCAAACAATGGATACAGTTTAAAAAAAAAACCAACAATCTGCTCCCAGATATTCTGTGAGCAGGTAAAGCAGCTACTGCAATGAGATTCTGGCAAGCAGATCCTTGACTCGTCACTGAGCCCAAGGGGGGATTTGGGGAGGTGTAGAGGTCCCCCTCTGCAGATCTGATTACATTATTGTTGTGAAGTATTGGATCAGCTCTGTTTATCATCTGTTGATTTAACAGTACAAATCTTAAACAATTAGCAAGCATAACATTCCTTTCAGAAGTGTGGGTTTTCAGTCAGATACCTAATGTTAAACTAATTCTTCTTCGAGTAGATGCAGACGTGTATTCCAGGTAGGTGTGTGCGCGCCTCTGGATCCGGAGATTTTGCCTAGCAGTACCTGTAGAGGGGTGCCTTGTGTCTATAGCCCTTCCCCTGACTATATGAGGCAGGGCCGCCCTGACCCGTCTCAGTTCCTTCTCAGTACCCATCAGCTGGAGTCAGAGCTCAGTGTAGTTGTTGTCTCACAAACTCGCATTCATCCTTCTTAGCCTAGTTCATTGTACATAGTTAATAGTAATTAGTGTTAGTTTAAAAAAAAAAGCGAGAGTAGTGTTAGGGGTAGTCACACTCACCAGGGCCCAAGCATTGCCTTTTCTGTGGAGTGGCAATTCCCAACTCCTACACAAGATGCTTGCTCTGCCTTGGTAAAGTGCTGTTCGATCTGTAGATCATTCAAAAAGAGGGCTCAGGGGACGCGGGACCTTCGCCTCAAGCAGTATCTGCTTGGACAGGCCATGTGGCCTGACTCAGTACTGAGGCCTTTCTTGGGTCACAGATCGCCCTTGGAATGGCTCCTGAAGGAGGACTGTTTTTGCAGCATGGGAAATTTCCACAATTGACCTATTTGCGACCAGGGAAAACAAGAAGTGTCACCATTCTGCTTTAATGGGGAGGCTCAGCCTGGCTCCATCACCAAACGCTTTCCACTGCAGCAGAAAGTTCAAGGTGGATCACCCCGATGTGGCCATGATAGCTGGTTCTTGGGCCTCCTCACCCTGTCAATTCATCCTCCCATACTGCTTCCTCTTCTTCCTGACCTCCTCACACAGGATTACGACCACACCCCGAATCTGGTGATCAGCTCCCTGCACCTTATGGAGGAGATACTGCATAGCTGAATGAAGAAGAGCATTGCTTGGAGGCAGACCAACTGTTCTTACTTAACAGTAGGAAGCCTTCCAATAAGATGGCCTATTTGACTAAGTGGAAGAGGTTCTCAGTGTGGTCCTTGGCCCATGGGGCCTATCTGGCTGGAACTTCAATCCAGGACATCTTGGAGTACCTGCTACACCTTCAAAATCGGGGTTGGTAGCAGTATTGGCATTTCATCCCCCTATCCAAAGGAAATCGTTTTTTTCCAATGCCACAGTGACGAGATTTCTGAAAGGACTTCTTTGCTTGCGTCCTCTGGTCCAAGAGCCAGTCCTTTTCTGAGACCTGAACACGTTTTTTGCAGCTCTAATGGGGCCTCCATTTGAGCCCCTTGTATCCTGTCCACTGCCCCTCCTGTCTCAAAGAACTACATTCTTCATAGCCATTGCCTCTGCTAGGAGGGTGGGTGAGTTGCAGGCACTTGAAGGCAGGGCCTCCTTACATGCAACTCTCCAAGGACAAGGTAACATTCCAGTTACAGTGGAAGTTCTTATCCAAGATGGTCTCTCAGTTTCATTTGAACCAAGCGGTGTATTTCCCTGTATTTTTCCTTAAGCTGCATTCCTCTCCAGAGAAGCAACGTTAGATATTAGATGCTGCCTAGCCTTTTATCTGAACAGGACTGAATAGTTGCAAACAGGAAAGGAGAAGCACGAGTCACATGCAGACCACATGAAGGGACAAGCGGTCTCTGCGCAGACCATCTCTAGATGGATAATGTCTTATATCAAGACAGTGTATGAGATAGCGTGGGCTATGCCTCCTCAGCAGATATTGACTCATTGCAATGAGAGCACAGGCTACATTGGTAACATTCCTCAGTGAGACATTTCCATATTGGACATTTGAATGGTGGCCACATGGTTGTCTATACATAGGTTTACGCAATCACTGCTTCTTCCAGAACAGACACTAACGTTAGAGAAGTGGTCCTGCAATTCCTACTCACATAGACTCCAAGCCCCACTCCAACAGGGGGTGCTGCTTCTGAGTCACCTACCTGGAATACACGTCTGCATCTACTCGAAGAAGAAAGGTTACTTTCTGTAACTGGTTCTTTGAGATGTGATGCATAACCCGCCCTCCGTCCCCTCTGCATCGGAGCCTTACCCTGGATGTTCAATGTGAAGGAACTGAGGGGGGGAGGCAGTGTGCCTCATATAGTCAAGGAAGAGGCGATACACACAAGATGTGAATGCTGCCCGTCTACAGATACTGTTAGGCAAAAGCCTCTGGCTCCTGTGTGCAGGGCACAAAGATGCCTACCTGGAGTACATATTTGCATCACATCTTGAAGAACCACAATTACAGTAAGTAGCCATTTCATATATTCTTTGATTTTGCTCCTTTTTCCATTCTTTAATAATTTTCATTAAGGCAGGCAGAGGATTACACTTAAATTCTCATCTCTGATGTTCAAACTATACAAACTGCTTGCATCTGTCTTGTAGATTGAATTTATGTCATTCCATAGAATGCTAGATTATTCTGTCAGTATGCCTTCTATATATTACCTGATTATTTAAATATAAATAAGCTTCTTTTATTGTCTGAATTTTGCCATGAGTTACAAGCATTAGCAGCTAAAGCATTTTATGAAAATCATCACGCAGGATGAATTTCCAGAGAAAATCAAACATGAAACCATGAGCCAATGAATTATATAAATATTGCTTGTAGGAAGTTAGCATTTGCAATTCAACAAAAAATCTTTTGCTACTGAGAACTTCCAAACATGTCATTCTTAAAAGACATATTACAGCCTTCTGTTCTTTCTAAATAGTTGAAATAAATAAATGCAGTTGTCCTATAGAAATCTCGCCTGCAGGGATACTTAACATGTATATATCTGTGTAGGAAGATACACATTGTACATCACCCTAAATACATATACATGAATCTTATGCATATGAGGAAGTTATACTGAAGAGGAAGAAGCACAGAATTCAGAATCAGGAAGCCTTGATTTCTAATGCAGCTCTGACATGGTCCTGCTATGTACCTTGGGCAAGTCACTTACCCTCTCTACTTCAGTTTCTCCATCTATTATGATGGAGATAATATTTACTAACCTACCTCACAAGCCTGTTGTGGTGGTTCATTAGGTAGTGGTTTGAATATATCAGACCAAATTATACCGGTTTAAATTCAGAGTAACTTGACTGAAATCAATCCAGAATCACACTGATGTCCCAAGGAATACTATTATTGAAACATGTAAGGATGTGCAATCCAAGAACAAACAAGGCAAAACTATAAATCCCCACAGAGTTATTGGGTCAGATTCTCAGCTGGTATAAATCAATGTACTTCAGTGGCGGTCTATCAATTTACCAGCAGAAAATATGCCTCATAATTCCATATAGCCCCCTATCACTGTGGATCTCTAAAGACAGAAAAGACAAGATCCATACCTTGGTTCAGGCAAATATAATATATGGGATAACTATACAGTTGCAACAACATATAAGGGACAAAAGCACTTAGGTCAAAGCATGGTTTCATGACAGAAGCGTGTTTTAGTGTGGGATTTGATTTGACGAGAGAAAGGGGGTGTGCTTAGCATGAAGAAGGTGAGAGGATGTTTCAAATGTTGAGATTGCAGCATAGAATGTAATGAAATCAGTGGATATATATTGGTAGCATTGTTAGTGCTGGCATAGGCTAAGGAGCGGTGCCGAAACAGCATTTTCCACTCTACAATGATTTTGTTAGCAATCTACTCTGACCTACAGAGAAAGTGGCATTGATGGGCACTGGAGGGAATTGTGTCTGCTCCTCTCCATGGAGGAAAGGTTTCCATAACAACGCATGACCAAGACATTGGTTGTAAACACAATGGTCAACAGCTAGTGATGTCTACGGGCATTTCGAAGAAAGTCCCAGGAAGATGACAGCCCACAAACAACTGGAGAGGGAACAGAATAAAGAGTTTGCATCACACTGCTAGGCCATTGGGTTCTAGTGAGCAATAACTCTCCTTTTAAAAGGGCTAGTGTGATCACCTGGTGTATTTTCCCCCAAAATCAGAGCACATTATACACGGACAGCATTTATAAAACCACAGCACCAATCTGGCCCTTTAAGAAAGGAAAAGAGCTCCCTTACCATCATGATGCTATGTTTTTTTCTACTCCAATTGCCTTCACAAAGGTGTCAGCTTTCAGGTCTTTCAGCCTTACTAGTGTAGCAACTATTTTTTTCGGATTCCATCATATGGTTATCAGTATTGTCAGCTGTCAAGCTAGCTATTGGAATTTTGACCAAACTAACTCAATCCATTTTAAGTGGTCGAGAAGCAAAATGCAAAAAATAGGGAGGCTCACAAGACCTAAATACCGAAAAAAGATAAAATACTAATTTAATAAAAATAGGCAGTGCTGCAGGAATTATATTGTACAGACGGGAAGTTATTAACCTTTTATTGAATACTTACATAGTATTACAGTAGAACCTCAGAACTGACCAACCACACACTTCATTTAGAACTGGAAGTACAACAATCAGGCAGCAGCAGCAGACCAAAAAAATAAAAATAAAAAAAAGGCAAATACAGTACAGTACTATGTTAGACATAAACTGCTATAAAATAAAGGAAAAGCAGCATTTTTCTTCTGCATAGTAAAAGCTGCATTAAGTCAGTGTTAGTTGTAAACTTTTGAAAGAACATTTTGTTCAGAATTATGAACATTCCAGAGTTATGAACAACCTCCATTCCCAGCATGTTCATAACTGAGTTTCTACTGTATATGTAAAGAGCCAAAATAAATCATGCTGATGGATATAATAGCAGTGCATTTCAAAGCAGCACTCTTTAGTGTGCATACAATTTTTTGGTTCATCAGTTTTTGTTGGCGGTGTATTATGGAAGTTTTCTGCATATCTAAATATTAGGAAATTCATAAAAAGTTAAAGTATCCTATTTGTTTTCTTTAGTCAGTATAATTTTAAAATGGTTAATATTTGATAGGTTAATAATAAATATTTTAATATAGTATATTGCAGTCAGGAGTAGATCAAAAGGAGATACAAAGTAAGCTCCAAAAGATAAACTTTTATTAGGCACATGAAATAGAACATAAAGCTTCATAGCAATTACCATTTAATCTATTCATGTTTGGAAACATATTGAATAGGAAGCATATAACTCAGTTAATTGTTATGAATTATTAATTGCTCATTTCAACTGTGATGAACAGGGTTGCTCTTATTGTGAAAACCTGTCATGCTTCTCTTTTAAACCTACTCAGCGGCCTTAACCTTTGTGTAATTTGCTTGCTACCATTTCATGAGAACAAAAAGAAAAGATCCATTCAACCAGTACTGAAGTTTTGATCACATGGGTCTAAAGGGGACAATATAGGTTGAAATAAAACAATCATCATGTTTAATTAGAGACAAAAAAAGATTATTGACCTGAGTTAATCAAAGGTACTTGACATTTCCTTGCCATCCATGTTATTGATGCAATACTGCCACAAGTACACACTAACATGCACAAATATTTCCATCAGTGCCTAATGTCGCCAACAAGATTTTCCTGTTCATGATAACATTTGTGTGAGAACCAAAGGTTAATTTAAAGGGAGCTGATTAGGCTCCTAGATGGACTGGCTGACCTCCAGCTGATTCTGAAAGGTTCTGGACCATATTTCTTATTGAGGAAATATGACACTTTATGAATGTTAATAGACAAATAAAATCAAGAAAACATATCACTATAACTAAACTGTTAACACTCCTAAACTTAGAATTAAGCAATACAGTCATCAAGTTACAATTAAGGTAAAATCAACAAGTTAACAGTAAGATTGGATTAGAATTAAATCATCAATTTAGTCAAATCATCAAATTAATACAGCAGATAATCAATCCTTATAAGTCCCAAAACCAAATTATACAACTTTCCCTGTGGCACTACTATAAAAATTTAACTGGTTTTATATTTAATATTAAAACCAAATTGTAATGTAATATCTTAAGTCACAACCAGTGAAAGCTTAAGTGTGTTTTAGTGCAATGTGATGGCTAGCTCTTTTCATTCCCTACAATACTGACAATGGAAGCCTTAATAGGACCCTTTGATGAGCAGAAGTTTAACAAATCTCACTTAACAGCTTACAGCTGACAATTTAAAGGTTTTTTTGGAGGCTTGCACAGAATGAAGAACACTGGTAGCAAGTATTTTTATGAGGTCTGTTTATACCTGGGAAACTTTCTTACTGGTGCCTTCCCTCTGTGGATTTTCCTTTCATTTTCTTTCATCAATATGATTTCAAGATAGACATCTGTTGATTACCAGTTACTGTTTTCTTACATTGGACCAAAGTTAGTGGCAGAATGACTAAAAGAGACTTCACTGGAAGCCAGATCCACCTTCACTACCATTATCTTCTCTTATAAAGAAAATAATTAAATCAAAAATAAAACCTTAACCTATGATCATGGGATGAGAAGGGGATGATGAGTTACAGTACAGTACACTACATTACAGAAGTTACAGGATTTCTACAGAGAAAGGGAAGGAGATAGATTGATTGATTATGAACCTATTACTGGAAATTGGTGCTTTTTGAAGATCACTAAAGACAAGTCTACACTACTGACTTATATTGGTATAACAGGGGTATGGATTGAAAAATCCACACCCCTGAGCAATGTAGTTATACCCCGGAGTAGAAAGCGCTACTTCGGTGGGAAAGTTTCTCCCATCAACATATCTACTACCTCTCACAGAGCTGAATTAACTACAACGGTGGGAGAAGCTCTCCCATCAGCATAGGAGCATCTTCCCTTAAGCGCTACAGAGGCTGTGCTGATGCAGCATTTTAAGTATAGACCTGCCCTAATAGTTGAGATCAGCTTGGTAAAATACATTAAAGGAACAGTCCTCAAATATCAGGTATCTCAGTTTATGTCTGGAGCCCAGTAAAGGGTCTGCAGTGTTTAACGCATTGTGTCCAAAGCCATTTTTTGCTGTATGATTACACATTGGACAGCTACATGTTTATAGATGCTATTCTTTCTTTCCAATGATTATCTGTGCCCTCTTGGTGGACCAAACTCTGCAGATAGTATTTCAGAGCAGCATGTTAACATTCACACAAATGCCTACCCACTGAAACTAGAAACAGTGTTTAGATTTATATTTCTATTATTTTAATGATCATCCATTGGGTCATTTTGACCCTACCGGTTCTTTCCCACTTTTCAGACAAATATAAAACCCAACAGATTTTCCTGGTCTACAAAGAACAGAAGCACGAAAGCCAGATCTTAATACTCATTTATGAGTGAATAAACAAAAATATTGATCTGCTCTGGGGTGCTTGAATATCAACTGCAAACGTGGAGCTGGTGTTTCAAAGCTACAGAACATACACCCTGAAGCTGCAACTAAGCTGCACTTCAGTACAGGGAACACAAAGGTGGTTTTAAGCCACATTTACTTTCCATCAGTCGGCCATCCTGTTCTTCGCTTAAATTAGAGCAACTGTCCCTGTCCCTGCTTAAATTAGAGCAACTTTAAGACTTCTTTAATGGACCCACAGACTCATTCCAGCAGCACCTCCCTTTATGGGGGGACCCTTCACTGACTAGTTGTGCTGGCTTTAGGGCAGCTTTGGAAAGCAGTGCTGAGCAGCCCCAAGGGAAGCACTGGGCCTGTAATCTAAAGAGCCACAGGCTACCTGACAGGTGCTTACCATTTTCAGTTTCATTTGCATTGACAGGCAACAACAAATAGAAACAGCATCCTCATTAAAAGGAAACAAAAAAGTGTCCACAGGAGACAGTTCAGCAGGGTGTACTGATAACGAGATGCTGCCTCAGAGTTCTCTGAATATTATACATATTTTAAGAAGAAAATGAATTTCTCTTTTAACCCAAAAGATCCTTGAAATGGGACTCTTACTTTGAAAAATTTAGAGTTTTATTTCCAAGGGAGGAAAAGAGCTTCATCACATGTAGCTCTTCCTTTCAAGAACTAACACTGAATTTGGATAATGAGCCTATAGAAACTGAATACTACAGTGAGGACAGGTTCATATCACAGGGTCCCAAACTGCTTCCACTGGCTAACCTCCTACTGACTTCAAGGAGAGCAGGACTGTGCTCACAGTAGGATGTCAACTGGAGTCACTAGTGCAAGGAAATTGTTAGAGCAGACACAGCAGAATAAAATCAGTCCCACTGCATCAGTGCTATGCAACACACTGCAGTTCTGTGCCATCAAGCTTCAGTTCACAGAAACACTTTCCATCCCTGGGAGCTTCTTTACTAATAGATTGTAATGCTGCATCACATACAGTTGGTGCACATAATGGCTCAGATATTTCAAAATGCATCTGCCCAATTTGCACTTGCACAAACTCCCATTTGGTGCACAACCTCTCTCTGCATCCCTATATGCATATGGAAAACAAGGGCAGCATGTGTGCAGCAGAATTTGTGTATGTGCAAAGTTTGGAAAATATGGCCCGATATTTGCACCTCTCACAGAAATAGGGCCAAATATTGTGTGCAGCCTGGTTACCATGTACTGGATCAGAACAGCCTCAGGGTTCTCTAACTCATGCCAGACTGCAATGGGGTGAAAACACAACTAAGGATAAGTTAGGGCACCTCATTCTCTCCATGCCCCCTGTTCCCTTGTCTGGCAGTATAAGGTAGCCTACAATGCAGCTGGGAGGTGCAATTCCCAGCATGGCTAGACAAACTCGCATTAGCTCTGCTCAACCTAGCATGCTAGAAAACAGGGTGAATGTTGCAGCTGGATGGCGGCTCAATCTCCCCACATAAATCCAAGCCTGCCCAAGCCCCTCAGAGTGCAAGTTCACAGGCTGATCTGAACTGCTGCCCCTACTGCGCACACTGCTATTTTTAGCACACTAGCTTGAGCAGAGCTAGTGCGAGTCTGTCTACCTGTGCTGGGAGTCACACCTTTCAGCTCCAGCATAGAGACACCCATGCAGACTCAGTAGTGTAAGGCTGCGTTGTCAACTCTACACCACTGAAGGATCTTGATTGTGTTGTAGATACGAAACTTTACCACTGAACAGTATGTATGTTATCCCAATATGCCAGCCAAGGTATCTGACACACTTTTCCTACCTCCCTCTCCCCCCAGCTCCGGTCCGTCTAAATTCCTCCACTGTCTCTCTCTCCAGCAGGTCTAGCAGCCATGGGGACGGATAGCTTAGTGGTTTGAGCATTGGCCTGCTAAACCCAGGGTTATGAGTTCAATCCTTGAGGGGGCCATTTAGGGATCTGGGGCAAAAATCTGTCTGGGGATTGGTCCTGCTTTGAGCAGGGGGTTGGACTAGATGACCTCCTGAGGTCCCTTCCAACCCTGATATTCTATGATTCTTCAGAAAGCCACCATCCCAATCAAGTCTACCACACTGGATCTTGGAGTGTGATTTTTGGTAAGGAACAGACTGAGGCCCAGCATGGGCATTGCTACTGAACCCACTGGAGGGAAGTCACACACTGGAGCAGGTGGTGATGCTACTTCTTTGAGAGAGGATAAACAGGGAGGCTGGCTGTACGAGTGAAAAAGGAATGTGGCTGGGTGGAGCGGATAGGCTGGCTGGCTGAGGAGGAAGCATGATCCAAATATTAACAATTTTATTTCCAACTTTTATGTGTGAGAGAAAGATCTAAAAAGATGTAGCTATTTAGTAAAGTAGTAAAGAATTAAAAGAATAAAATTGTCAGACACATAGAAGAACATAAATTGTTGGGCAGAAGTCAACGTGGTTTCGGTAAAGGGAAATCGTGTCTTGCTAATCTTTTAGAGTTCTTTGAAGGGATCAACAAACGTGGACAAGGGGAATCCAGTGGACATAGTGTACTTAGATTTCCAGAAAGCCTTTGACAAGGTCCCTCACCAAAGGCTCTTACGTCAATTAAGTTGTCATGGGATAAGAGGGAAGATCCTTTCATGGATTGAGAACTGGTTAAAAGACAGGGAACAAAGGGTAGGAATAAATGGTAAATGTTCAGAATGAAGAGGAGTAACAAGTGGTGTTCCCCAAGGGTCAGTCCTAGGACCAATCCTATTCAACTTATTCATAAATGATCCGAAGAAAGGGGTAAACCGTGAGGTGGCAAAGTTTGCAGATGATACTAAACTGCTCAAGATAGTTAAGACCAAAGCAGACTGTGAAGAACTTCAAAAAGATCTCACAAAACTAAGTGATTGGGCAACAAAATGGCAAATGAAATTTAATGTGGATAAATGTAAAGTAATGCTCATTGGAAAAAATAACCCCAACTATACATACAATATGATGGGGGCTAATTTAGCTACAATTAATCAGGAAATAGATCTTGGAGTCATTGTGGATAGTTCTCTGAAGACGTCCACGCAGTGTGCAGCAGCAGTCAGAAAAGCAAACAGGATGTTAGGAATCATTAAAAAAGGGATGGAGAATATCTTATTGCCCTTATATAAATCTACGGTACGCCCACATCTTGAATACTGCGTACAGATGTGGTCTCCTCATCTCAAAAAAGATATACTGGCATTAGAAAAAGGTTCAGAGAAGGGCAACTAAAATGATTAGGGGTTTGGAACAGGTCCCATTGAGAGATTAAAGAAACTAGGACTTTTCAGCTTGGAAAAAGGAGAATAAGGGGGGATATGATAGAGGTATATAAAATCATGAGTTGTGTGGAGAAAGTGAATAAGGAAAAGTTATTTACTTGTTCCCATAACATAAGAACTAGGAGCCACCAAATGAAATGAATGGGCAGCAGGTTTAAAACAGATAAAAGGAAGTTCTTCTCAGACAGCGCACAGTCAACCTGTGAAACTCCTTGCCTGAGGAGGTTGTGAAGGCTAGGACTATAACAGAGTTTAAAAGAGAACTAGATAAATTCATGAAGGTTAAGTCCATTAATGGCTATTAGCCAGGATGAGTAAGGAATGGTGTCCCTAGCCTCTGTTTGTCAAAGGGTGGAGATGGATGGCAGGAGAGAGATCACTTGATCATCACCTGTTAGGTTCACTCCCTCTGGGGCACCTGGCATTGGTCACTGTTGGCAGACAGGATACTGGGCTGGATGGACCTTTGGTCTGACCCAATACGGCCATTATTATGTTCTTATGTTCATTTCTTTTTCTTTATTTCTTTTTCAGAGAGTATTTTTGGGACAAGTACAACGTTCTTATAGCAATGCTCAGATGTGAATCTTCCTTACCTAAGTTAAGATAAAGTAGTCACAGGAGTTTGTAGTGTTACTACGTGTATACCTCCTGAAATGTTCGGAAGCTATTAACCTAATACTTTGCCACTAATATCGAAAGAAGACAAGGCATTAATGTTGTATCTATGGTATTATGAGTAGTTTAGAGAGAAAATATTATGAGTATTTTAGTTCTCATTTAAAGCTCTTTAGTTGGAAGTATAAGAAAAAATCCTCAAAATCACACTTTTAGAAGGTGCGAATGGGAGACATTTCCAATACAACAATTAGTCATTTTCATCATAACATCTAAGGTATTGGTGCAGTGTTTTAAACATTAAATCATTGATCTTTTTTCCTTCAACATATTTCTAATAGTAGTTGAAAATGTTCTTATTTTTGTCTGTTGACTAGATTAATGGGGGTGATATAATGGTCACACTGGTCTTCAACTCTTTGACACCCAATGACAATCGTCTAAAATTAGGAACTGCCAGGCTAGGAAAAAATAATGGAAATAAAATGTACATTTTTAACAGTGAGGGTAATTAACCATTGGAACAATTTAACGAGGGTCATGGTGGATTTTCCATAACTGACAATTTTAAAATCAAGACTGGATGATTTTCTAAAAAGATATGCTCTAGGAATTATTTTGAGAAAGTTCTATGGTCTGTTTTTTACAAGAGGGCAGATCACAGTCATCCTCTCTGGCTTTGGAATCTATAAAAAGCACCAATAATTGGTAATATTTTAAATGAAGCTCCTCAGAGCTTTCCCAAGTTGCAGCACTGCAAAAACTGACCTGTCAGTGTTGTGTCAGCACATCTGTAAACTAAGGGCACTAGTGAAACTGACAAGAACCAGGTCAACATAGCCCTTCTGCTGTATTAGCAGCTTGTATATAGCATCCTACATAAAGATATCTACCTTTTTGTATGTATGCAGCAACCTTATAAATTTAACTGTGAACCCATCTGTAACTTGCTCTGAAAATACAATAATTAGTATTTTTGAAGAAAGGAATAAAGTAGACTAGATAGATATAATTTAATAAAGTTGTAATACAAGGTCTGTGCTTTGATATAGACTTCTTTTGGATATTTATGCTGAATAATCCTCAGATTATGAGAAAGTGGAAAATATTGGGCTAAGACATTGACGATCATGATCTCATTTGAGACATCGTCATCCCATATTGGAAAAGAGGTTAGTATGACCATAGAGGATCACGTTGGAATGCATCCCACATATCTTTTGCCTCTAGTAACTTCTCCTAGTGAGGCTAAGCACACAAAGCACCCTAGAGCAATCTTGCATGTAACAAGAAATGCTGCTGATAAAAGTTATCCCAAAGTGGCTAATAGCTTTAATTATTTGATGCATTATTTTATTATTTCTCATTTTTTTCATTGAATGTTTAACTACAGATTGTTAAGATATCCTGTCACTATTCTGGTAAAAGACAGTATGGAATAATACATCCACCCAAATTGGACTCCATTTACAGTATATTGTGCCAGCATCCAGAAAAAGTTGTTCACAGCAGGAGTGGCACAATTAAACTAAAAAAACCCTACAACTTTCCTTTTCCTTAAAAATCTGTTTATAGTTAAATTTAATGGACTAGATCCTCAACTAATTTAGATCAGTGTACATCACTCATGTACCAGCTCATGAGCTTGCCCAATAGATTTAGCAAATAAAGAGGTTTCCTTTATTTTGATGGAGAGACTACAGTATAATTAATTCTCATTCTTAATGCTCTGTTCCACTGTAATATTACAAAAAGAAAGGTTAGGTAATATTTTAACACAGAGAAGGCTAAAATGCAGCCCAGGGGCAAAAACAGCCAGTGGAAGTTGTACAGTGTCCTTGTTATGGTAAGTATGGAGATGCTGAAGCTCTGATTGCCCATGTCAAGCTAAAACATTGCATGCTAGATCCTGTAGTTAACTCTTTATCAAACAGGGGTGTCTACCTGTAACCATTTGCAAATGCTTTAAATGGGCAAGATTTGGATACTCCTCTTTTCACATTGTACTTTACACTTATATGGCATTTGTCATCTGAGAATCTCAAAATTACTTTGCAAAGATTAATTAACCCTTCCAACACTCCTGTTAGGCAGTGTGATCCAGTGAATAAGATAACAGACTGCAAGCCTCATGACTGGGTTCTTTACCTTGTTTTCCTACTGACATTAGGAAAGTAATGTAAGTTTCCTCTGCCTCAGCTTCCCCACTGGTTAAGTGAGGATAATAATTCTTATCAACCTTTGAAAAGGATTTTCAGACCTGCTGGAGAAGTATTATTATCCCTGTTCTACCAGCGGTTAAACGGAAGCATTGAGAAGAGTCTTATCCAAGATCACACCATGTATCAATGATAGAACCAGGAATAGAATGTATGAGTCCTAGTAACTTTGCTCTAACCAAGAGATTGCTCTTCATTCCATTTCAGCATATTCTTGTTTTACAGGGAACAAATACAATGTAATTACTAATGTAAAACATGTAACTATTAATGATCTGTATGGAAATTCCCAAAAGATCTGGCAATGGGATTTTGGTCTTCTGTACTAGAACATTATCATTAAATTATCTTCACACTTCTGACACAGACAGGCAATCAACAGAAACATGTCATTATCCATGTATCTGGTCATTTTAATGTAGTAGATTATGATTCATCCCTGTAAAATATAGTGATAAATGTTTAAAATAATTGAAAACGTGTTTTCTTTCATTAGGTTATTCAGCCCTTTCCCATTATAACAGTTTTTCTGTTCATGACCCTGTAGCTAAGGTTCTATGGATGTTTCCATTATACACCCCTATTATATGTGATTTATAGTTTGACCATAAAGACTCATTTCCAGTTCAGAATTTTTTTGCTCCTAATTTTCAAAACAATTAGTTCAGTTGCTTTTAAGCTAAAGAAACATTAAAAAGTGAAGGGTTGCCAACAACAGATGATTTTTTGCTCACATATAACTAAAGAATGCCAATGATTAAAATTTTAAATGGGCATGAAAAATCTATACTGGAATCAGATGCATTTTTTATTGTGTAAAAATATAAATCCAAGGGATTTTGGCTTTAAAAACTGGCTAGTGAAATGTGCAGTCATTATTTTCAAAGAAATTTCATAAGCAGTTTTGCTATGCACAGCATGTATCCTCAACAAAATTTTACATAACAGACCTGACTTTTTCCTTGGGAGCCATTCTAAACACTTATTAAAATGTGTCTTTTTCATAACAAAAAATGCATACATAGTTAAGCCAGAACTATTCTAGCCTCTCAGGCAACAATACAGATTTAAAATGTTTATTAGTTTGATTGACATTCTTCATGTTTATTAACATAATAAGCATGTTTAAAACTACCGGAATACGTGTGGCTCAAACCAGAAGGGGGCAGAAAAAGCCCACTGCTGTTAAACAGCATTAAGAGGTGGGCCCGATCCTACAGTTCTCTCTGCACAAATCTCATTGAAATTATCTCTAGTCTATACTAGAGACTTTATAGTGGCACAGCTGTACTGATGCAACTGCACCGCTGTAAGATCTCTCATGTAGCCATTCTATGCTGATGGGAGAGAGCTCTCCCGTCAACATAATTAAATCACTCCTAACAAGCGGTGGTAATTATGTCAGCGGAAGAAGCTCTCCCGCCAGCATAGCACTGTGTACACTACCACTCACGCTGGTGAAAAAAACACCCCCTGAGCAACATAAGTTTTGCCAACATAAATGGTAGTGTAGACATGACCTTAGTTGAAGTTTTATCTGCAAAGCACTGAAGGTTGAGGCCCGTGAATGTTTTAAAGTAAACTAGAAGAATGCCACGGCAGGCACAAGCAGATTCTACCTTCAAACTGACATGTCATAACTTTTTATTGGCAAACCCATTCTGGACCAGGGCTGTCTTTAGGCATACGTGGCTGCTTAGGGCATCCGAAAATTTGGGGCACCCTTGGGTCTTAGTGTCCAGCCGTCCGCCTTTTCCTATCCTAGGGTTACCATATTTCAGCAAGCAAAAAAGAGGACGGGAGGAGCCCTGCCCTAGCCCCCCCCCGTCCTGCACTAGCCCCACCCCCATCCTGCCCTGGCCCCGCCCCTGCCCCTCCCACTTCCCCCCCTCAGAACCCCCAACCCTCCCCCCGCTCCTTGTCCCCTGACTGCCCCATCCTGGGACCCTGCCCCTAACTGCCCCCCAGGGCTCCACTCCCTACCTAAGCCTCCCTGCCTCTTGTCCCCTGACTGCCCCCTCCTGAGACCCTCCCCCCATCCTAACTGGCCCCCTAGGACCCTACCCCCTACCTGTACCCTGACTGCCCCAACCCTTATCCACACCCCCACACAGACCCCCTGGGACTCACACGCCCCATCCAACCACTCTCCACCCCCTGACAGCCTCCCCCGAACTCCTGACCCATCTAAACCCCTCTGCTCCCTGTCCCCTGACTGCTCCGATCCCTCTCCCCACTCCTGCCCCCTGACAGTCCCGCCCCCAGAACTCCCAACCCCCCC
>NW_020664562.1:14870723-14871071 GCF_002925995.2 Terrapene triunguis | reverse complement strand
CCCCCCCCCCCGAACTCCCGAACCCCATCTCGACTGCCCCATCCAAACCTCCCTGTCCCTTCTCCGACCCCCTGGCCCCCTTGTTGTTGGCCTTCGCCTAATGTCTCTGTGAACTTGCTCAGGAACGGCCTGAGCCATTCATCCCGGCACACTGGGCAGCAGTGGGGGGGGGGGAGGAGCTCCAGACTGCCGGAGGCGATCTGCGAATGCAGGGAGGGAGGGAGTGATCTCAGCTGCAGGGGAGAGGAGAAGGGGCTCTCTCTGGCTGTCGGAGCCCCATGTAAGTGGCACCATCCGGCCGGCTTCCCTGTTAGCCGCACGCGCTCTGCATGGGGCGGGGGGGGGGGG
>NW_020664562.1:14839280-14870323 GCF_002925995.2 Terrapene triunguis | reverse complement strand
CTCCTTGTCCCCTGACTGCCCCCTCCTGGGACCCCTGCTCCTAACTGCCCTCCAGGACCCCACCCCCTATTTATGTACAGGCGTGACTACCTGCCCTTTCCTGGTTATTATACGTGGCCAGTCCGCATCCACATCCAGTAGTTAAAAAAAAAAAATAAACTAATAATTTAAATTGGAATTTCATCCATTAATAAGTATTTATTATATAATTAAAACCATTCTATTGAAGGACAGATATTAAATAACACTAAATAAGTTAATGTTCAAAACAATATTAAAAATTTGAAAATTTAGAGCATGGAAACCAAAATAGCTAAAATTTAGTTTTGGCAAGATACACGGAATGGAAACTCCGGGATCTTTACCTGTCACTGAATATAGCCATCATACCAATAGTGGAATATAAAACAAGTCTACATATACTCTCCTTAAAATTTTTACTTGTGTCCATTCCCAATAATTGTAACAAATCATTATTACCTTCACTCCACTTGCCACGCGCCCCAAGCACAAAACCAAAGAAGTGAATATTTTTACCTCCCGTTAAGTTTTTAATTTCTTCCTCTAACTCAAGATAATAAGCCACCTTCTCACTGTGGGCTTGTTCCAAACTTCCGGCATTATCCTCCCATCGCACTGTAACATCAACCACCACTGCTGTATCTCCTTTTATAAATATAATATCCGGCTTTCTTAACTCACCCTTACTATTTCTCAAATGGGGCTCTATCATCGCCTTCCACCCTAATTTACCAACCTTATCTACAACTGCAGACACTACTCTATTATGCCTTTTTATCCTAGCATTCTTAGTCTTATAACATTGTCCTGAGATATGGGGAACAGTCTCCCGCACTTTACCGCACGATCTACAAAGAGCATTCACACCTCCTCTTCCTCTTGCTAATGTCTCCCTAGTAGGATAAATATTTGCCCTAAGCTGCAATGCTGCGATATACGCTGACGATTTAACTTTACTAGAGTTTCTAAAAATCGAATTACTAATTAAATCATTTTTAAAATATTTTATCCCTATTCCCTGACATCTCAGTTCCGACCATCTTAAAAATTCCTCTTCCCTCCATTTCTTGGGATGAGATGTTACTGCACTAAATGACAATATTTTATCCACAAGATTTTCTCCTGCATATAGATAAGATAGGTCCATCCAATCATCTCTCGAGACAATATGTCTCCTCCATTTACGAATTAACATATTTGGGATTTGCACACTAAACTTAGTGAGAGCTAAACCACCATCCCTACCTCTAGAATAAAATATCCCATCTGTGATACACTGAGGTAAATGTAAAATCTCTTTAACTATTTTTCTAACTAACACATCAAGATCGTCTAAAAGATTAAAAGGGGGTTCTATTAAAAGAAGATTATAAAATAGCTTCGGTAAGATATATGTCTGTAAAATTAATATTTTTTGGGCCGGTTTTAATGGGGCCTTAATTAAATTCTCACTCCAATCTTTCAATTTTTCTTTAAGTACCGGTCCCCCTACACCTATCCAGGGATCTATTCTAGCCCCTAAATATTTTTCAAAATCCCCTGGTTGAACATATTCAATCTCCTCTGACCCTATCTGCCAATTATCCTTAGGATTAACTACATAGGTTTTATGTTTAGTTAAAATATGAAAGCCTTTCGTTTTCTTCACATTAACAGAGAGATTAGTATTTTTACAAAACTCCTCTAAGATACCCAAATTTTTAATCATTCCTTTATATGAGCTACTTAAAATTGCCACATCATCGGCAAAAGCCAATGACGTGACACCATTACCCTTAACATAAAAACCACTTCCTTCTACTTCTAATCTAGTTAAAAGGGGATCCATAGCAATATTAAACAAAATTGGGGACAACGGGTCACCCTGCTTGACCCCCCTCCTAATTAAAATAGACTCAGTAGCTTCATCACCCACCCATACCCTAGTTGTGCAATTATCATAAAGGTCCCTAATAATATCTATAAAATGTTCATCTATACCAAATCTTCTCAACCCGGCTATTATATGTCCGTGTCCCACAGAATCAAATGCTTTAGCCAGATCTACGAACACTATTGCAATTTCATTCCCATTTCGTTTAGCCCCTTTAATCAAATTATCTAATATAGCAATATTTTCCTCACACCCAGGGGCGGATATAAACCCTTTTTGTCTACTACATATCTTAACTGTTTCCACCAGTCTTTTTGCTAATATTTTGGTATAGATTCTAATCCAAACTGACCCAATTGTCAATGGTCTCCAAGATGTTAACTTCTTCATTTCCTCCTCATCTTGTGTCTTTGGTATTAAAATCGTTCTATTTTTCTTAAATTCATCTGGTACCTGTCTATTTAGAAACCATATATTAAAAATTTTTGTAAGTATTAAGGAGTCTAAATTAAAAATATCCCACAAATTGCTCACTTTTACTTTATCTGGGCCAGGAGCACTATCTTTTCTTATCTCTCTTAAAGCTATTCTAATCTCATCCACAGAGATCGGACTCATTAATATATCATTATCCGCATTCTCTGTGGATGATGGCCACCCTATCATATTACCATGTCCAATTGTTCCCAAAATATTGACATAGTATTCCTCAATTTCTTTCATAGGGATAGCACACTTAGCCTTATCTGGCTCTCCCATTATAATGCGAGTCAATCTTCTTCTATCCTTATCAAATAATTGTTGATAGAATTTATACTTAGCTTTCTTTGTAGCATATCTCCTAATTGCATTAAATTGCTTCCTTCTCCCCTCCTTTCTCATCTTCCCTTTTCCTTTATTCCTCAACTCTATTTGACTTTCATTTCTAGGGTCCTTTCCCTCTACTAATGAATAACATAATTTTTCCAACATTGCCCAACCGAGAGCTTTTGTTAAATCCTCCTTTAATAATCCTTCAATTTCCCCTAAACTATTTATTATTTCTCTTCCCTCCCTACTTTGTTTTCCCCGTTTACATATTTTCTCCACTAAATCCACTTCTGGGTGTCCTTTTAGTGGGAAAATCCTCTCTCTTGGGGGCGGAATTTCTAATATATTTACTCTAATGTCCTCTACCTCAGTCACTTCCTCCCTATCTCCTGTTACCACTAACTTCTTCTTTGCTAATTCTCGTCTTTTATCTGATATTTGTTTATTCGTTTTGGTCCTCATCTCGCTCTCAATACATTTATTTATATTCCTTTGCCCAATATATTTCCTTTCCAACTGTATAAGCTGCGCAACCTCATCTTTGGTCCATATACGAGATCTAGTCGATCCCTCTTTGATCTTACTTTTAGCAGCCATATCTTCTTTTCTTTGCTCATTCCTCACAGCAGGGTGTCTATGTCTACAGTGTTGGCTCAATCCAGATCTAGTATGAAAACCAAGCCCACAGACCGAGCACGTATGGCTCTTCATTGGGGTATCCGCCTTCTTGGGTATGCACTTGGGGTAGTGGCAAGCTATATTATGATATTGAGAAGATTTTCCACATTTACTACATACAACTCGTATGGCTTTACTTTTATGAACCACATTAATGTGTTTGGCCCATTTACCAAATGTTGGTAATATCTGGGGACATATTGGACAATTAAAACTATCAACGGGATACTCTAAATAAAAAACCTCATCCTTCCACGAACTACTTTCTAATATATTTATATTACTACCAGTACTGTTAAGATCCTTATTACGATCCCTATTAAAATCAGTACTTGGTCTAAAACTATTTAATAAACTAGACCCATTAACTAAATGAGCATTAAGATATCCCGATTCGCTAACATATGGATCATCAAATGTACTTAAATACTTAAAATCTGGATTGAAACTTTCCATAGTTAAATCATTAAAAGTGTCCCTTGTAAAAACCATCGGTAAGATAGATAAAATCTCCTCACCATGATCATCACAAACATTCTCCTCTACCTCCTCTCCATGCTCCACTGGGAGGACTTGATTCTCACTCTCATGCTCATGAGACTTCATTATAGTCCACACCATTTTATCCATTGGTCCAGCGACCCTGATCACACCCCTAATATATTTAACACTGTCAGCCGGGGCATCAAAGCCAACAGCGGGGGCGTTATTAACCCGGTCCAGCGCCAATCCGGTATAAAAATATAAATTACTTTTTTCCATAGCTAAAAGATTTACCCTTCTCAGGGGGAAACTAACCCTTTCCAGGGGGAAACTAACCCGTACCTGGGGGAAACTTACCCTTTCCAGGGGGAAACTAACCCATGCCTGGGGGAGACTACCCTTACCAGGGGGAATCTAACCCTTACCAGGGAGAGTCAACCCGTACCTGGGGGAGGCTACCCTTACCAGGGGGGCATCCATGTGGCACCATATGGGGCTGCCCAACCCCGTCCCACACCCCACTGAATGTGGGATGTGGGTTCGTCCTCCGCAATCCGCCTGGCTATCCAAGCCAGTTACCGGCTCTCACCACGAGGAGGTAGCGGTTGGACTTGCAATCCAGAGGCTTTCCTCAAAGAGGGGTCCCAAACAGCATAATGTCGAGCTCTAACGGGCGTGTGAGAAAAGGCTCAGATCTTGGTAGGGGTTGCCCCTATTGACCGGGCTCACGCCCACCCCCACCTCACCGATAACCCATTCTCTCACTACCCTCAGGCAATGTTTCCGTCCAAGCCCGACAGCTGAGAGGGTCCAGAGACGCATGGAGAGCCATTAAGAGAGCCAAGCCTCCCTGTTCCTTGTCCCCTAACTGCCCCCTCCTAAGACCCCCCCAACTACCCCCCAGGACCCTACCCCCTACCTGTACCCTGACTGCCCAAAACCTTCTCCACACACCCCCCAGAAAGCCCCCCCCCCGAACTCCCGAACTCCATCTCTTGACTGCCCCATCCAAAACCTCCCTGTCCCTTCTCCGACCCCCTGGCCCCCTTGTTGTTGGCCTTCGCCTAATGTCTCTGTGAACTTGCTCAGGAACGGCCTGAGCCATTCATCCCGGCACACTGGGCAGCAGTGGGGGGGGGGGAGGAGCTCCAGACTGCCGGAGGCGATCTGCGAATGCAGGGAGGGAGGGAGGGAGTGATCTCAGCTGCAGGGGAGAGGAGAAGGGGCTCTCTCTGGCTGTCGGAGCCCCATGTAAGTGGCACCATCCGGCCGGCTGCCCTGTTAGCCGCACGCGCTCTGCATGGGGTGGGGTGGGGGAGGAGGGGAGTCCGGACATTTACAAATTCCCCCCGGACGCTATTTTTAGCTCAAAAAGCCAGACATGTCCGGGGGAATCCGGACGAATGGTAACCCTACCTATCCCTGTTCTGACCCTTCCTGCAGGCTCCCACAGCTGGCTGCTGCAGCCTGGTGAGTCTTCCTCCACAGGGGATCTAGTAACTTAAAAGTGAAAAAACCTTCCAGCCTGCCAGACCTATTAGCACAACATTGAAACTGTTAAAGAGCCATTCAAGTGGTAATGAAGCCATTTAACAGGCATTTGCCAACCCCCAGGTATATACTGTCAGTTTCTGAATTTACTGACAAAAACCGTTGTGCATTACTATAATACAGGGGTAGGCAACCTATGGCACTCGTGCCAAAGGCGACACGCAAGCTGATTTTCAATGGCACTCACACTGCCCAGGTCCTGGCCACCGGTCTGGGGGGCTCTGCATTTTAATTTAATTTTAAATGAAGCTTCTTAAACATTTTAAAAACCTTATTTACTTTACACACAACAATAGTTTAGTTATATATTATAGACTTATAGAAAGAAACCTTCTAAAAACGTTAAAATGTATTACTGGCACGCAAAACCTTAAATTAAAGTGAATAAATGAAGACTCGGCACACCACTTCTGAAAGGTTGCCGACCCCTGCTATAATATTTACTAAGAACATGTTAGTCTACAGGACCTTAGTTTAAAATTTGCTTTAAAAATATTTCATTAGTGTATTGCTGAAGATGATAAAATCACATCTCTAAAAAAATCCTTGCATAGATTTTTAGATGCACAATCTGAGTATTCATCTTTAGCCTTAAATGCTTGGATCTTCAGACATATGGTTTTTAAATAAATCCTTCAAAGGACCATCCTTATCTAAAATACACATTTTAATTACTATAGTTCAAAAAACTTGCTTCCAAAGTCTTCCTGTCCTTTCTGTCCATCCCCTTCTCCCTTCACCCCCCTATTGAAGAGAGCCCTTAAAGGGACAACACCCCTTTTCTTCCAGATAGCTGGACAAACGAGCTTCCCTTTCTTTACTTCTGACTATTTGATTAACTAGTTTTAAGAGAACCCTCCAGCAAAATCAGTACCTTAGTAAGATATAAAATCCTTTGTTATGCCTAAAATCTTTGGAAACATGTTTATGAAATTTCACCAACTTTTAAAAATGTCTATTGTTATGGAGATCACACAAAGTAAATTAGTATTCCCTGTTTCTAAAAGCAATGAACATTGTTATGAACACACTAAACCTCTGACTGATTAATTTAAAATAATGTCTTTGTTTCAGTGAGTTAAATATTTAGTAATCTGGAATGATTACTTTATGAAGGCTTAAGAGTACATTTAAAATATAAAACCAGCTTAGAAATACTGATTAAGAAAACATAAAACAGAGAAGAGCTGCATCATGTATTCCATAATATTTAATGTTGTATTAAGCAGGACAGCTGACTCGCCCTTACTACAAAGTTTTTGCAAATAAATCTCTGACAAACTTCAGGGTATATCAAAAAACCTGTGACTGACATATTTTATTCCCAAATTTAGTGCTTTTAATTAGGTACCTTCTGCATGCCCAGTCTTCACCTTCTG
Source organism: Terrapene triunguis (assembly GCF_002925995.2). Classification (NCBI taxonomy): domain Eukaryota; kingdom Metazoa; phylum Chordata; order Testudines; family Emydidae; genus Terrapene; species Terrapene triunguis. Next base: position 14,863,528 of record NW_020664562.1, on the reverse strand, counting down.
GCATGCAGTGGAAAACATGCTCCATTTTCTTTAGAAAGAAATTGCAGAAGAGTGTTGTTTTTCAAATGTCATTTGCTTCATTTGGGTTTAGGGATTTGGCTGGAAGGGGGTGAGCAGGGTGGGGGAGGGAAGAGAGAAGGGAGACAATGGGGAGAGGGCGGGGCCTGGGCAGAGTGGGGGCAGAGCAGGGATGGAGTATGGGCAGGGCCACAGGCAGAAGAGGTGGGCTGGGGAGCTAGCCTCCCCAAGCAGCAGCTTCACCCACCACCCATGACAGCAGGTAAGAGCGGGTGGGCTCCCGCACACCTAGTGTGCACTGCAGTCCCCTTAGGCAGGGGCCGTATTCACAGAGCTGAATGCTCCGGTGCTGCGCATTCTGCGTGTGGGAGAGGGTACGGGGATCACTGTGGGGAACTGTGACTCTCTGCTGCCGTGAGGTGGGCCGGGTGTCTCGGTATCCTTTGCTGCATCTCTCCCCCCCCACCTCCTGGACTGCAAGCCCGGGCTGCCTTCAGGCATAGGGGCACCAGTTTAATAATACTGTGTAGGGCCCCATAAATCCTAAGGACGGCCCTGTTCTGGACACTTCCTCTTGCTCCTAGCTACGAAATTTTTGTCAGATGTGATATCCTTCATACTGTTTCACTAATGATGGGCAATTGGGCTGATATTTGGATTATATTTATTTTAGGGGTCAAATTCAGGAAATAGTTGGATTTAGAAAAACAATGGAAATAAATATGGGTAGAATAGGAATTACAACATGCAGGGTAATAAAGGCTTGTTACAAGAGCAGGCAGAGAACCATTTTTAAGTGACCATTTTCGTGAATCCTGCCATGACATCTGTTGCTTTTTCCTGCTGGCACAGTAATCCATGAATGCTATGGGGCCTGTGTCAGTATCAACAGCAGTGTTTCTGTCATCAGGTCAATCCTATGCACTCCCAGTCACCGCTAATCCCTTCCTGCCATTCCAGGCAAAGAGTTTGTGGAGCACTCAGTTGAAGTGATGCTAATCACTGAGACAGCCTGTGACATCTGTAAAGTCTGTGGCACTGGTGCCATATTAATTCTGAGAGCTAGAAGTGGCAATGCTAATGTCAACTTTTATTTTTTAAGTACACTTCTAGCCCTTACCTTTTGTAAATAGCCTGGCAAATACAAACCAATCACTGGACCAGGAGTGGAGTTATGATCTGGCTCATGGGGTTGCAATGCCACTCACTCAGATTTGGCCTACCTGGACTCCTGGCATCATGACGGCTGGGTCTAGCCTCAGTGGTGCTGGGACCCCTGGACCAGGGATGTGAGCCAGGTCAGCCCTGTGCAACAGGAGCTGCCACGCGACCCTTTGAAACATTTTGGCGACTCAATTTTGAGTCCCAACCATGGGTTGAGAAACTCTGCTTTAGGGGAGGCTCTTCTCATCCTCTAACTTTCATGCTTCCTACATAATGGTGTTGGCATATCTTTCTCCTCCAAGAAGATGGAAATAATGACACTGCCACCACATACAAGTGTAATTGCTAAGTTGCTGCTAAAAAGAGGAAAACATCACAGAATCCTGGCCTAGCAACATTGCTGTGTTTCTCAGAGCTGAATATCTTTTGACTGTATTCCAGTGCTTTATTTGTAATAAAGTGGTGCCAGGGCTTACGCAATTTCTTTAGGTTCATAACTTATGTGACAAGCCCAGAGGTGCCGGGGCTATAAACTGCCAAACTTAGAGGTGCCGGGGCTCAGCCCTGGCACAAATTAAGCACTGCTGTATTCAGATATTATTTAAGGGTGGGATTTTCAAGAGCACTTAATTGACTAATGAGCACAAGTTTCACTGACTTTCAGTAAGACTTATGCCCTAAGTCACTTGGTGCTTTTGAAAATTCCACTCAAAAAACCAGAAAGGTGATATTAAACATTTATAAACTGATATAAACTATTTACACCTTGTAATCTTTAAGGAAATAAGAGATTCCTTCTTACAAAAGGTGGTATAGAAAGACACTGTAAGCCATGACTATTAAAGCTCAGTAATACTAGTCTTCATACATATATGTATCATAAGTAACCAGGAGCAGTACAAGTGTGACCATTTCAGTAAGGTATTTAAGCACATGCCTAACTTTAAACATGTAAGGAGCCCCACTGATTCCCAGAGGAACTATTCATGTGCTTAAAAAGTTAGGCACATGCTTAAGTACTTTGCTAACTCAGAGCCCAAATGAGCCCTGCCATGTGTCTTTCAATGGCCTAAACCCAGTAAAGTAGTATTTTTGGAAGTGTTAGCAACTAATAATGAAGAAACAGAATTTGAAGACATTTGTAATACAAACTTAACTTATTTTCCAGTACTGTTTGGAGATTTGTGACAGACCAAAGATTAAAGTCTAACAAAAATGAACAAGCTTTGCACATTCAAAATATATTAATTGCATACGTGGGGCAAAACAAAGATCGAAACAACTTAGTTTTCATGATAGGGTCAAAACAATAGCTGGTGTCACTCAGACTTCCTGGGCTTATTCCTAAGCCCTGCTACAGCCCCTTTGTGCTCCAGATAAACAGCCATATGGGATTCCCAGTTTAGAGGGAATTTCTGAGTGGCTTAAAGCTGGCACACCCACCCCTTTCCCAGTCTCCATCATTGTGGGTGAGATAGGAGAAAGAAGGGGCATGAACACAATACTGCACTCTGGCATGCCCTAGTTATCCATTTGTCCCTTTTGAGCTGGGGCATTGTTTAGAGCAGTCCTGAAGCTGCTTTAAATTACACTATGGGGCACATTGGCTGTTTGTGGTTCTTCCACCTGTGTTGCACTCATATTGGACTCATTGAATGGTGAATCCAAATGCATACTTGGATTTTTGTTGAAGCAAAGCTATCTACCTCTTCCACAGACTTACAGCTGTAGGAATGGTCATCTACCTCCACATAAATCCAGATGGATACAACTATGGCTTTGAGTCTTATTTTTCAAAATAACCTATTGATCAAAGCAAAATATTTTTCCTTTCAATGAGACAAGTATACGTGTCTGTTTTAGAGCTCTGAAAGAGTAATACACAAGTTATTATAGCAGCTTTAAGAACTTTATTACAAAATGACAGGGATCCGCATATAATCAAAACATTAAATAGCATGGATGCAGCTGAGGGTTTTCCCTCCCCTTGGGAACCTTCTAACTGAAAATACTTGATCAGAACCAACTCAGTCAGACAATCATACAGCTCCATTACCCATTTCCTTAAACTGAAAGAGATGGGAGCGCTCTGTCCACTCCTGAACAACAGTAATTCTTAGATGAGTAATCTTGGATTTATTTTCAGTGTCATCCATTTTAGAAAGCAATCTCTTGTTATTTCCTATCAGGCCTGTTACAACAGCTCTATGATGTGGAACTGTAGATTCCAGAATTTCAGTTATTTGTTCCACTCAGTGAAAAGGAAGTCCTGAGAATCCTTGCACTATAGTTTTGATAGATTGTATGGATCTTTTCTAATTGTCCAACCAGGGGTTTTAGAGAGAATGGAGACACAGACAGTACTTGTGGAAAAGAATAAGCCATCATCTTTGCTGAACCTACATCACAATTGGAAAAAAATCCACCTTTTCTCTCCAGAGGATTTTGTTCTTACAGGAATGGGACATAATGGGCCAAATTTACCCACATGGATGCCAGAGAGTGCAATTTGCCCCAGTGCCACCACCATCCTTGGACCAGGGGAGAAAGGATAACTTTGAAAAGTAGCTGGGGCTCTACAGGAGCTCCCCTGGCTAGGTGCACCTGACTGGTTTTGGAGCTGTGCTGGCTGGCTCCAGTCCTCTCCTCTCTGTAATGTTGCCTCCCTTCTTCTGTCTAACTTGCTGCCAAAAGTTTGCCTGAAGCCTGGTCAATGCCGGTGTGACTAGGGAGTGAATAGGAATCAGTGACATCAAAAGTTGTGAGTTAGGGAATAATCTAAAAACCAATTGCCGGCGATCAGTGGAGCATCAATAGAACAGCAATAAAACAAACAATAAAAACAGCCTACTCTGCTAGGGTGACCAGATGTCCCGATTTTATAGGAACAGTCCCGATTTTTGGGTCTTTTTCTTATATAGGCTCCTATTACCCCCCACCCCGTCCCAATTTTTCACACTTGCTGTCTGGTCACCCTATACTCTGCAGCCCACACTTTCACGTACCCTGGCAATGTTCTTAAATTGGTAAATAAAACAGCTTCAACTCAATGGAGTGTCCAGCAGGAATCTCTAAGACAGGTGCTATCAGTTTTCGCATGCCACTCTCATCTAATTAGTATTCATTTTCCCAGATTTGTTTCTAATGCAGTGTAATTAGTCAGGACATTGTTTCATATTTGCACCGGAGACCGCCTTCTACAGTTTGTCATCTTATGGCCATTATCTTGATGATGTAAGATTGTCTCCATAGGGTTCCACTTATGAACACTGATTATTTCTGACTTGACTTTGGAATGTTGCCTTGATAGATTTGCACAGAAATGGTTTTGTTTTCATGTTATCAAATCACCTACCTTGACTTGATTTGACATTGTCATAAGGGAGTTTTAATGATATGCCCACTGCAGCAAACGGTAAATTAGTGTCACTACAAATATACATAATTATGAATAGTTACTGTTGTGCAAGAGCAGTAGCTATTCTTCATATTTTATCTCCGCTTAAACCCCCTAAGAAAGCCTAATCAACATTTAGAATTACTAAATAATTCTATATATGGCATCAGAAAAATTAAAACATAAAAAACCACTTAATCCAAAACTAGACCCAAGTTATATTTTTGGTTTTTTCCTATTTTGTAAAAATCCTTAAAATCAAGAACCCTAAATCAGTTTTCTGCCCTGTATAATTTCGGATAGGTCAGATATTAAACCCTCAAAATTCCGAGTTTATCAAATTAGCTGTAGCTAAAGCAACATTAATTGCAGAGTCCTGACTAAGGACTATCATTGTAACTTCTGAAGTGATAAACACAACAATGGTCACTCTCAAAAACTAGGCAAGTTTATCTTAGTTATGATGGCCCAGGTTTTCAAAGTATTCCCTGTACTTTCCTATGGCCTGAATCCTGCAATTGACGCCATTCAGGCAGAGTCTTATTTAAATCAATGGCACTCTGCATAGGCAGAGGGGTCAAACCACGTACAACAGGTTGTAGGACTGGGCCTATAATTGCTATACAGAACACCTAGGAAATATTACAGAAACCAAGGTAATCTTACTAAGGTATCTACAATCATTTGGTACGTTTTTTAATTTATGTCTTAATATGTGATTTGCTGGGGAAAAATTAAAACCTATTAGCTAAATCAGTGTAGGTATTTCTCGTGGCCCTATTAAACTAGTATCAATTTGATCATTTATGGATAAATTCTGCTTCTGCCCCATGCCTGCAGAGGCTCACCTGAATATATGAGAGAGAGAAAGACAGACAGACAGTTTCTTTTTGGTTGATTTCTCCTTTCTCCATATTCCCACCAGGGGCGGCTCTATGTTTTTTGCCGCCCCAAGCACGGCAGGCAGGCGGCTTTCGGTGGCGCACCTGCGGGTGGTCCATTGGTAACACAGATTCGGCGGCATGCCTGCGGGAGGTCCGCCAGTCCCGTGCCTTCAACGTACCTGCCGCCGAATTGCCGCCGAAACCATGGGACCGGCGGACCTCCCGCAGGCATGCTGCTGAAGGCTGCCTGACTGCCGCCCTCACGGCGACCGGCAGGCCGCCCCCCACGGCTTGCTGCCCCAGGCACGCGATTGGTGCGCTGGTGCCTGGAGCCGCCCCTGATTCCAACACCACCAATTTATTGACTTAAGTGAACACATTTTTTATAGAAGAATGCTTGTAACAGAGCCTTTACAGTACCTCTAGTTGCTCACTGATCTGCATTTGGCAGTAAAGTTAAACCTCTTATGTTGCTCTTTGATACAGTGACATTGTTATGCCAAAGTGAAATGAATGTCCCTAATTTTTTCACTGCATGTAAATGTGCTATTTGCAGTTCCACACAAGAGCCAACTGCTCTTTCTATATGTGGACAAACACACACACACACACATTCTGAAGCTGTCTGTGAACACCTTTACTTAAATATGGGTTCCACTGTAACTGCTCCTCTTCCACGTGATATGGTTTAACAGAACAATCAGTCTGGACACGTGCACACAGGTAAGTATATCAGCATACTGAAAACCTATCGTAAATTAAACTATTTAGATTTCTGCAAAGATAATGTTAAATATCATTCTCAACCAGTGAACATGGGACAGATGTGCACAACCTCGCAGGTGGAACTCATATTTCCCAGCCCAGTGGATATGCATGCTGTCAAAATATGCACCAGGCATGAAATCCTAGGCCAGGTGAAGTCAGTTGCAAACTTCCAGTGGATCCAGGATTTCACACTTGGACTGTTGAGGAATGGTGTAGCTAACTCACCATTCACAGGGCCTGATCCATAGCCTATTGAAGTCAAAACCATTAAAGCTGACCAAGATAGGTCCTACAGTGTAGTCAGGGCTGTCAATCCATCCACTCTTGAAAGGTGATATTCATATATTTACTCTGTCATGCTTTTACCCTCTACAACTCACTCATCACATACATTTAGAGGATTAACAATACCTGCAGTCCAGCTCCCAAGAAAACTAAGGGGAGCATGAAGAAGAGAGGACTAACCTCAGGGTGGAGAAATAATTTAGGGAGGTAGAAATGGGAAGGGATTGTGGAAGGAATTCTGTAATAGACAGGACAGAGAGTGAGAGAAGATACTGAAAAAAATACAAACAGGCAAGAGACAGATCAGAAAAGAAAAGTATCTTGTAGGAAAGAGAGAGGGAGGCTGTAGAGAAAATGTGAACTGAAAAATTTCAAAAGGATGAAAAATTCTAAAAAAAAATATAAGGAAAAACTGCAGAGGCCTAAAGATGAATCAGGATATAGAAAGAACAAAGGGAAGAGAAAGAAAAAAAATGAGACACTAGCTCTATTTTATCAAAAGTTTGCTTTCCATAACCTTTTTACTCTGTCATTTAATGGTCCTTTTAATGTTTCTAGCACACACACACAAAATGTGAAGATTGTCCTAGTTTCGGATGAGGAGAGGCAACTCCCCTTTTTCCTGACTCAAACCTTGTTATCACCTTCATTTTCCTTTTGAAAAACTGACTGTTCTCTCTCATATCTACGTTTCTGACCCACCTGCCTATCCTTTTTGGCATTATGATGCTATTTTAAGTAAGCTGTATATAGCAAAAGTAGAAGAAAGTGTCCCAGAAAAAGGAGGGGAACACATTTTCTTCCCTGAACTGACCTTCAGACAGGATATAAGGGTACAAAGAGCTCATAATTGGATCCTGCGGTCCCCACTTGAAAGAAACACAGTAATTTTGTATATAATTTTCCTCTGAGTTGTAGTAACATCATCTATATAGTTGCTTCGTAACTAACAGCAGTCCTGATAAAATCTTTGGTGTTTTTTTTTTTTTTAACTTGCAAATGCCTGAAAATTAAGCTTTAAACAAACGGAGACATTCCTCCATGCATTATTCATATGTGAATATTTAAGAATACAGTATGAATTCATTAAAACTTATCAATTATTCTCTCCTGATAATTAACAATAATGCAAAATCAATATGTTTGATTAAGTGTCCAACTAAATTGTATGAAACATTATTGTACCATCTGCCATTTGAACTGCCTGACCTGGTTGGAAGAACAGGGCTGGCTTTAAAATTGCCCCTTTTTTTTTTTTTTTTTAAATGACATCGGAATTACAAAACAAATGCTTTGCTGGAAGTCACAAAATAGTCACAAGAAATCATCTTTTCAGTATTTATGGAGGTCTTAACCTACAAACGTTTTCAATATTTTATTAATGATCACTTTGGGAAAGATGCCTAGTTTTAACTTAGAGAATTAATTTTCTAAGTTAACTGCAGTGTCTTTTCCCTAGGTTGGCAAAGCTTGCAAACTTTGTTCAATTTTGCAGGTGGCTTTCATCCATCTAGTGCAGTGATCTGAGAATAGCATAATCAGAAGACTGTAGTCTACATACTAATTGCTGACACAAGGTGGGTGAGGTATTATCTTTTATTGGGCCAATTTCTGTTGGTGAAAGAGACAAGCTTTTTGAGCTCCACAGAGCTTTTCTTCTGATCTCACCCACTTTGTGTCTCTAATCTCTTGGGACCAACACAGCTATAACACCACAGCAAAATACTAATTTCTGAGTCACCAAAAGCAGCTTTAAATATGCAGGTCATTTCCTCAGAAACCATGGAGACCCTGCTGAGAGAGAGTAATCAATACCCCTGAATTCTGCAGAGATCTCCAGCATAGATCTTCGCAGCTCCGATGTGAAGGGTTATTATTTATTTGTATTACAGTAGTGATTAGAGGCACCAATTGAGATTGGTGCTCCATTTTGCTAGGCACTATATATACACATAAGGTAAGAATCCCTCACCTGAAGAATGTACCATGTAAATAGACAAAGCAGACAACAACAACAAAAGAGTATCCCCATTGTATAGATGAGTAACTGAGATGCATAAATGTTGAGTGACTTGTCCAAGATCTTACAGGGCATCTGTAGTAGAGCCAGAAATTGTACCCATATCTCCGAAGGGTCAGTCCAGGGCTTCAACCACAAAACTTCCCTTCTCCAATTCAGGATGGGATAGGGATTTGACAAGTGGACTTCTGTATTGTGTGGATTCACTGGGCACAAAATCCCATGTAGGATGATCAAAAGCACACCATACATCCAATACTCCTCCCCCTAGACTCCATCCTGCTCTGCCCATCTCATTCCTTGTTACATATTAGGCTAGACACTTGTGCCTCAGGATGGATATACTAGCAGTATATGATCCCATAAATGGTCCTGCAGAGAAAAAAGGCCCTTTTCTTCTCTTACATCTTGAGAGCATTTGCTCTGTGGTGGAAAACAAGCTTGCTTTTGGGGATGGGGGGGGGAAGGAGGGGGGAGATGTGGGGAAACAGAAAAACAAACCTATTTGCCTTTTGGAGGTTGTTTTCTGAACGTGATTTTTTTTTAAAGTAATCGTATTGAGACCAAAAAAAACCCCACTATACTGTATTGTGCCTGCATTGCATCTTAAAGATAGGTACATCTGGACTGCCTGTCCCCACAAACACCCCCTACTCGCCAGGTTCACTGCTGTTTTCCCCTCTCCCTTCCCCCTGGCTGGGAGGGGGACAAGCTTGCAAGTTCAGAGCCTGGGAAAGAAATTTCCCGAGCTGCTACTGAAACCCGGCCTGGAGTATAAACTGCTGGAGCCGAAGCCCGAGCTCCTGCCTGGCAGTGCTTGCATGCTGTGCTCGGGAGGAGCAGCTCAGTTTTAAAGGACCACAGCCTGCACCCTGCACCCACTGACACTACCTGTCCCCCCCACCCCAACTCACCACTGCAGAGCTGTGAGCCCCCGCTCCAAGCAGTCCGCTCTGAGGAGCATCCCCTAATGGCTTGCTCAGAGTTACAAACAACCTCCACTCCCCAGGTGTCAGTAACTCTGAGCTTCTACTGTATTGAAGCTGCCTAAAATGACTCATTTTAATATTATATTTTTTTTTAACCACACACACTGCACCATGCCTCCAACACTAAAAGCAAATAGCTAATCTTTTAAGGTCAATGGAGTTGTGTCTGATTACTCCAGCAGTGAATTTGTTCCCTGGTTTACAGTTCTGGGTAAGGATATAAGTTTGGTGGGATCATCTTTGTCCTGTGTATGTGCATTAGCAAAAAATCCACCACATACTTTGACAGAATTGGCAGCCCAGCAGATATCTGCCAGGTTATTAATGAGGTACATTTGTGTTGACAATTAGAAGAAAAAATAAAATTTAAAATGCATTGCTCAGGCACAGCTGACTCTGGACTCTGAAAGCCCTACATAGTTATATTCAAGACATTACATATAGTCCTTTTTTCACTACAGGAGTGACTGCAGACCTCTTACTAAGGCCTGGCTTATCTGAATGGTGTAAATAAATGGAAGCAAAAGTTGGTACCACAAACTCTGAAAATAACCACCACTAATTTAAGTAGCTGGATGGGTACTTTGTGGATCTTATTCCTAGCCTAATACATACAGTTGTTTCCACCTTGACATTTCTTTAATAGAAACAAGAACAAATAGAGCCTTGTTCATTTCACAATGTTGGAAGGGGGATGTTAAATTTTTATTATTGTTTATCATTGGGTTTGTTTGATAGGGAGCAAGTACATAATAATACAAGTATCAGGGTAAACTCTCCTGACAAAATATTACATTTAACTTTTAAAACGTAGTAGATAGGGAAAAAATTAAGAGATTTTCCAAACTATAACTAACGTATCGGCCCTTCTCTTTGTCTTTGCAGCAAGCTGAGTAGGCTTAGTTAAGTGAGCAACTTTGGTCACAATTCAAGTACAGATACATAGCTTTGTGCTACTTATGTGCTGGAAACATTATCTGAAGTTAATGCAGTTTGTAAGTCAATAAAATAGTAGCAACATAAATAATGGTAATTTGAATGTAGATAGGGCTTGTCATTTTCATAGCCATTTGCAAGCAATGCATCTTTCCTTCCAACACCGCTGTGATGTAGGTTAGGGTATTAGAACTGATTGGAAAATTAAAACAAATATAAAATTATTAGAAACCAGCAATGAAATTTCATGAAAACTTTCACAACTGTTTGCCCCCATCTTCCAAAACAATCCTAATTATTATCTATGTATTACAGATGAGAAAATTAAGAAAGAAATTAAATGACTTGCCAAGTTCATAAGAGAAGTCACTGACATTACAAGGATTAGAAACTCAGAATTACTAACTCCTAGTACTTTGCTCAGGCATTAAACTATGCCTTTGTCTACTTTCATTAGCCTTTGTATGTGGTTTTTGTGAGTACACAAAAAAGCATTGATGATGAAACTTTTTATGCAGCAGTTCTTTTTATGACTTAAGAAAACATCAGATATAATGAAAGATATTGGGCCTAATTTTAAAAAGCATCCTATGTGATGTTGCATCTGCAATTTTGTAGGTGCAAATTATTGTGGGGATATTTTATAGCAGTTAGATTTCTAAGTGCTTTATTGTGTCTGTAGATCAGGTAGAGTTAGCAGTGAATGTACTGTGGAATGCTACCACAATATTCACACACAGAAAACTAGGGATAAAAGATCAGAGACTATCTTAAAAATCAGTGTGTCTGTCAAAAACAAAAATTTTAAATAGAAAATGTACTAGCAAATAAACTTGTTTAATTGGCTACTTGGAAAAGGCAAACTTTGGTATATATCTAATTTGGATTCAAAACCAAACATTAAGAAAAAAGATCTCATCTTCTATTTAAAAAGAGTATTTAATTAACTATTGATTTCTACTCAATTATTCAAGGCCGGGGGAGGGGGATAGCTCAGTGGTTTGAGCATTGGCCTGCTAAACCCAGGGTTGAGAGTTCAATTGGGGGGGCATTTAGGGATCTGGGGCAAAAAAAAAAAAACAAAAAAAAAAACCAAAACTGTCAGGGACAGTACTTGGTCCTGCTAGTGAAGGCAGGGGACTGGACTCAATGACCTTCCAAGGTCCCTTCCAGCTCTATGAGATAGGTATATCTCCATATATGTATTTATTGATATTTCACCACCACTATTGCCCAAATCAAAGAAAATGTTACAGGCTTGTTACATTAGAATAAGCCAAGTCCACCAGCTTTATCTTTAAATAAGACAGTATTTTGTATTTGATCTTTGCTATTGCTATGATTAAGTTAATACTACATAAATTGTATGGTTATATATAAATATTTTTGGTCTTCATTATAACAGACAACCAAATATTCAATTTTACTTTGAATATGGAAAAATTTAGTTTACCATTCTGGATTTGGTACCATTGTATTCAGTATTATCCCAAACTGTAAATCTCATCAAATTTACTTTATTATTATTCCAGTTAGTTTATATTCATCATGTAAAAATAGCCAAATGTACTATACTAAAGAACACTGAAATGCAGACATACGGTCTACGTGTCATAATATCCTGAATATACTGCATTAGTTGAACTTTGATAATCAGTTGAGACACTTATTGAACAAAAACTGTGGATGCTTGTCAATGTTATATTAATTGGTCAAAAAGAAAGAATAATTGAGAAAGGTGTCAAGTGAGAAACTTGGGTAGATGTTGCCTTTTGGTTATTTTCATATTATTACATGCTAGGGAGGAAGCGCATCAACATTTGACTCATTTGTATGAACTGAATTAGAAAGTGGTTATATGTGAGAAAGGATATTTAAGGGTGAAAACAACTCATGGTGTTTGGGATGGTTGGACTTATTTGTTGTTGTTTTGGTTCAAGAGGATGGTGTTAAGAGGGGGTAGATAAAACATAACTTGGTTTTTGATAAATCAAAGGCATTTTTAGAAATGCTTTGGGCCATTCGTAAAGCTGATGTAAATCACCATACAGCCTTGGTAAAGCTATGTAGAGCTTTACCAAACAACAACATTTGAGAATCTGGGCCACCTGTTTGGATTTTAGCTTTCATGGTATTTATACATTAAAAAAAGTGAAGCATTTATAAATCTATGAATGTAAAGAACAATTAGCACATCTCACAGTGGAAAGACTGGGAATAATTTCTTTTTCTACTTTGCCTCCTTTAGGGTGTTCTCTGGATGTTCCATGCTTAAGCAATATATAATATTGTTCCAAATCCCGGAGGCCTTACACTAGATCCAATCATGTTTTCCTTTATTCAGGGCAAATTCCTAATGATTGCATGGGAATTCTGCCCAAATTAGGAGTGCAGGGTCAGTCCCTTTGTCCTCCTTAAAGTAAAACTAAAATAAACAAAGATCTGCCCTAGGAATTATTTGGAGGAAGCTCTATGGTCTGTATTATACAGGAGGTCAGACTTGGTGATCACAATGGTCCCTTCTGGCTTTTGAAGCTATGAAAATATTCCATTAAAATGAGAATATAATTTATAGCATATTCTATTCTATAATATAATCTAGAACGTACAGTGAGACAATAGCATGGTATGCCTGTACACGCCCTTATAGGGGAATGTTTCAATCCAGTTTTGTTTAATTAATGGAAAGCAAAAGTGTAGTGACCCTTTCTCCAGTAGCTATCTTAGGTATTTCTAAATTGTGTCTCGCCCTGGTACCTAAGCACCAGACACAATTAAGAAGAAATACGTAGGTCTGTAATGAAAATGGTGCCCATTCTCTCTGTTCTCACATTGACATGGTGTGTGAATTTAAACTAACATCGTTTAACACCCATAGAGCATGCTGACTTTCCCATGCCATATCCCCTACTGCTTTTTGTTGATCTTCCAGAACATTAATACATAAAAGTCACTCCGTATCAGGGTCAGATTTCTCATACAGTTCTATTCATTTCACCTCATTGTGTTGCATTTTTAATTGCCATTAATGTTTTTCAAGAGCTCTGTGATGCTAGCACAGACAATGTCCTTTCAAATAAGGCACTCACCAAACATTCCAGTTCAATAATAGTAAAGACACTGACAAACAGTAGATATTAAGTAACTTAGTATTCAGTTGTCTGAAATGGAAGATCATATTCTCTAAGATTAAAGCAAGAAAAATGTATGGGAAAATAGCTAAATGATAAAAAATTGTAAACTGCAATTGTTGGGAAACTGGAATCACATATCTATTTACATCTCTAAGGAGAAAAAAATGTAAGTTCAAAGCTTTCTGTAACAAATGAATTTAAGCTTATTCTGCTCTTCTTCTATTTTCCCCTTGTCCTGTAGCAAATGTATGTGACAAAGAACTACTGCAATGCCAGAATGGAGGAACATGCCTCAAAAACATGCGATGCCAGTGCCCTCCAGCCTACACTGGCATTTTGTGTGAGAAGCTGAAGTGTGAAAGGGATCCAGGAGGTTGCAGCCAAAACTCCGGCAACATGGCAGTATCACATGGCCCTCTATTACCGCTGACTGCTCTACTAGGAGTAACTGGGCTTTTCATATTCTAGGCTCCGTCTGGTTGATGGCATCGCGTTCAGACTGCTTCAGAAGGAATGTGCCACAAAAGAAACAAAACAAAACCCAAGCATTTGCTACTAAAATTTTAAAAAAGAAAAAGAATAAAACCACGTATAAACTAAGAAGGCCCAACTGAACTAAGCCATATTAATCAATTGTGGACAGCACTCTGAGTCAAACGACTGTTAATTTCTGACTCAAGACAAGTTGGCAGCTGCCAAGTCTATTACTACAAACAACAATGCCAGCTGCAAAGAGTACACAGGATTGAAAAGGCTTTGACGAGCCCCCAAAATGGAAAATAAAAAACATTTGCCACTTTGATATGGTGCGCTACTGTACCTCTGCCCAGTGTGTGGACCAACCAAATAGAGGCATTCTTTGCTGTCAGTGCATTGTGGGTATAAGGAAATCTGTTAAAGCTGCCATATTGGCCTGCTTCAGTCCCTAAATCCCTTCCAACCTGTGCTTTAGTGAACGTTGCTCTGTAACCCTTGTTGGTTGAAAGGTTTCTTTGTCTGATGTTAGTGATGCACATGTGTAACAGCCCCCCCTCAATAAAACTCAAGACAGTCATATCCTTGTATATTTTAGCAGCACCGCATCAGTAAGATGCTGTGTTCATCTACTGTACAAGAGTGGCTATAGGACAAAAAGTGTATTTATCCTTTTGTATTCAAATGAAGTTATTTTTCTTGAAATAATGTACAATGTAGATTTTTTGTATTATTGACAATTTGTGTTACCAGACAATTTATTAATGTATTTAATTCTAATCAGATAAGAAAAATATTACTTTTTATTTAATCTTTTTTTTTTTCTTTTCTCCTTTCATTTAATTGTGCAGAGATTTCTCTGTATGGGCAACGTGCTGGCATCAAAGAATATCAGTTTACATATATAACAAGTGTAATAAGATTCCACCAAAGGACGTTCTAAATGTTTTCTTGTTGCTTTAACACTGGAAGATAAAAAAAATAAAAATTCCTGCATAAAACAAATTCAGGAATTTGTATTGCAATTTCTTAAGACAATTTTTAAAAATTATTTTCCTTGATCATTTTACTGTCTGCTATATGGATGAAATACAAATTCAACGTCAGAATTTAGTTCACAATGAAGTCTGACTAACATGTTTTCTTCTCTATCAAACAACTCTGAATAAAAAGATACCTTTTGTTTGAGGAAAATGTTATAAAAACACTAAATCTGTATTCACCTTAGTCATCGCCAGAATTATTCCAAGGGTAATTTACAAAAGTATTAAAGAATATTTTCTTTAAATCATGCAACTTTTGTGGATTGACAGTAATGAAGTCGATATAGCCCCTGCTTAAATGTGTCTCCTAAAGCTTCATTAAAATGAAATGTTTATTTATATAGAAATATTAGTCTGCCTCAGAAACCGCAAAAGCAATGACAACCCCCTACACACAGAAAAAAAAAGTGCAGTGATTCAACTTTTAATAAAGTCAGATTTAGTATTTAGAGGGAGTGTCAAAATATACAGCAGCAAGTAGATAAAAAGTGCTGTTCCAGCAAATAAAAGTTTGTTTTAAGTATTGCTCGAGGTGTAATAAATTCTTGTTGCTACCTTTTATTAGGCCAATTACTGAGTGTGACAGCAAGGGATAGAGAGAAAAGTACAAATAAACCAAAACCATGGCAATGTTTCAGAGACAAGGAAAATCAAAAGGCAGCAACACTGTGTGGATTCATTTCCTAGCAGATTTTCATCAAACATAATGTAAATATTTTACCAATATGATAGCCTAGAATGGAAAACAATTAATCAGCACAGGCAAAAATCCTAACGGCAATAGATTCTACTTGGCTACTTACTCCCCTGTGGTGAACAGAGTGTTAATTTGAAAATTACCTTCTTTGATAGCCTCTCCAACTCCAGTGGGGAAAAAGCCCATTGCTGGCAGATACCTTGTAGGAATATTACATGAGGAAACAGCATATCTTAACAGTTTTTGTTTCTAGAAAAACTCATCTGGAGATTGACAATACAGGTAAACAGGTAGTATTTGTTCAAGCTACCACCTCAGCCCTGCCTATTCAGGGCCGGCTCCAGGCACCAGGCAACCAAGCTGGTGCTTGGGGCGGCACCTGGAGGGGGGCGGCGCGGCGCTCCGGCCGCCGGGGAGAGCGGGGCCACAGCCGGGCTCGCCGCCCTCCCCCCGACGCTCTGGCCGCCCTCCCCCCGCGCCTTCCCCCGGCCGCCGGGGGAGAGCAGCGAGCCCCTGGTGGGGCTCGCCACCCTGCGCTCTGGCCGCTGGGGGGAGAGCCAAGCCCCAGCCGGAGCTCGCCGCCCTGTGCTCTGGCCGCCGGGGGGAGAGCCGAGACCCAGCCGGGGCTCGCCACCCTGCCCCAGGCGCTCTGGCCGCCGGGGGGAGAGCCGAGCCCCCGCCGGGGCTCACCGCCCTCCCCTCCGGCGCCCTCCCCCTGGCCGCCGGGGGGAGAGCGGAGCCCCCGCCGGGGGCGGCCGGAGGCTTTTTTGCCTGGGGCGGCAAAAAAGCCAGAGCCGGCCCTGTGCCTATGGAACGTTTGCTAATCACACCAGCAGTTTCTTTTAGTTTACAAAACAAGGGTGAGATAAATTAAAGGTTTGGCTGTGTGCCAGCATGGCCTACGTGAAATTGTAGATTTATATTAGATGCATACTCAAGACAATAAACAGAAAATTATATTGCAGAGTCACTGCGGAATATAAATGCAAATATAGGTGACATACAGATCTGAAGATTACTTATAATTAAATGGATTTCTAATATTAAAATGTGGAATTTAAGTTGTCTTGAAGTTTATTAGCCCAGACCGAATGCAGACCATGTAATTATTGGAAAAGATGCACTTTAACTGTCATTATACAGTCAAGGCTTTGTGAAAGTGCTCAGGAAGCATGTTGTGCATGTCTGATTATACAGAACTCTGCTAGACAATACTAAAGTATAATGAATATCAGATCTTAATCAGCTCATCTGCATTTCAATTTCATGAAGGTACAATCATCTAAAACTATGTGGAATACACAGCTTTCCATATATTTATATAGCATTTTCTGCATTTCACCACATAGGTCAGCCTGCTTTTAATAAAATGCCAATTTTAGGTACATATCCAATGGAAAGTGAATTTTCTTTTCAATCATCATTTTCATCAAACCTCATTATTTTTGCCATTGTACTGCAGTTTCTTTAGTGTGTATCTGAAGATTTTTGAGCGTGAGTTCTGCTATAATATTCAGAGTATATGAATAATTATATAATGCACATACACACAATGAGATTTCCACACTGCTCTGTATTGGTTTAACTCAGTTTCCATTGAAGTCAATGAGGAAGTTAGGGAGGCAGAGTGTATTTCCCATATTGAAAATTGGTCAGAACAACAGACATCTTGCTGAAATTGCCATGGGATCTTTTAGTGACCACAAGTAGTCATTGTGACAGAGATGGCAACTTCCTGCAATATCTGTGGGAGATCTTCCTCTATTAAGAAGTAGCATTGTGGGCCAGGGATTCTGTGTAATTCCATGGGGGAGGGGGAAACACAGCTCCTCCAGAAACTAACAACAGTGTGGTGGGGACTTTTGGGTAAAGAATCTGAGTTTACACTGACTCAGGGCCTTCTTTCTGATCCAGCAACTGGACAATACCTTCTGTCCAAAGGATACCCCAATCCTTCCTGGGAAGGATGGGAAGGACTTTGGCCTACTAAGGCCGCATAAGACTGATGGGTGACATCAGATAAGCTTTTAGCATGCGTATAGGAACTTTTATTATTTTATATGTTTTCTCTGTAATGCTTTCACCATCAGAATAAATGTGCTTGCTTATAAAGGGCTGTGTGGTAACTCATAACTGTCAGCAATTACATTGTTGTAAGACTTTGCAGACAAAGCAAAGCACAAATGTTGGACTGTTTAGCCAGTCTGGGTTGGTGGGAATACCACAGTGCAGACAGGGAACTATTCAGCCTGGAAAATCCCTGGATGCAGGTCTGTACCCAAAAGAGGTGATGGCTAAGGAGCCTAGAGTTGGCGCCCTCAAGGAACCATAAAGGGGAGAATATAGGTGCCACTGCCCTGAACTGTGACATATAGGGTGTCAGCATGTGTGGGATCTAGGACTGGGTGAATTACCATAAGTCCCAACAGCAGTGAAAGCAAGTACCATGGAAGGGAAAAGCAAAAAGAAAAGTCTCAGTCTTTTAGGGAAAGGAAGAGAGAAAAGAAAGACAAAGAGAATGAATTATGAACAGTTGAAGACATGTCAGATGCTTGATCTATGCAAAGAAAGGCAGCTCAGCAGTAAGGATCAGACAACAGTACAGCTCGTGAACTTGCAAGTATGCTGATGACCGGGGTGGGGAGGGGGAGAATGATGGTTTGCAGGACACATCCAGCCCACCAGGGGAAATCTTGGAGCCGACTCCCGGGAAGAAGGCCAGAGAGAAGCTGACAGAGGCAGCAACCACATTCTGTCCAGCCCTAATGCATCACTGCCAGAGGTGGTCCAGGTGCCTGCAGACCAGGATGAAATGTGAAATTATGAAAAGTAATGACAGAAACACCATCCACACAAATAAACCTGTCCAGGAAATAAGTCAATGGGTTTCCCTAGGATGTAGGTCAAACACAGTAGTTACATCCAGTTCATTAAGGGCAAGATGTGGCAATCTCCTGCAATATCTCGGGGAGAACTTACTGTATGAAGTTTATGTATCATTGTGGGTCAGGGATTCAACATAATTCCATGGGAGAGGGTGACCACAGCTCCTCCAGGAACTAAGAACAGTAGGGGGTGATTAGGCAAATGTATTTAGGTACACCTCCAGAGAAGCACCACCACCTGGACAGGCTCACATATACTAGTTCAAACTGGATTCTCCAGAGACCAACAGACAAAAAGAACTTTTGAATAAAGAGCCCGAGTCTAAACTGACTCAGGGCCTTCTTTCTCGTGAAGCAAACAGACAGGACCTTCTGTCGAAAGGGGGCCCCAATCCTTCCTTAATTTCTTGTTCTGTACCTTTCTTATCTTCATTTTGGAAACAAGCATTCCAGGTACCGGTCTGTGAAGGTACTTCCCTAAAATTTCCAGCTCTTATTTTGAATACTACAGTCTAAGTGTTGATGAGCCATAAAAGTACTCCTTAACTGTACGTGGTACAAAGTATTCATGCATCTTTGCTTTTACGAGTTTCTTATTTTCTAATTCCAAAGCTGACTTCAGTTTTGTAGAGTGTTGAGAGATACTTGACATGAGTGAACAGAACTGTGAGAAGAGACTACTACATTCAGTTAGATTAACTTCACAACGCTTATGAATATTAAATTAATATCATGCATATAACACCTATTAACGTGGTGTATACTACACCTAACATATACGCTGGCTAACTTCTGTAATGCTTTCACCTTAAAAATAAATGTGCTTGCTTATAAAGGGCTATGTGGTAACTCATAATTGCTGGCAGTTATATTGTTCATAAGCCTGGGAAGAGAAAGCAAAGCACGGATGCAGCCCTGTTTAGGCAGTTTGGCTTGCTGGGAACATCACAGTATAAGCAGGGAACTGAGCAGCCTGGAAAAACGCTGGTCAGGAGGGAGAGACACTGGTCTCAGTCCAAGACAGGTCATGGCTGAGGAGCCAAGAGCCTAGAGTTGGTGCCCTTAAGGGACCACAGAGGGGAAATACAGGAGCAGTTGTCCAGAACTGTCATGACCGCTGATTTATATCTTATCTGAAAAAGCACACCTTCCAGTTTCCTGGCACAGGAACCTTGCCCTTCTTTTACTAAAAATGACACTTCTTTAGTGCTACATAAATTGTAATAATAATACCACCAGTGTTCCCTCTAATTTTTCCCCACACGTGTGCAGAAACTTTTTTTTATGTGCACCAATATTGGTGCACATAAAATTCATGAGGGAGGGGTGGGCCTGAGGGGTTAGGAGTGTGGGAGGAGGCTCAGAGGTGAGGTAGAGGGTTGGGGTGCAGGAGGGGGTGAGGGCTCCATCTGGGAGTGAGGGGTTTGGGGTGCAGGCTGCCCCGGGGCTATGGTGGGGAGAGAGGACTCCATCCAGCGCTCTCCACCCACAGCAGCACCTGGTCTCGGGGGGAGAGGTGCCTCTCCCTGCCGCAGCAGCCCCAGGGCTGGGGCCACGGGATAGGCACCTCTCCTCAGGCTGCATCTGGTCCAGGGGGGCTGGGCTAGGGTGCCTGTCCCCCCCATCTACAGCAGGTCTGGGAGGCTGGGCTGGGGCCAGGGGAGGGTCGCCACTCCCCAGGCCACGGCAGATCCGTCTGCAGTCCTGGCCGACAGTGATGGTCTGCTGCTTCAGTCTCTGGACCCCAGGGGAGCCCAAAGCGGCAGATCTGTCACCGGCAGCCCAGAGGAGTGACAGCAGTTGTGGGCTCCTTTCCGCCCCCTCCTCCCTCCCTCCCTCCCTCCTCTCCTCCCCCTCCCGTGCACAGCCGGCCGGCAGCTACTGCCTGCCGGTGATGGAGGATGGGGGTGGAGAGAGAAGCCCTCAGCCGGCTGGCTGAGAAGAGCGCGGGGGAAGGTCCAGAGAGGAGCCAGTGCTGCGGCCACTGGGCCGCAGTGCATTTGAAGTGGAGAACCAGGCCGGGCTGGGTCGGTGCCTGGGGAGGGGTGCCACAGCAGGTCCAGGGATGGGGGAGAATTCATCTCTCCCCACCGCAGCCCTGAGCACATGCACAGCGTCAGGGCTGGCTCCAGGCACCAGCCTACCAAGCATGTGCTTGGGGCGGCACCTGGAGGGGGGTGGCGCTCCGGCCAGCCGGGGAGAGCAGGGCCGCGGCTGGGCTCGCCGCCCTCCCCCCGGCGCTCCGGCCGGCCGGGGAGAGCGGGGCCCCAGCCGGGCTCGCCGTGTTATGCTCATACAAAGCACACAGGATCTTTATAGAGGAAGGTAAATACACAGCATTTATTGAGAATACCACAGTTAGCATACGCTTTTTAGACACACACACACACACACACCCCTGCCAGTGATGTTCATAGTTACCAGTCTGTTGTAACTCAAGTCAATCTAATGGCCAGTTAGATTGAGCACGAGTGTGGAGCTGGGTTCTGTCGGTCGCGATCCGATGCTCTGAGGCTTTGCAGGACTGAACCCAGAGTTCCATGGCAAAACACCCCAGCTTTATACTTGTAAATTTCCATTTGAGTCCATGCATTTTGCAATGTCATCCTGTCATCATTAGTCCTTAAGTGGTGTTATCATTTGATGGTTATTGTCGGGCTTCCCATCGTTATCTCTTATTTGTTGTCTCGCCTTCGGGGGTGCCTGCCTCACCTCTGAGGTCCTCAATGCTGCTAACATGTTTAACATTGGATACAATGGATGTTTTCTGATTGTCTGCTGGTCTTTTCAAGTTTCTCACTTTTTCTTGACCATCTGGACATTTGTGATGGCTTTCACACCTTATCTTTTTCTGATGCATGCATGCCTCATTCACACAAACAATCTCTTACAGAAACCTTCAAAGGTATACAGACAGCAGTATTGTATATTCAGCAGAATACATTGTAAATCAAGCCTTGCTAAATCTTATAACTAAAACAATTCACATTGGGGCTTCAGGCCCTCAACATTCCTCTAATCTTTTTAACATAGATACAATAGAGAATCCTGTCTCTTACTTCCTAATTTGTAATACATATAGGAAACCATAGTAGCTTTATAACTTATTTTAAAACAAAAGGGTGACCATAATCACTCATAAGGATTGTTCTGGTCTGTCATTCCTTTCTGCTATTCAAAAAAGGGTGGCTGACAAGATGAAATCAAATTATACATTAATTCTTATAGTACATTATAAAATCCAGCTCCTACATATCCCCCTTTTGACACTAAGATTAATTAATCGCCAGTGTCACTTCTTATTTAGTCCGCGTAATAGAAAATACTGGGAGGTGATTTGGGCCTGTGGTTCTAGCTTTGCATACATTGGTTTTATCCCACAGCACATTCCAAACATTTTAATTAAACACATAATTTAAAACCAAAAACAATTAGGGTTAGTAACATTAGTATGCCAGTAGTTGTGGGAGACCATTCAGAAAATATGTTATACCAATGGTAAGCTGTTATGTTTTTCTGCAGTGCCAATTCTTAACATGTCCCCATTTGCATGTATAATATGAATGGTTCGGTTTTCCACATTGCCTTTTTGTTTTTTATTGGAACTATGTTACCTTTTTACCTTTTAACAGATGATTGGTAACTTTCTGCCATTCAATGCCAAGATTGATAGAGAACTTAGCTAAATTGGTGCTTACAGTAAGCTGAGACTTTTTTGGTTGTGGCAAATAGTAAATGTGATTATTGGTAAACACAGTACTTACATTACATTTGTCTATTGGAAGGTGGCTAACACTTCCATTCTTTTAAAACACTTTTTTCCAAGAATTAACACATACACATTGCCCATTATACAGTACTTTGGTCTTATTATTCATTTTATCTTACATACAGGATTCTAGTGAAATGTCTTTACTACAGGGCTTTGGAGCAACAGGCATGAACAAGCATACCCACTTTTGAGGAGTCCACTTGGTATAACCTCTGGTGTCCAATAGTTTTCCTCCCTCCCCAGCCCACTGGCTCTAGCCAGAAGGATCCCATGTGCAATCTGGGGAGTGGGCTAACTTTCCATATCTTTGCTTCCAGAGCCTGTTGGTATGCAATCTTAACAACCATTTCTCCACTTAACAAATCTAGTCTCACCGTACTGGAGACATACTTATAAACATGAATGGATGCAGTATCAAACAAAGATCTTTCCTTTGCTTTAACAGATGCATCAAAACCTTAGTGTTTCCTGATATTACCCAAAACATTTTGTGTTCCAAGGTGGACAAAGCAAGTATCTGCACTTCAGTACATTCCATAGCTATAGTAGTATGGGGGGGTTGTTGTTTTTTTTTTTTTCCTTTTCACTTTCATTTGTTTCTGTATTAAGTTGTCCTGTAGCTGGTATTAGCTTTTTCTGATTTTCTGAAAGACAAAAATAACATTTTTCTACCCCTTTTGAGGTGGTATTGATTATTGCTTAAAATATTCCTTCCTTTTACAAATACCCTTGCTGATTGCAGGCAAAACAAGAGGAATTACCTCCATATTTTCCTGTGTTTTTGTTCTTTAGGCAGGCCAGGTTTCAATGGCTTCTATCTTTTAAGGGCTATGGGGAAATTATCCCACTGTTCAGTCTTTAAATACATGAGGTGGTGTACCTCAGTTTCTTCTCTACAGCAGACCAAAGTTTACAATGTCTTTCCTGCTGTGTTAAGCTTTAAGTTTGTTTACAGGTAATAGCTGAGAAGCATCATTACCATAAAGGATTTTTCCAAAAATCATACACACTATACATTATTACAGAGGTACTTATTAACATTAAATTTATTTCAATTAAAGGTATCTTGTTATACCATGCCTTTTATTTAGACAGTTTGTTTGCTGACCAGGTATGTTCTTTATCTGCAACTTCTTTGTGCTGAAAGAAGAACAGGAGTACTTGTAAAAAGAACAGGAGTACTTGTGGCACCTTAGAAACTAACAAATTTATTAGAGCATAAGCTTTCGTGGGCTACAACCCACTTGTCTCTAAGGTGCCACAAGTACTCCTGTTCTTTTTGCGGATACAGACTAACACGGCTGCTACTCTGAAACCTGTTCTTTGTGCTGGTAGTTCTCTCCTTCCTTTATCAGTTAGGTAATTTGCATCAACACAGGCTTGGCTTTTGGATTCAAAGCCATCAGCAGCTCAGAGACTACATAATTAACTTTTACCAGAGTTTTGATTACTTTTAACTCTTGCTTCCAAAACACAGAGAGATCTGAAAAAGAAAACACAATCTCTTGTGGCTCCTTTGGAGCCCTAATAGGATTTTAATTAAGTAGCATGTTTCGTTTGCATTTCTTTCACCCCTTCTACAATATACACTGCACATGTTTGCACATTCCTTCTATACTTAATTTTTAAAACATTAGCCATATCAATTTTTACATAAGGTGTAACTGTTTCTTTTGTTCTTACAGAGTTTTCATGTACCCTTATCAAAGTGACAGTCTGATTACACAGAGCCATTTTAAGGCTCAGTATTTCTATCATTGCTTCTTTTGTTTTGTGCACCTC
>NW_020664562.1:14756633-14839180 GCF_002925995.2 Terrapene triunguis | reverse complement strand
TTTTTTTTTTTTTTTTTTTTTTTTTTACTACAGCTCTCATCTGCTATTTTGTTACAAAAAACCACCAACCAACCAAACAAAAAGAATCCAGAATCTTTCCCTATTCTCCTGATTTTTACTGCCCTGCTGCAGTCACAACTTTGTCTTATTTAAAAACATTTTAAATTTTGTAAAGAATCAAGTTACCCCTTAAGGGTTAAACACCAAATCCCAAAGCCAACCAACACTGATTACCTGTGTCTGGCAAAAAGGTCTGTCAGTTTTGCAACTTTGATTTAAAGAGTCAAATGGATTTTTAGTGGCATTAAAAACAAAACAAAACCAATTTCTTAAACCTACAAAACAGGAGTTTTACAAACCAGGTATGTTGATTTAGGTTCTTAGAACCTCACATATTTTATAGATACATACACATTTTTTTCCCCTTAACATCCCTTCTACACTGCTCTGTTTTTACATAGCTGTACATAGATAACATTCCCTTTATACATTTGGGTCAGTTAAATTCCAATAGAACCCCCTTATGTTCTTTTAGCAAATTTGACTCAATTGTCCATAGTCAAATGATTTCAATCAGATTGTCTCTTTACCTGGATTATTTACAGACATTCCTTTGGGAAAGGGCCCATTTTTCCTCAGAATGGCTGTAAAAAAACCAAGAATTCTTTTTCTCTTTAACATGGTCCTTTTCAACATTTTCACAAAGTTTAACTGCATAATTCTCTCCAGCCTCTGTAGAGTTAACTTTTCACTCTCTTTCCTTAAATCACTTGTTTATCTCCCAAAATGACACCTTTATCAACTCAGATTTCACCATTCCAAGTATTGTACCAACATCTGAATTCCACATGCCTGTACTTACTTACTCTTTTCTGCCACTATGCCCTTAGGGCTTCCAACCTGTTTTCCAGTTTCTCTATCTGTTGCTTGCCTGGGCCCGATCCTGCTTTTTTCAATAAACAGTTCCTTTCCATGGGCACAAGCCTTGTTCCACTATCAATTTAGCAAGAAGGGTGGGCTTTCCAACTAGCCCCCACCCTTCCTGGTCCCTTTCCTTAAACATTTTCTTCAAAATTGTGAAATTACCACAATATTACTTACAAAAAATACTACGCTGCCCAAACTCCTATATCCTTCAGAGTTTGGCTTAACAGAACAAGATCTGTATCTTATGTTTGCCCGTGCCAGTGCCGGGGCTTACAAATTCCTTTCTTTACCCTGTTGCCCGTGCCAGTGCCGGGACTTATGATTTTAACCCACTCTGGGCCAGAGGGAGAGACGCTAAGCTTCCCTCTGTATTGCTCGGCCTTCTACCACCGAGGGTTCATACACCAAAAATAAAAACCCCTCCCGGGGCAGAGCGAGAAACCCTAAGTTCTCCCCTTATGCTCAGTCATGCTACGGCCGAGGATGTATGCACCTATAGTTATATTTTTAGTTTTCCCCGACAGACGGGTCGGAGCGAGGACTCTAATCCTCCCCCTATTGCCCGGCACCTCTACGACTGGGGGTATACCCACCTCCAATTATTTCCCCCCAGCAGTCTGGGGTGGAGAGAGGGATGCTAAACCTCTCTCCTGTCTCTTAGCCCTGCTGCGACCAAGGGTGTGTATACCTTTAATCATAAATTCTTAATTCATAAAATACCAACAGTGAATACAATATTAACCACACCTGGTTCCCTTCTTACTGCCCGGTATCTCTATAACTGGGGGTGTGCACACCTGAATGATCGATCACTTAGCAGTATTGTCAATAATTACAGCGAATATACTCTTCCCCCTTTCGCAATTCTCCACCAAAAATGTTATGCTCATACAAAGCACACGGGATCTTATAGAGGAAGGTAAATACACAGCATTTATTGAGAATACCACAGTTAGCATACGCTTTTTAGACACACACACACACACACACAGTCCTGCCAGTGATGTTCATAGTTACCAGTCTGTTGTAACTCAAGTCAATCTAATGGCCAGTTAGATTGAGCACGAGTGTGGAGCTGGGTTCTGTCGGTCGCGATCCGATGCTCCGAGGCTTTGCAGGACTGAACCCAGAGTTCCATGGCAAAACACCCCAGCTTTATAGTTGTAAATTTCCATTTGAGTCCATGCATTTTGCAATGTCATCCTGTCATCATTAGTCCTTAAGTGGTGTTATCATTTGATGGTTATTGTTGGGCTTCCCATCGTTATCTCTTATTTGTTGTCTCGCCTTCGGGGGTGCCTGCCTCACCTCTGAGGTCCTCAATGCTGCTAACATGTTTAACATCGGATACAATGGATGTTTTCTGATTGTCTCCTGGTCTTTTCAAGTTTCTCACTTTTTCTTGACCATCTGGACATTTGTGATGGCTTTCACACCTTATCTTTTTCTGATGCATGCATGCCTCATTCACACAAACAATCTCTTACAGAAACCTTCAAAGGTATACAGACAGCAGTATTGTATATTCAGCAGAATACATTGTAAATCAAGCCTTGCTAAATCTTATAACTAAAACAATTCACATTGGGGCTTCAGGCCCTCAACATTCCGCTAATCTTTTTAACATAGATACAATAGAGAATCCTGTCTCTTACTTCCTAATTTGTAATACATATAGGAAACCATAGTAGCTTTATAACTTATTTTAAAACAAAAGGGTGACCATAATCACTCATAAGGATTGTTCTGGTCTGTCATTCCTTTCTGCTATTCAAAAAGGGTGGCTGACAAGATGAAATCAAATTATACATTAATTCTTATAGTACATTATAAAATCCAGCTTCTACAGCCGCCCTCCCCGCGGCGCTCCGGCCGGGGTCGCCGCCCTCCCCGCGGCGCTCCGGCCGGCCGGGGAGAGCGGGGCCCCGGCCAGGTTCGCCGTCCTCCCCAGCCGCGCTCCCCGCAGGGGGGGGCGGGGGCGGCGGGAGGCTTTTTTGCCTAGGGCAGCAAAAAAGCCAGAGCCAGCCCTGCACAGCGTTTAATAGGCTGCTGCGCCATCACACAGCTTAGAGGGAACTGAGAATACCAAGAAGTTTTTGGTAGGGGGGGGGGGGGGGGGGGGGGGGGTTGCTGTTGTTTTGGTTAAGGTTCTGTGTGTCTAACACAGAACCATTGGGGAAGAGGGGGCAGAGAGACTCAAGAAATCCAAGGAGAAGCCTGGAAGCACAGCATGACCCTGGGAGAAGATAAAGAGAGAGCTTTGGGATCAGATGCTGGCTAAAGAGGCTTAGGACTGCAAGCAAAGATGCTATCCCCTGATTTTGTGTCCTCCTGCATTTGGAGAAGCAGGACTTTGTACAATCCTTGTAATTAAACAAGATTGCATAAAAGAAAATGCCAGACTCAGTCATCAATTTCTACTCCTAACTGAAACATAAGAACTACCATATTGGGTCAGACCAAAGGTCCATCTAGCCCAGTATCCTGTCTTCTGACAGTGGCCAATGCCAGGTGCCCCAGAGGGAATGAACAGAACAGGTAATCATCAAATGATCCATCCCCTGTCGCCCATTCCCAGCTTCTGGTAAACAGACGCTAGGGACACCATCCCTGCCCATTCTGGCTAATAGCCATTGATGGATCTATCCTCCATGAATTTATCTAGCTCTTTTTGAACCCTGTTATAGTCTTGGCCTTCACAACATCCTCTGGCAAGGAGTTCCACAGGTTGACTGTGCATTGTGTGAAGAAATACTTCCTTTTTTTGTTTTAAATCTCCTATTAATTTCATTTGGTGGCCCCTAGTTCTTGTGTTACAAGGAGTAAACAACATCTTCCCTTATTTACTTTTTCCACACCAGTCATGATTTTATAGCCCTCTATCATATCCCCCTTAGTCGTCTCTTTTCCAAGCTGAAAAGTCCAAGTCCTATTAATTTCTCCTCATACGGCACCCATTTCATACCCCTACTCATTTTTGTTGCCCTTTTCTGAATCTTTTCAAAGTCCAATATATCTTTTTTGCAATGGCATGACCACATCTGCATGCAGTATCAGGGCAGCTCTAGCTTTTTTGCCGCCCCAAGCATGGCAGGCAGGCTGCCTTCAGCGGCATGCCTGCGGGAGGTCCCCGGTCCCGCGGATTCAGCGGCTTGCCTGCGAAACGTCCGCCAGTCCCACGGCTTTGGCGTACCCGCCGCCGAATTGCCGCCGAATCCGCAGGACCGGCGGACCTCCCGCAGGCATGCTGCCTGACTGCTGCCCTCGCTTGAAGCAGTGGTGCCTGGAGCCGCCGCTGTGCAGTATTCAAGCCTAGCAGGCTGGTAGGCTCAGCACCCACACGGTCAGCACACAGTCCCCCAAACGGACCACAGTCCAGCAGCAAGCACACCACAAGGTCCAAACTTTGAGTAGCCACTCAAGTCAAAAGGGGGTAAAGCAATATATATTAGTATGGGCAGAGCACATATGAATAGAAAATACTCCATGTAAGTGGGTAAAGCACCATACAAAATCTTCTCAAATGTGTAATCAAAAGGAGCTGTCCTGTCTGGATATAATTTTACATATCTTTCAGCTAACTTGGAGATACCATTCTAGTCCTCAGAGACCCATTACTCCTGAAGGCATTCTGCACCAAACAAAAAATTCTGTGCCAAAAAATTAAAAATCCTGCATATAATATTTAAAAATTCGGCACGTTTTGTCAATAAATGACTTCTGAGGCTCCAGCATGGCAGTGGGGAGCACAAGCCACTGGCTGTAAAAAGGTGAGAGATCACCCTGTAGCTCTCCCCCCCCCCCAAACACGGACTCAGTGGTGAAGCTGCACCCAACCCTGACACAGCGCAAGGCCTGGGCCTGCCCCAGAAACACCCTGGGGCCCTGCCCCTCTGCGCCAGGTGCGGGGCAGGCAGGCTCAACCAGGTAGGATCCAAATGTGGAGGGGCTCAGTGTGGGGGCATCCAGGTGAGGGGTGAGAGGATTCTGGGTGCGACAATCCGGGTGCAGGCAGCTCAGTGGGGAGTCTAGGTGAGGGGGGATCTAGATGCACAGAGGTACACTGCAGTCTCCCCTCTGGGTGAATTGCAGTAATGCATAATGGGAGTCTCATGACCACAGCACATTATGGGAAATTAAATCTGGCCAAAGAACTCAGCCTATACTGGAGAATGGGGACATGAGTCACCGTGACAGCTCAGGGGACACAGATTAATGTTGAAATAAGCCAAAACAAAACTTTTCAACCAAATTTTTTCTGGACTCTCCATTCCTTGAAAATTTTCAATATTTTGTTTTGTCCTGATTCAAGAAGAAAAATTTTGAAATATCTGTATTTCCTTCATGGATTCAAACATTTTTCTACCAGCTCTACTAAATATTAATTTAGGTGCCTTTCTTTAGGCACCCATGTTTGAAAACATTGACTTTAGTGTGCCAAAAGATATATCTGCAACTTGCACTATTTTGGTACACAAATCAAAATAAAGTCCTATTATAATTTATAAAGTGCAACAAAACCCACAATGAATCTGGCTGTCATACTCTGAGGAGTCTTAACCCAAAAGCCACACAACCCTATTAGTTACAAAAATGATATATCATTCCTAATTGTAGGTAGGTGTATGCACAGGATAAAAGTGACATTAACATACAATAGGATGTTATGAGAAGCAGGAACTGTCATTTACTGTATGTTTGTACAGGGCCCCATGGAGATCTCCAGGCACTACTGCAAGGTGAGTTTAAAATAAATACTAATAAATCATAAACATGAAATAGAATTTGGATTTCATATTAAAGCCCCAATTCAGCAATCAATAGGACTATTAACATGCTTAAAGTTAAGCATGTGCTTAAGCACTTTGCACACCCACAGCCTGATCCTGCATACCCAATGCATTCAAAACTCTCACTGAAGGGAACTAGGAGTTTTAGGAATGCAAGATTAACTTGGTAGATGAAGTGTTTCTGTATTGTGGGATGCACATACCTGACATACTATTTGAAAGAAATGTAGCTGCTTTACTATTAGTGGAGACCCTCTTTTAAATACATTAATATAATTGTTTCCATTCTACATGGCATAACAATGACTCTGGGCGACATTTTAAAAAGTAGGTCCCTCAGTGGGAAAAGGAGGAAGACTTCCTCCATTTCTTTGGGCATGATTTAGACATAAATAGTCCAGTATATAATTAATACATTAATTCCCTCTTTGCTTTCTCCCATCACCTAAAAACCAGTTGTAATAGAATGGTAAATTGAACAGAGTGGCAACATTTAAGATTAGGAGATATTTTATTAGCTTTCAATAATTGCTGGCGAAATAGGCCAATATTTTGCAATACCTAATTATGCTAATACTAAAGATTCACCAGACCTGCTGAAGAAAATGAGAGAGACTTGGAAGTAAAAACAACATTAATTTTGTTACCCAAGTCCTAGAATTTTCCTTGGATGTCACTTTTAGTATTCTTTAATTAGTGAGCTATGAATTGTGGGGGGGGGGGGGGAAATGCTGACACTGGAAAATTAAAGAAAAAAATTCTGCCTTTGGCTGTATCGTCCTCTAGATTTTTATACTGCAAGATCTCTACCCCTTCAGGTTCCCCCTCCCCTCCAAGGGAACAGAGGGAAAGAGAGAGAGAGAGAGATCCTGCTGCTTCTAGGCTCTTCCTCCAGGCAGGGGAAAAGGGAGACCCTGCCCCAGTTTCTATTTCCCTAGCCTGATTCTGGGGGAAACTGTTCAGTCCCCTCATACCCCATAGTGAGGAGAATTGTTGGAAACACAAGGGCTGTCCCTAACTAGGTACAAATGCTGCATGAATATATGCGGTCAGTGCTGTTTCCACACTCTGGCACTTTGAGTGCAGAAGGTTGGGGCCTGCAAAGACTCTAAAAATACTTACCACTCCAGGCTTGTATTAAACTCCCAAGGCTACAGCTTTTCTCAGACCTTGGATGGGTAGATGCTGCCACCACCCAAGTGCAAAACCCCTTTGGGAACCCAGGAAGGCACACTTGGGAATTCCTTCCTGTGGAGTACCCTCAAGCCCTTTCACCCCCATCCAGGGAAGAGCGGAGAAAGAAAAACAAAGGAAATCAGCTGTTGCCACCAGCTAATTAAACATGTGCACAAACCTCTTAGGACACAAAAAATCCAATTCTGTTCTTTAAAAAAGGTAAATTTTATTAAAAAAGAGGAAGAAAATACATCTGGGAACTCAGGCTATTGCTAGATTTAAAAAGAGCAACTACAATGATTAAGCATCAAGAATAGTTTCTTGAGGTCCAGCTTAAAGGTTACAAGCAAAACAAAAGCACCTGGGGTTAGCACAGAGGAGTCCACAAGCCATAAAGAAATAAAAAAAAGAGAAGCCTAATTGCGTCTTCCTAGACATTTCCTGACCTACTTACATATCTGGGGTTTCAAATGAGGAGTTTCTAGGTATGAGACCAATGATTTTTCATACCTGGCCCCAAGCTTCTTACATCATAGTTGCAGTCCTGTCTGCCTCTCTCCAGAGAATGACAGACAGATAAAAGGGGAGTCTTGTTTCAATTTTTAAAAGTTCTAGCCTTCCCTTGGCTCTTTTGGCCAGGTGCCCACTCACTTCCTTTTACCAAGGCAGAGCAGTGAGACTTTGTAACCCTTTACAGGTAGAGCAATTAGAGAACAGCTACTAAGAGGGATTTTATAGCTACTGGCTGGCTGAGTGTCCATAAAAGGGAGCTACTCCCTCCCCTTCATTTATCACATATGCACATGAACGTGTATGTATTTGGACTGGCTGTGGACGTGCTTGGGGACATGTACTCTTTTCAGATACATTTATTCCCTTGTCCCTATTGTCTTCCTCATGTCATATCCAATCACACAAGATAATGTGGTGTCACTTCACTACATTGTAACACCTAGCATGACAAGCACTGAAACTGGTAATTCCTTGGACTCCTTAGACCATTCTGTATTGTCCTTGCTGGTTCCTTTTTCCTAGCATACACTTCACACAGGGGCAGCCCATTTTTTTCC
Source organism: Terrapene triunguis (assembly GCF_002925995.2). Classification (NCBI taxonomy): domain Eukaryota; kingdom Metazoa; phylum Chordata; order Testudines; family Emydidae; genus Terrapene; species Terrapene triunguis. The sequence continues at coordinate 14,831,217 of NW_020664562.1, read as the reverse complement.
TTTTTTCTTTCCAATATCTGAGTCTTGGAGTTCCCTACAATAGTCTAGTTTTCTTATCTGTGCTTCCTGTGCTTGAATTCTTTCCCTTTGGATTCCACTAAAGCCTTTAAATGTTAGATTTCTGATTGGGCCTGGGCCAGTTTTTGATCTTTAACCTGTAGATGGAAGCTGGTTATTATTCTGGGGGTTAATTTTCTTTTATTGGCCTTCAGTTTTCTTCTCAGCAAGATCAGCTTCTGCAGCCTGGATTTCAATTTGCATTTCTACATTTGACGTTCAGGGAGGAGGAATTTAGAAGTCCAAGAGTTGTTTGTCTGATTCCCATTTCTTGTGAACTCTTCCCAGTTCTCTGATCTTATTACTATAGTCCTGCAAATCTTAAAATCATAGAATATCAGGGTTGGAAGGGACCTCAGGAGGTCATCTAGTCCAACCCCCTGCTCAGAGCAGGACCAATCCCCAGACAGATTTTTGTCCCAGATCCCTAAATGGCCCCCTCAAGGATTGAACTCACAACCCTGGGTTTAGCAGGCCAATGCTCAAACCACTGAGCTATCCCTCCCCCAATCTTGCTTTGGGGGCTTTATGATTTGCACCAATTTTTGGGTTACAGACTCTTGACCTTGTAAATCTAATTTTAACTAACTATTTGAGTCCTTCTTTGCAGATTCTAGGGAGAATTTAATAGATTCACTATTCTTAAGCTCAATTGTACTAGCAAAAGGTAAATAAGCAACTAAATTCATTTTAACTGGAGAGGTCCAGATATACTGTCACAGTCAAACTCATGATATATTCCTAGCATCAAACACGCGATCTTATTGTGCTCAGGAAATCCATTGAAGTTTATGCTGAAATTTATAAATATGATTGCTAACTCTGCTCTCTAATTCACTATGCAGTTAACATTTCAAATAGATGCATATATCCTAAGCATCGTGAATGTCAATAGTTAATCGAGAAAAATTGATCACTGTACTCCCATGACTTCTGTTATCACCACCAATGGGATGAAAATTGATCAATACTGATGTGACAAATGTGGGGATTTTCTGTAATATTTTTATGAACTATCTGTATGACTCTGTACCTATCCACTTCACATTAATGCCCATTGGAGTGGGGAGTGTGTGGGGGGGGGTGAATTAATTTTCTCCCTGGGAGATGGAGAGATCAGGGCTAGCATTTGAGACATACATCTACTAGGTCTGTCTGGGCTGGAATCAACACGTTTGAATGGAAGACCTTACAGAGTCAATGGAAGCCTCAATAACCACACATTTACTCCCAGAAAAAGTTACTTTCCCCCTCACCTCTCTGCAGGGAAGCAGAACAAAAATTCCCTAGCCAGAGAAAAAAGGCAAGATGTATCATGTGACTGGATGTTAAGGTTGGTGGTGCAGACAGAGCAGGGGCAGAGGGATTAGGAAAGCCAACTGGGATCTGAAAACAGCACAGATCTTGTGCCAGGGCCTCCACCCATATGGACTCTGTCTTAAATTTACCTTTCCCATTCTAGCATAAGGATTCTCCAATGCTGTATTCCAGGTCAATAAGAAAAGCTACCTTGTTTTGAAAAGGCTGCCTTGCATGACTGCAGATACTCACTATTTGCATTGCTCCTTAAGAAGGAAAAGCCTGTCTCGGGAATCTGATCTTGGTTGGACTCCTGTTGTGAGCCACTGTGAGAAATAAGGAGTGCTAGTGTGCGACAGCCCAGGCTATAACCCAGATCCTGTAAATCCACACAGCCTCTTCGGAGGGTGGGGCAGGGGAAATCTTATGGACACATTCATTTTTATGTCCTGCTGTTGTCTTAGTAAAGAAGGGATATTTCTCTTGGAACCCCATGCTGGCCTGTGTGAAAGATGTGGGTCTGAATGGTGGTGCATGTTAGGCAAGGTTAGGGTTTATGTCATATCATAGCTCTAACCAATACAATTTATACTATAACGGAAACATGTCGCTATTAATGACAAAGAATTTTTGCATCAGTTTTGAAGGCTTCAGCATCACACTCTACATTCTCTACCTGCCCACGATGATGGCAAAGCCTCATTTGACTCTGTAGCTGTTGTGGGATGGTTGAAAACGGACAGTGAAATCCTCGTTCATTAAAGTCAATGGCAGTTTTGCCACTGACTTCAGTGGGGCTGGGATTTCACCCTGAATGTATTCTAGTATCATGTGTGTAGAGTGGGTAAAGAGTTCCTGATCCTCCACAGTTACCAGAGAAAACCAGGATGTGTTGCAGCAGGGAGCTTAACAAATATAGGAATTTCCTGGCTATGGAGTTCTCTAATTACTGCTTAAAGCATGGCTCTGTGTTTGCATCCTCACACTACATGGTATCAGAAGTGATGTGAATCCTGCTCTCTAAACAAGGAGTAAAGGAAAGAAAAGAACTCCCCAACCAGGCAGTTCCCAACAAAATCCCCAAAAGTATGTTCATATTCTTGTGCAGAATTTGAAATGGGGATTATTTTACTAAATGTCAATTTTCTCCGTTAAAAGATTTGCAATAATGTTTCCATTATTAGCATTATTGTCCTCCAGATGTATCCCTCTGCACTACATTAACTAACTGTCTAGAAGAGCAGCTATGAACCATTTTTATGAATATCATTCCTCCACTGGGATCATTCAGGAATCTCCTTTATTTGACTTTCATGGATTGCCAAGTGACTGTAGGTAAAGCAGTTCATCATATCACTAATGGGTAAATATCCCTCTCTCTCTTACCTGTTAGATATTTTCTAAGATAATTTGAATTAAATTGGTTTAATGGGAATTATATTAGGTAATGCAAGTGTCATGAGCCATAGCTAGATCTACAGTAGTAACAAATTGGTCTACAGACACGTTTCATTCATGCACTTAGTTTTGGAAACTTGGTGTTCTGAAGACAGAAATATAAATATTCCCTTGCGCTTTTTACCATTCTGCAATTGTTTTAAAGTTACCTCCATCTACTTTTGTAGATGTTCACCTACTCTCACATGGCTGACAAGCTTTCCTCGATGGACACCAAATTCTAGCATGGGAAAATACTGAAGCTGCTATAGTATAAATGAGAGATCCATGCATTAGTGTTACTTTTCATTAAAAAATTGGAGATGTATGAAACAGAATGAGTGAGCTCTGGAATTTCAGATAAACCACTGCATGGCAGCTAATCTTCCCATTAAATAATTTGGGTTTTAAGAGATTCATGTGCACAAAAGGTCAAAAACTAGAGTTTGTCTGTACATTTCACAGAAACATACAGACTTGATTTATCACTACATTTCTGAGGACCCAAAAAGAGCTAAAAAATGTTTTGCACATCTATAGCATCTTCCATCCAAGGATAAATTAAAAATACAGTTGCAATCAGCAAGTTCTTATCCCACGAGATAGTGTTCATAACAAGAAAGTAAAATAAGATACAGAAGCAAAAAAGTAAACAGAAAATGTCCTAATTTGAGGTTTGTTCATCAGGGGCTAGACAGCACTTTGGAACCTCTCAAAAACTTCAAATATTAATGCCTAAAATTGCCCAACACCAATGTGTGGTCCCATATAAGGGTAAAGATTATTAATCCCCATTTTATAGTTTGCAAAAACTGTGGTACAGAGGGGCTAAGTTGCCCAAAGTCTGAGGCAGAACCATTTATAGAATTTAGAACTCCTGATGCCTGGTTCTGTGATTGTCTTCTTCATAACTACAGTTTAGCAAATATGAACCAGTTAACAATTTGAAGGGTTTTTTTTTTTTAAACTCAAAACAAAATTGGAGTGGGCAAGTTCTTTGAGATTCTGTAGACAACACAAAAATACCTTGTTAACGGACACAACTGAGTAGAAATAGAAAGATCATCCTAAATGATTGTTCTAATTAGATGAGTCAGGATTACATTAGGCTGGTATAGATCCATGTTTATTTCATGAGCTGCTTTTAAAATAAGCAACGAAGAAAGAATAAAAACATTAAAATAACCATAAAAATACGAGATCTGAGCAGCAGTAGCTGGAAATATACATAGGGCTGCACAGCATAACATTTATATTCACAAATACAAACACATGAACTGACAGTAGTTACTGGTAAGCCACACACAGGGTGACATCCTGGCCCTACTGAAGTCAATGGAAGCTAGTAAAAAGAGGCAAGAGCAGGAGGAGCTCTGGTATAGGAGGCCTGGTCTACACTATGAGCTTAATTTGAATTTAGCAGCGTCAAATCGAATTAACCCTGCACCCGTCCACACAACGAAGCCATCCATTTATTTTGAAATAAAGGGCTCTTAAAATCGATTTCTGTACTACTCCCCGACGAGTGGAGTAGCGCCGAAATCGATATTGTCATTTCGAATTAGGGTTAATGTGGCCGCAATTCGATGGTATTGACCTCCGGGAGCTATCCCACAGTGCACCATTGTGACCGGTCTGAACTCGGATGCACTGGCCAGGTAGACAGGAAAAGCCCCGCGAACATTTGAATTTTATTTCCTGTTTGCCCAGCATAGGAGAGCACAGGTGACCACAGAGAGCTCATCAGCACAGGTAACCATGCAGGCCGATAATCGAAAAAGAGCACCAGCATGGACCGTACGGGAGATACTGGATCTGATCGCTATATGGGGAGAGGATTCAGTGCTAGCAGAACTTCATTCGAAAAGACAAAATGCCCAAACTTTTGAAAAAATCTCCAAGGGCATGATGGAGAGAGGCCACAATAGGGACTCAGATCAGTGCCACGTGAAAGTCAAGGAGCTCAGACAAGCCTATCAGAAAACAAAGGAGGCAAATGGTCGCTCTGAGTCAGAGCCGCAGACATGCCGCTTCTATGCTGAGCTGCATGCAATTCTAGGGGGGGCCGCCACCACTACCCCACCTCTGACTGTGGATTCCGAGGCGGGGGTAATCTCATCAGCCACACCTGAGGATTCTGCGGACGGGGGAAGAGGAGGAGGAGGACGACGAGCTTGCGGAGAGCACACAGCACTCCGTTCTCCTCAACAGCCAGGATCTTTTTCTCAGCCTGACTGAAGTACCCTCCCAAGCCGGTATCCCAGACCATGACCCCATGGAAGGGATCTCAGGTGAGTTTACCTTTGAAAATATAAAACATGGTTTAAAAGCAAGCGTTTTTTAATGATTAATTTGCCCTGAGGACTTGGGATGCATTCGCAGCCAGTACAGCTACTGGAAAAGTCTGTTAACGTGTCTGGGGATGGAGCGGAAATCCTCCAGGGACATCTCCATGAAGCTCTCCTGGAGGTACTCCAAAAGCCTTTGCAGAAGGTTTCTGGGCAGTGCAGCCTTATTCCGTCCTCCATGGTAGGACACTTGACCACGCCATGCTAGTAGCAAGTAATCTGGTATCATTGCATGACAAAGCCTGGCAGCGTATGGTCCCAGTGTTGTTTGGCATTCAAGCAACATCCGTTCTTTATCTCGCTGTGTAATCCTCAGGAGAGTGATATCGCTCATGGTAACCTGGTTGAAATATGGGAATTTAATTAAGGGGACAGAGGTGGCCGTTCCTACTGGGCTGTTTGCCTGAGGCTGAAAAGAAATCCTTCCCTGCAGTTAGCCAAGTGCGGAGGGGGTGGGGAAATTGGCGCTGAGCTTTTCACGTTTGGCTAGCAGGGATCTTCCCTGATACCAGCCACTCGGTGGGGGGGAGGGGTACAGCGATCATACCAGAGAATTGGATGGGGGGGGGTTTAGTTTGTTTTCTGCTGCTGAAGGGTAACAGGAAAACCGCAGCACTCAATGGGCTTTGCTTGGTATGTGGGAAAGGAGGGCGCAGAAGCCGAAAGACAATGGCTTACCATGGCCGCATGCAAGCCGAATTCTGTTGCCCGGACCTGCGTCTGTGACTCTAACACCAAAGCCACAGGCACTCAATATTAAGATGCAAAATGCGACCTTGTACTGAAATCACATGTGCTATGTAATGTGAATAGTGTTGTTCACCGTGAAAGTGTATAAGCATTGTTCTGTAAAATGTATCATTTTAAAAACTTCTCTCCTTTTTTCCATCCCTCCAGCAGCTGCAAATTTTTCAAGCCTCCCTCCTCCGTCCCGAAGGCTATCTCAGATAAGGCGGCGGAGAAAGAGGACGCGAGACGAGATGTTCTCAGAAATAATGGAATGCACCCGCAATGAAAGAGCTCATTTGAATGAGTGGAAGGACACGGTATCTAAGTACAGGAAAGATGCCAGTGAACGTGAGGTCATGAGGGACACTCGAGATGAGAGGTGGCAGGCTGCAACGCTGGGGCTGCTACGTGATCAAACAGACATGCTCTGGCGTCTGGTGGAGCTTCAGGAACGACAGCAGGATAACAGAGTGCCGCTGCAGCCGCTGTATAACCTCCCTCCCCTCTCACCATGTTCCATAGCCTCCTCACCCAGACGTGTAAGAACGCGGGGAGGGGGGGGGGAGGCTCCGTGCACCCTCCCAGTCCACCCCAGTGGACAGCCCAACCAAAAGGCTGTCATTATATTGAATTTTTTCAGTGGCCTTTTACTTCCCTCCTATCCTCCTCCCAAACCCCACCCGGGCTACCTTGTCGGTTCTCTCCTTATGTTTATAAATCAATTAATAAAGAATACATGATTTTTAAACCATAGTGACTTTATTTCCTTTAAAAGCAAGCTGTGATTTAAAGGGGGAGGGTGGTTTGCTTACAGGGAATGAGTCAATCAAGGGGGCGGGTTTTCAACAAACAGAACTTTCACACCGTAGCTTGGCCAGTTATGAAACTGGTTTTCAAAGCTTCTCTGATGCGCAGCGCTTCCTGGTGTGATCTTCTAATCACCCTGGTGTCTGGCTGTGCATAATCAGCAGCCAGGCGATTTGCCTCAGCCTCCCACCCCGCCATAAAGGTCTCCCCCTTACTCTCACAGAGATTGTGGAGCACACAGCAAGCACCAATAACAATGGGGATATTGGTTTGGCTGAGGTCTGACCAAGTCAGCGACCTTTTAAACGTCCAAATGCACATTCTACCACCATTCTGCACTTGCTCAGCCTGTAGTTGAACAGCTCCTGACTCCTGTCCAGGCTGCCTGTGTATGGCTTCATGAGCCATGGTATTAAGGGGTAGGCTGGGTCCCCAAGGATAACTATAGGCATTTCAACATCCCCAACGGTTATTTTCTGGTCCGGGAAGTAAGTCCCTTGCTGCAGCCATTTAAACAGAGTAGTGTTCCTGAAGACACGAGCATCATGAACCCTTCCCGGCCAGCCCACGTTGATGTTGGTGAAACGTCCCTTGTGATCCACAAGTGCTTGCAGCACCATTGAAAAGTACCCCTTGAGGTTTATGTACTGGGTACCCTGGTGTTCCGGTGCCAAGATAGGGATATGGGTTCCATCTATCGCCCCACCACAGTTAGGGAATCTCATTGCAGCAAAGCCATCCACTATGACCTGCACATTTCCCAGAGTCACTACCTTTCGTAGCAGCAGCTCAGCGATTGCTTTGGCTACTTGCATCACAGCAGCCCCCACAGCAGATTTGCTCACTCCAAATTGATTCCCAACTGACCGGTAGCTGTCTGACGTTGCAAGCTTCCACAGGGCTATCGCCACTCGCTTCTCAACTGTGAGGGCTGCTCTCATCTTGGTATTCTGGTGCTTCAGGGCAGGGGACAGCAAGTCACAAAGTTCCATGAAAGTACCCTTACGCATGCGAAAGTTTCGCAGCCACTGGGAATCGTCCCACACCTGCAACACTATGCGGTCCCACCCGGGCCCAGAATCAGCATTCCACGGCTATAACCTGCCCCATTAACAGCATGATCTCCAAAGCGCCGGGGCCCGTGGTTTGATAGAATTCCATGTCCATGTCCTCATCACTCTCGCCGCCGCGCTGCTGTAGCCTACTCCTCGCCGCCTGGTTTTGCAGGTTCTGGTTCAGCATAAACTGCAAGATAGCGCGCGAGGTGTTTACAATGTTCATGACTGCTGTCTTGAGCTGAGCGGGCTCCATGCTTGCCGTGGTATGGCGTCTGCACTGTTCACCCAGGAAAAAGGCGCGAAACGGTTGTCTGCCGTTGCTTCCCTGGAGAAAGGGGGAGGATGTGTGACAGTGTACCCCATAAGGCTTTATGGGGGGGTGTTTATAAATGTATGTATGATATAACTGGAATATGTTTTGTGCTGCCTGTGCCATGTAACATATCTCCACAAAGGTTATGGTCTACTATATCTATTCATCCTATTTGTACATATATATATCATTTTCTACTTGAGGTTAAGAATATGGGCTGTATGTTTGCTTGGTTTCTAAGTAAGCTTTGTGAGGCATTTGGTCAGCTTCTTTAGGAAGGAATTCACCAGGTTAAGTACCTGATCAGGAAACACTTGGGGAACAATGCATCTTGGAATGCTCCAATTCACATAAGAAGTCTTCCTGGAGACAGGCAAGATACCATGTGGACAATGGCTTCGGCCTGTAAAGACTGAGTCATGCAGGGGCATGTGACTTGCCCAGGTGACTCCAGGACTCGATCTTGGAGCTGGACTTTGCATAGGAGGGAGAAGGGGGGTCTCCACCCACAAGAGAGTCTATTTAAACCTGGGGGAGACCCCTCCATTTTGTCTTCAGCTGGCTAAAGAAGGAGCCTCTCCATCCCCCCAGGATACTTGAAGGAAACTAGAACAAAGGACAGTAACTACAGGGGGTGAGAGTGATTGCTGGACCCAGGCTGAAAGGAGATTAGCCTGTAAAAGGGAGCATTTGGGAACTGGTGAGGAACTTATCTGTATTTAGTTTGATTAGACATAGATTGCACGTTTTATTTTATTTTACTTGGTGACTTACTTTGCTCTGTCTGTTACTACTTGGAACCACTTAAATCCTACTGTCTGTATTTAATAAAATCACTTTTTGTTTAGTAATCTACTCAGAGTATGTATTAATACCTGGGGGAGCAAACAACTGTGCATATCTCTCTATCAGTGTTATAGAGGGCGAACAATTTATGAGTTTACTCTGCATAAGCTTTATGCAGGGTAAAACGGATTTATCTGGGTTTAGACCCCATTGGGAGTTGGGCATCTGAGTGCTAGAGACAAGCACACTTCTGTGAGCTGTTTTCAGGTAAACTTGCAGCTCTGGGACAAGCGATTCAGACCCTGGGTCTGTGTTGGAGCAGACGGGAGTGTCTGGCCTGGCAAGACAGGGTGCTGGAGTCCTGAGCTGGCAGGGAAAACAGGAATAAAAGTAGCCTTGGCACATCGGGTGGCAGCTCCCAAGGGGGTTTCTGTGATCCAACTCGTCACAAGATGTACCCAGAACCACCCGCGACAATGTTTTTGGCCTCATCAGGCATTGGGATCTCAACCCAGTATTCCAATGGGTGGAGGAGACTGCGGGAACTATGGGATAGCTATGGAATAGCTACCCACAGTGCAACGCTAGCCCCGGTACATGGACGCACACCGCCGAATTAATGTGTTTAGTGTGGCCGCATACATTCGACTTTATACAATCTGTTTCCAAAATTCAAATTCTGTAAATTCGGATTAATCCTGTAGTATAGACATACCCGGAGAGACCTTCAAGTCTAGGGAAAGGAGGAGGAGGAAAACTCTCACTCTGCTTTTAGCTAAGGAGGGGGAACTGTGCTCCTAACGTGTTACCCCGACCTTGATCCTGCTCAGCAACTGCAGTTTGCAGATCAGCTGTCAAGACAGACTCTGATGTGACTGACCCAGCACCTCTAGCCTGTTTGAATTGTTTGCACCAGGGCTCTTTATAAATTGTTGGTTCAACCCTCTAAATTGCTGGTGAGATTTCCATGTGGATTCATAGGGAAGAACTGGTGAGATAGCTACCTGGTCAGTTACTCGCACCCTCACATTTGGCAATACCAATTAGACCTGTCTTTATCTGCTGCCATTTATTGGCCAGTAGCTGCACCAAGCACCACTGAATGGTTAGCTTGACTCCTTTGTTTCATTTCTTGCAACATCTGCTGTCTCTAATTGCTGTTGCTCAGTAGGATGGGAGAAGAGGGAAGTACAACAGAAAATATGCATGGGTAATTATATTTGTTCTTGTCCTCTCTAATCCCATCCTACATCCCTCTTGCCTCCCTGCCTCCGAATATTTTTTATGCCCTCATTATTTTGCTCTAGACGTCTTCAACTAGCAAAGAAGTGGGTGGATCGGTGTTTACGTACTTGCCTTGACAGATCTTTTGCCTCCCTGCTTCTGGTAGGCAGAGCCATAATAATCTCTGCAATTGTTGGGTAGAATATGATAAAGTGGTGACTAAACCAGGAAAAATTTACTGGTGAATAATTTTCCACAGCGTTAATCATTGTCTGAGCACCTCACGAACATTACTGATTGTCGTCAGTTCACAGATGGGGAAAGTGAAGCAATGAGAGGTTAAGTAACTTACCCAGTCACTTAGGCCTGGTCTACACTGGGGAGGAGGGGTCGATCTAAGTTACGCAACTTCAGCTATGTGAATAATGTAGCTGAAGTCGACGCACTTAGACCTACTCACCGCGGTGTCTTCACTGTGGTGAGTCAACTGCTGCCGCTCCCCAGTCGACTCCACCTGCGCCTCTTGCGGTGGAGTACAGGAGTCGACGGGAGAGCGCTCGGGGGTTGATTTATCGTGTCTAGACTAGACACAATAAATTGACCCCTGCTGGATTGATCACTGCCCGCCGGATCGGCGGGCAGCGTAGACATACCCTTTGTGAGTCAGGGAGGGAATCAGGAGAAAAACACACGAGTCTTGACACCCAGTCCCTTCCCCTAACTACTGGGCACAGTGCTTCCTGCTTCACCAAATTCTTGTAAGTCCAAAATCAAACATCTACAAGCATTTTCCAGCCAAAAAATACTTCAAATAAGCTTACTCCAAATCCATTTTACATTACACTTTCCAGAACGTCATCTTTTGCGTGGAGTCTCATGATACATATCACAAGAGGCTCGGAGTACTTCATATATGTGATTCTATTCTTCTTTTGCTGGTTCCCATCCTACTCTTGAATCTAAGGCTGGGGGGTAATCCACAGTTACCCCATTTCTGAGTGGATGCTGTAAGAGCCAAAGTAATGCAGATTGTTTTTGTACTTTAGAAAAATAATAGTAAATGCTCCAAATTTTTGCAAAAGAAAGAAGATGGCTATATATTATTTGCCACTTTGATTTTTTGGTTGGATTTATTAGCGCTTATATAATCATTTCTATAATAAGCTTATAAATTAATATACAATGTCTTTTGCAGCTGTAGAATTAAATTTATTCCCAAATGCCTTGGTTTCTGACACAATTAGGTTTTGATACATGGATGTTTCTGCTTACTAGAAACTTGGTAGTGAAGGACTCTACATTTTGAATGGCCTCATAAATATATATTAAATTTAATTTTCTAAGACACAAAGACCATTTTCCTCGTATTTGGGTGGTTTGGGGGCTGGTTGAGAGAAACATTTTCTATAAATATTTTTGTTGTGTACAACTAATTAGTTCATAAATCAATATGTCCCAGTATGGTGCAGTTTATCCAAAAGCCAGCAAAAATGGTTGAACATAACTGAATTCTTCAGATTTTTACCTCTCTCTAGTGCATACTTCTTACCAGACTATTAACTTTTCTGTACCTATTTAGCTGGTCAGTAAGCATTTAGTAGTGCCTCCGCATTTTCTCATTCTACTTCCTAAAATTTTATTCCTATTTTTTTCCTTCCACTTCATTCTTTATCCTAATACATGCACCACTCCAAGCAATTTTAAATCATTACTAAACATGCTCCAAGTATTTTCTGTATTCTGTGGTATCCTGATGTGAAACCATTAAGCAATAATCAATAGTAAGAATCACAGAACGAGCATTCTGAGTCTGTAGTGAAAACTCCCATAGTTTTCCATCTTCAGCTCTCTAACAAAAGCATCTCTCGGTAAGCAGGTGAAAGGAGATATGAAAGCTACAAATATAAGTTCCTGATAGATGGCATGTTTCTTTATACGGGCTCAGCTGATCAATTTAGGCTCCATCAATGTTGGAAAATTTAATCCCACTGTCCCTGCTGTTTCAATTCTGTGGAAAAACAGACCCTTCATTCTCCAAAGGTTGGCTAATCTGCATTCACTGAGGATCTGATCCAAAGTCCATTGAACCCAATAGAAAGCCTTCCATTGATTACAACGGGTTTTGAATCAGGCCTTAAATTAACTTGAACAATAACAACTTCAAGAATAGATTAAACCACAACCACCACAGAAGCATTATCCCACGAATGCTATTTTATACACATTTGTACAGGTCCATTTATTGTGCATTATCCTACTTCAACATTGAAATTGTCCTCATCGGAATGTTTTCACAGCCACAGCACTATTCGTGACAAACATCTTCATTTTAAAATCACACCTATATGGCAGGCACCATTTCTATGTAGCTGACAAAAGGAACTCCCTAGCTGAAGCTGTTTTCACCTACTGTTTGTTTGCCAGCAGCATGTTTTTCTGTTTAATCTGTGTTAACATTTTGTTCAGTTATCCTAACTGGCATGTATTTTATCTGATAAACATCCCCTTCTTTTCTTTTTTTCTATACAGAAACATTATTTATGACGTTATTGTTACAGACAACTAAACAGCCAAGAGGGAAACATTTGCTTTCCTACATGTACCAGCACATGCTTTTAAACCTAATTCAGTCTTCTTACAGAAATATATAAAACTTAGTAAAAGTCTTCATGGTGTATCTTTGGACTCCAGTGGGGACAGGGAGCAGGGGTAGAGAAGTAGTAAGTGTTCAGAACAACAGGAAAACCAATGCCATTTCAGGCTTTTTAGCTAACCTATTAGTCAACTTTCTCCTTTTTAGGCCCAATTCATCACGTCTCAACAGTTAAATGAACTAAACGTGTATTTCATAATATGAATCAAATGTATAGCTGAAAGTATGAGAGACTGAAGTCTAATCTGTTTAATTTAGCCACATACTTAAGATTGCGTTCGTGCGAAGGGGGAGGGGGGAGAAAAGATTTTAATTTTCTCTAATTTGTCATGGTTTTCAATTTCATTTGAATGGTTTCTGCTGGAAAGCCTCACTCATTTCATCTCACCTGATCTGCCTGGTGTTCATGAACTCCACTTCATGGTCATTCCCTTCATCCAATCAGGGACCGTTTCACAGTGGGAGACAGTACTATTAACAGTCTTCTTTCTGCCTGGTCTCAGGCTCAGCAACATCCACCAATGACTGGATGTCTAGGAGTCTAATGGACATATCTGGACTTACTAAGTCCCAGTAGTATACTGTGAAGTAGACATCTGTCTCTAAAGAAAAACATCTAACCAACTGTAGAGTCTGAATCCAAACACACACTCATATGCACACTGCACTGTCTAGATGGCCAGTTTTCTTTCCTCCGTGAAAGCTCCGTTTGCCAAGGAACTAAAAGCTCACCAGTCTTTGTAATTGTTTTACTTACTAAAGCACTGAAGTCCTTCTGCCGCCTATACACTTTGTATCGCTGCATGGTTAAGATGTACACAAATTGAGAATAAATCAAATTCACATGATCACTTACCATGTCACTCAGTTGGAGGCTGGAATTTATATCCTGTTTTACCTTTTCTAAGTGATACATTATGGGACCTTCCCCAAGCAAACAGCCTTGGAGATGAACTTTTACTATATATACACACACACCTAGAATGAGTAACTCACATGTTTTCCTCCCTGCCACCACTACTTTACTAAGGTGTTTAAGCCCAGAGCAGTAAAAGGAAAGCCGCTGTACAGAACAGATAGTTCTCTCTGCATTTCCATTCAAGCTCTCAATATCTCTGCTGAGACTGCAAACATGGGAGCCAATTTCCATGTCAACAGGAAGTCTGGCTCACAGCAGATCCATGAGGAGGTAACAATAGTCACAGCATTACAAGGTGGTGGCGCCTACCTGGCCAGTTAATGGCTACCCAGAATGGACTGTCTGTACTCTCACAAAACTAGAGGAAAGAAACATTCAGGAAGATTATGGAAATGTCAGGATCTAGGAGACAAACACCCCAAACAGACTGTCACCAAGTCAATTAGTACCAAATGTTGGTGTTTTTGACATGAACACCTGCCAGTGGGAAATGGACTCGGAGCACTGAATTAATTTCATGCGTGCCACCAAACAGCCAGTAGACAGTACCAAGTTTCAGTCACTACTACCTTGCACTGGATTTGATTTGATGACCTATCAAATGCTCTGGATCCCATTACCAATCCACTTCTATTCAGGATCTATGCTACTGTGAACATATTAAAAAAAAAAAAAACCTTAACACGTTACCTTTCTATGGGTCTCCGACTACGTTTGTATGAAAGTGCTCACAATGTGCTGGGAATTTTCCAGACATATAGGAAGGAATGGTTCCTGTGCACAAACTCAGGACAGAGAGGCAGGTGGACAAAAGTTATGGCCAGAGGCATAGTAAACAGCAATATTTTAATACCAGTTAATTAGATTCACTACTGACAGCAGGGCAGAAATCGCCTTTTAAGAGGAACTAAAATGAGGACAGAGTAAAGACCTTCACAAATAATACATACATATTAATATATTATGTGTGCGCATTTTTACAAACCCATCAATACTTTGGACTGTCTGCCATCTGACGATCTCAAAGTGACTTACAAATATTCACACCTCTATGAAATAGTATTTATATGCATTACACAAACATACACAGAGAATAACTGAATCTCTATCCATCCACTCATTCACAAGGTATTTTTGCTAGCACATTGCTTTTTAACCTAACCAATCTTCTCTTTTGTGCACTTTTCTTGTCTAAAGGACTTTTTCACCCTGCTCCTTACCATGGAGCACCAGGAGGTCTCCCAAGTGCCCTTTGTTAACAGAATCAGCCTTTTATCTGCAGTGTCTCTCGCAATGAAAAAGAGACAGGACTCAGGTGTAGTAAACACAAAAGTGATGCCGTACTGAGGAACACTGGACAGTACTCAGCATCCTAGCTCTGTAACTCAGACAGAGGAGCATAGCTTGTGCTATGTAGCGTAGTCACCCAACCACTAGAACGGGCTGACTCCATACCTGCCTAATTGCCCAACAACGGGAGTCTGCAGGACAACTTGCTTCCCACCACCGCAGTCAGAAGGCACAGGAAGGACAACTCACCCATCTGCATGCCTGCTCAGGAAGGAGACGCAGGATGAATCAACAGATGCTTGGACAGGGGTAGGTGGAAGGATCAGTGAATCTGCATAAGAAAAGAACATGGAATTGATGAGTGTATTCAGGGTGGAGAGGGAGAGGAGTGTGTTTTACCCAGAAAATGTCACAAGTATCACTGAGTGATGTGGAAAATTTTTGGAGGAGCCCCTTGTTAAAATTTGGCAGCACATCACAGCTTCTTAGATCAGCTAAGGTAGTTGATATGTTAATAAACCTTCCTGCTCACAGAACTCTGGAGCAGCTTTCAGAAGTTAGGCTAACCAGACAGCAAGTGTGAAAAATCAGGGCATTTCTTTTTTTGGGGCGGGGGGAAGAAGGGGTGGTATAGTTGTCTATATAAGACAAATCCCCTCATATTGGGGTGTCTGGTCTGGTCACCCTAACATAAGTATAATGTAAAACAGCATTTCTGGTTGCTGAAGGTAATATATAATCAAAGCAATGTAGAATGACTTCAGTAAATTTGTGAACAGGTATGTGTAATAGTGTTGTTTACAGTTTAAAATATCTTCTGGGCAACATCTAGCATGTATGGGTGAGATTTGCAAAATCACTCACTGCTGGCCTAATTCTGATCCCAACATGACCATTTGAAAATCCCAACCTGTGTCTGCCTGTGGCTAGTACATGTAACTTAACTTTATACTTTACTTTTAGCCCTGCTACATAGGGTTTTTCTGCAGAACAGTTTCAACAGCCACAAGATGTAGGATTTTTAAAGCATCTTAACTGAGTTAGGTGCCCAAATCTCATTGAACTGCATAGGAGTTGGGAACCTAACTTTTGGCTTATTTAAAAAGCCCAGCTCTAGTTATTCAATTGTCATAATTTAATAAACACCTAAATTCTATAGGTAAAACACTCTCCCACACTCAGTTTAGCCTGACATCTTGTGGCCACAAAGAACATAACATTCTGCAAACCAAGCATCTGTACACTGTCATTGATGCACATGAGCATGCTAATGACTGCATTATAATTTACACAAAAACAAAATAGCTCTGGAGCAACGCAAGATGCAATTATTTCATCTAATTAGATGTGGTACAGGTCTCAGTTGTGTGTGTTAATGGGACAAGTTGATACATAATTTTAAAGACAAAATGCATTACAAATAATCTGGAGTTTTAGTTAACTAAACTATTTCAGTATGCAGTGTTGTTGAAGCTATGTCAGTCCCAGAACATTAGAGAGACAAGATGGATGAGTATTGGATCTTTTATTGGTGAGAAAGCTTGTCTCTGATATTACCTCATTCTCCTTGTCTTTCTAAAGTATTTCAGGTAATATTTTGAAATCCTAAAAATCACATACATTCAAAACTATTATTTATCTAATGTGAGATGTAAATGGCCAAAGCATCTGAAAGTTTTCCTTTGAAATTGTGACTTTTAATATTGCCTTGATTTTTGCCATAGGGACTGAATTGCTCTCTGCAACAAGACTAGAACATGCAGTGCTTTAGTGCAGTGGAGTTTTAAAAAAAAAAAATCCCTCTCAGACAGGATGATAAATGGCTAATAAAAAATAGTTTTCTTGACTACAAACATAGGAACAGTTGGGGGTAGGGGGAACCCAGTGATGAGTAGCTTGTGTTGCTTTTCCCCAAAGAGGACTATTGATTCAATTTAAAGAAAAATACATTTAATCTTGTGGAGGGTGCAAGGGAGAGAGGGGCTCAGACTGGGAAGATTTGGAGCACTGCCTGAAGAGGTTTGACACTCGCTGCGACCTCTCCTTTTTGGCATAGCAAAGAACAATTAAGCAATAACACACTGAAAATAATTTATGCGGTTTGATCTCTTTCCATACCAGATGTTCCCACATTTATTCAGATCTCCCCAAGTCTTTTTCTCCAGCCAAGAGAGTGAGCAGCTGTTACTTCCGAAGTCAACACCAAAGCTGGTTAATGGATCTGCTAGCTGGAGATTGCTACATGACAGATCCAACTGCACTTCTCCCCGGGGCCTGCTCCTGTTCCCATTGAAGTTAACAGCAAAACGCTCATTGTCTTTAGAGGGAGCGGGATACGGTTGCTAGAGAGCAAGGGCATCAGTTAGCTAATGCACCTGTTCTTCCACCAAGCCCCAGCCAATGATTTCAGGTTCACTTGCATTCCCTTGGCATTCCAGCTAGCACCATAAGGCTTTGCAGCTCATCAACTGGCCAGCTCCCCTTTTCATTTTTTTTTAAATTAGGCCCGCATGGAAAAGATTTTTTAAAAATAATTGCAACATTCAAATTAGAACCACAGGTGGGTTTGTTAGTTTTATGTTAGTAATGAGCATAAAGTTCAAGAAATGGCAACTACAAAGCTGCATCTCATTAGCATCCTGAATAACCTGAAATATTACTGACTACACACAATACTTGGGGCCAGAGCCTCAGCTAGCGTAAACTGGAAAAATCTGCATTTTTGACTTCTGTGAAACTACACCAGTGTGTACAGCAATTGAGAATCAGGCTGTTGGCCTTTAAAGGGACAACGCTAGCTAATTTACTCCAAGTTAGCTCTTGTTCATCATTTTAAAATAAAGCAAAAGTCTTCATAGAAGTGTTGTCATGACTTTGTATTTGTACTAAAAGCATTGTTGTGTATGTTTTGCTTGGATTTAAGTCTTCGGTGACCAGCTGCTGATGACAGAGACTACAAGGCCCAAGAGTGGCTGAAAGGAAGATTTGTCCCTACTGCTAGCCCCCTGATCTCTCCTTGTAGTTCTGGAAAAAAAGGGGTATGTAACTGTTATGCACCTTTATATTTGTAGGAGCTATGCACGTCTGTAGAAACAACAGCCATTTAATTCTCAGAGTTGTTGCAACCTACTACATGAGACACACGGTCTCTTTCATGAAGAATTTACTTTAGTTCTTTCTTGTTTTCCTTTATGCAAAATAAAACTATTTATAGGCTAGTGTGTTTTTGTGTATAGAAGCGTAACAGGTGGAGCTGGAAGGAACTCATATGGAACAGTGTTACCTGAGATACCCCCTCCATCGCAGAAACATGCCCCACAGGTCCCCAGCCTCAGCTCCCCCTGTCAAAAGTCCCTCAGACCAATGGTTCTCAACCAGGAGCCTGGGGGCCCAGAGCAGGTTTCAGGGAATCGGCCAAAATAAACCAGAGAGCAGGGCCAGCGTTAGACTTGCTGGGGCCCAGGGCAGAAAGCCGAAGCCTGAGCTCCGCTGCCTGGGGGTGAAGCCAAAGCCTGAGTAACTTTGCTTTGAAGGGCCCCATGTGGCATAGGGCCCCAGGCAATTGCCCTGCTTGCTACCCCCTAACACAGACCCTGGTTTTTAATCTGTTGGATATACAGAAAAACAGTTGTTGTGGCACTGCTGGGCCCCAGAGTTTTTATAGCATGTTGCGGGAGGGGTTCAGAAAGAAAGGTTGAGAACCCCTGCGTCAGACCAACACGCTATAGGCTAAAGCTACCCTTTCTTGCAGGCTTATTTGTTAACATAGAGACTTCAAAATAACCTAAAATAAAGTCCAATATCATAACTCAAAAGTTCTTACTTGGCTCTGTCATTTTCTGCCAATCCAAGCTCTTCTTCTAGCCCACTCAT
Organism: Terrapene triunguis; assembly: GCF_002925995.2. Lineage (NCBI taxonomy): Eukaryota > Metazoa > Chordata > Testudines > Emydidae > Terrapene > Terrapene triunguis. The sequence continues at coordinate 14,812,424 of NW_020664562.1, read as the reverse complement.
CCTTCAGAGTGGATGGCCCCTGGGCTTCCCCCAGGGGCTCTTAATAGACCCCAAACAAAGGAGTCAGACAAACACTACCCACCTGTCCTGGAGCAAAATGCAAGTCCCATGCAGTGTTCACTCCCCTGAGCTTATCCTCCTACTCCATCCTGGATTCTTCCCCCATACTCTGCTCCTGAGCTTTCCTGCTCCCAGAGCTCTTTTCCCCAGCACCTTTCTACTGCTTCCCTTACCAGGACACTCTGGCAGGCCACACCCTTCCCCCCTCAATCAACTGAGACCCCACCTGCAGCTCATTATAGGGAGCACCTGTTCTCTTCTCAGCTACATCTCATTAGTAAACAGGGCTGGCTGGCAGGCCTCAGCCCTCTGGCCCTTAAAGGGGCAGACCACCCTATTACAGACAGCAATACTCATCCAGAGCTCTTGTTGCCCACCCGTGGGGTCTACCAAAAAAGAGTAGAACCATCAAACACAAGCAGGAGAGACAGCCTGGGATGCTAGTCAGCACTAACCACAGTGAAGGGCAAAGTTTTAAATGCCCAGGGGCGACCTTAGCTAGATTATTACATAAAGTTTGACAGACAAATCAGGGGGCATGATTACCATCACCAAACAGCAATAACAATAGTAGAGTGGTTTTGGTGGGATGAGTAAGGTGATAGAGCAACAAAATTACAGCAGCTGCATAGCAAAGAATGTGGGTTTGGCAGATGGTGGAGTGGGCCACCAGGGAGAATAGCTGAAGGGACGCCCCCTAGTCTAGAGAAAGGAAGAGGGTCTTACTGGACAGTGCCACTAGTACTGTGGTAAGGGCAAGAGAGAGGCTGGCCTACCTAGTCACAGTATCATGGCTAACTTGCCATACTAAGGGGCAGGAGAGGCTAGAGAAGAGCAGCACAGTGGGGTAAAGGGAGCAGGGAGCGCATGGTTTGTGTCTGAGCACACTGCCAGTGGCCAGTGAGGGAACCCCACTGGTGCATAGGCATGGGAACTAAAGGTGTGGGGGGTGCTGCAGCACCCCCAGGTTTTGCATGGGGTCCCGGCCACCAGTCCCATGCTTGGGGGCTCTGCCTCCAGCCCCAGGTCCCAGCTGCCGGCCCCGGTCCCAGCCCCGGTGCTATTGGTTGGTGAGCACCACATGAGAATCTCCTGGGGAAGGGGAAGTTGTTCTCAGGACCTGCCCAAGCAATCTGGTACAACAGTGGTGCCATTTAACAGAAATGCTTTCATGGGCGTGACATGTCACTAAATTTTAGAGGTTAAACATTCTCCTGGGGTATTTGCAGCCCAAGCAGTGTAGCACCGTGCAGGTGCATGAGAGCCAGAGTAACAGTGAAGCAGACCAGAAAGATAAGAAAACTGACCAGTTGTTTTCTTTGTCCAGGTTCAATGAAGTGAAAGAGGGCAAACGGTGCAAAAGTGACATGGTAACATTCTTTCACTTTCAATAATTAAATGTAAATTAATAGGCATGGACATTTGGAGTTTAAGTATAAAATTCTGGTCTTACTGAAGTTTGACTTCAATGCGGCCAGAATTTCACCCTAAGTGTACTGAGCTAGATCCTAACCTGATGTAAATAAATGGAGCTATGCCAATTTATACTCTATGAGGATCTGGGTCTAGGTTTTTAAACTTTAACTATGCTGTGAAACTGTTTGTATTAATAGGAAAAAATATTTTATCATATTTTTGCTCTGCTTACATCATACAGTTTTGGGGCCAAATTCTTCTGTTACACCGCTACAAGCTCCCACCAGAGTCACTGTGAATGAGAGCAGGATTTGTCCTGTTTTGCTTATACTCCTATGGTCCGAATTTTAAAGGTATTTAGACATCTAAAAATGCAGATAGGCACCAAGTGGGATTTTTCAGAAGCATCTAAATACCTTTAGAAATGTGGCCTTTTGTCCACTAGTGATGAAACAAGACACAAGATGTCTTGTGGTGTTGAACAACCATAAACCATCTTTGTTATTTTATGTCTTTGAGAGGTGACAAGTGGAAGTGAGTATTACATCAAACACATTAGAAGGGTGCAGTAAAATGTAGCATATAGGAAATCTTATACTACTTAATCCAATGCAACCCTCCCCCCCAAAAAAACCCACTTTGCTGCATTTCTCTCAATGAGAAAACCCCCAAACAAACAGAAACCTTTCTCTTCACCAATGCCTCCTTAGAATACATGGCAATCAAATGGCTTTCTTCACTCCAACTGCAGCAAGCTCATTTTGCTTGCTCAATTATAAACACAAACACGAAAAAACGGTATATTCTGTGAACCTGGGAGAGAGCAGATGTTAATTGCAATGAAATGGTATAAAGGCCAAACCTGAATTTGTTTTGTTTTGTTTTGCATTAGTTCAGCAGCTCTCTTAAACAGCACGAACTGCAGTGTATGCAAATCTTGATAGCTTGACAAAGATATATGTATCCTTGCCCATTCTATATAGCCAAATGTCACTTATGTAGTTATTAGCAATCGCCCTTAAGCTAATGCATCATATGTCTTTTTGACAAGAAGAATGGCTGGGTTCTGACAAAGAATAATTTTGATTTCAACACCAAAATGTTAAAATGTAACACTTATCCAGCTAAGTAAAATATAGAAATCAAACATGAAATTATTAGTGAGAAATGTAAGCAGAAGAACAGGGCTTGTATAATCTTATTAGAATATGTCATGTCTCAGGACTGCCCCATGTGATAGGAGCACTCACTCTTGAGTGCCTCCTAGTGGCTGAGTGTGGTACCACAGTCCTTTTCTCAACCCTGGCGCCCCCTGCAGGCTGCCAGATGACCTCAGTGGGTCTTAATGGGACTGAGTCACAAGTCCAAATAACAAAACTACCTATTTGCCCTTACTAGGGCCTTCAAGCCTAGCTCTGAGTCCCTTTAAATACAGCCCTTTTTTGGGGCTCCCAGCTCAATCTTTTCTCCTTCGTGGGGTTTATGCCCCATTTACTTGTGGCTGGTAGGGGAACCTGGGCCTGCCCACTACTCCAGTTCCAACCCAGGGACCCTATACACCGCAGCCACATACTGCTTACCTCAATCCTTCACTGCACTTTCCCTCAGCCTCTTCTTGCCGGCCCTTTTAACTCCAGTCCTATTTCAGGGCCAACGTACTCAGGCTCTTCTCTTTCAGCAATCCCAATTACGTAAATTCAATCAGCGATATCCTCTGGCTAGTTGCTGAGCTCCTTTGGCCAGAGAGTACACTTCTGGTTTCCAGCCTGGAATTGATCTACTAAGGCCCATGACAGGCTTGGAAGACCCACCTTCACTGCTCCTTTCTAGGGGAGACCATGTGGCCTCCAGTAGGGAGCTGCCAAGGCCAGGCACACCCTGTCATGCTGTAATATAGTTCTAAACACCATACAGTAAAGTACATGATACAAAAAATGGAAGCTATAGTATTTTGAGACTATACAATCATTAATGCCCCAGGGAACTACAGCTCTCTCCCTCAGATGTATGTCAACACTTACTAACGAACCATCTACAGCACTCTCTGATCACAAGCAGTTTTCCATAGAGAAAGAAGTCTGCCCTTCTACAATGTGCCCCGAACTTAGTTGGTTTCCGGGTCTTGTAGATCCTCCCCTTAGGCTGGAGGGGGGTCCTTTAGCAGTGGGCGGGCTTACGCCCGCCCACTTCCTGGATCCCAATAGGTACAATGTGCTCGACAATGACCAGGAAAGGAAACACTCGTCAAAGCAACTGGGGTCAATCTACATAACAGCCAACATATTGAACAATTCACTTGTCATTTGGACAGGATCTTAACAGAAAATATTGTGGGCAAATTAATTAAAGCCCGGTCCTGGAAAGTGGAGAGCACCCTCAGCTCCCACTGAAGTCAATGGGAGTTGAGGGCACTCAGCAATCTATTGGTTTGGGCCTTTAACCTCTACCTCAATTTCCCTATTTGTAAAATAAGGCTACTAATACTCACCTACCTGTGCATTTGAGATCAGTTCACTTCAGATCAATCTAGAGTTTATTCTTCTTCTGTACAATGCTTTTATCTGGGCATTCAGAGAGCTAAGACTTCGGCCAAGATATGTTCTCAAGCATATACACAGCAAGAAACAGTTACCCAATGGGGAGAAAAAATATATATATACTAGCATCAGCACCTACTCTGTAATAAGCAACCAGAGTAGTAATAAGCAGAGCAATTACTGTTAGTGGCTACAAATAAGCCCATGCATCACAGTTTAAGGTGACAAGTAATTGACCCAAAATTCCAGATTGCTAGTCAAGATAACAAATTTTGTTTTTTTAACCCAATTTCCTTTTGTGTATAGAGATAGGCAGAGGTCTAGTGGCACAGGGCAGCCTAGACATAGCTACATTGTAGAATAACTGGTGCTTGAATGGGAAGCAGTCACATTCTGTTATGTCACAGGTTAATCATTGTCATTTTACACAACAGCCATATCACACAGTCTATTAATTATTACTTAATGTCACTTCTCCACTCAATGTTTTGATGAATTCTATTGGTAATTAAAACTGTTCTTCTAGTGACATTCAAATAAAGCTTCTTGATGTTCACAGTGTAACACTGATGAAGAGGCAGAAAGAGAAAATATCTAGTTTTATTAGTGTCATACTGACTGGATGCATGTTATTTGTAGTACAGCTGTTTTCTGTACTTATTGATTCATTTCACTGATAACTACAATATATTCAGGACAAGTCCAAAAATCAAGAAAAAGTTCATTTGTGTCTGCTAGATAAGCCACTGTAGTTATGTATACACATTCAGAATGCAGAAAAGACGATCCAATAAGCTTGAATATTAATTTATGTTAATAATTCTAGGGATAGTCAGTCAATAGAAAGATCTACTTTCATATCTCATACAAAATTAACCATAGCTTTTTACTTGTTTAAATATTTATGGTAAAGTATTTTATGATAATAATACTCAGTATAGGCCAGATTCTGATCTCAGATATGCCATGGATAAACTCTTTTGAGTCCATGAATTTACTCTAGATTAACACCAGTGTGAGATCAGAATCTGGCCCAATAGGTTCATATAGGTAACATTTGTCAGTGATTCTCTTTTTATATTATCATTCCTTTCTTCACCTACTCTCACTATACTTATGATTTAATTTAATTTTAGAAATACTTAAAGGTTTGTTACATCGCAAACACTAAAGATGAAAATTCCATCATCTTCCTAGAATTGTCCTTGGAAGTCTACTTGGTGTGCTGAGTTATAACAAAGGTTCTCCCAAACAATAAGGATGAACATTATTAGTAAAGGATTGAAGTGCAACTGCCCCTTACAATCTAAGTGCCCTTTTTCCAGAGCCAACCTGGCTGAGCCAATACAATTTCGGAGTTGGGCCTACTCAGCTGGGTTTTATTACCTTCACCCTGAGAGGTATTACCACTCCTCTCCTAAATACAGTACACTTAGCATTCCCTCACACAGAACACTTCACTTTTATCTAACTTGAATTGAACCCGAGAGATAGTCAGTGAATGGAACACTACAAAAACCATACAATTTCAAAAAATTTAATCCCTTAACTTGAGAGCCTTTCCTGGTCTAGTGAAGCTACAGCTTAATTACGGAAAGCAATTATGTAAGGCATTCAGAAATCCATGAGTGAAATTCTGAAACAGAGTGCATGCCTGCACAGGGGAGTAAAAAACCCTTAACTCGCCTGTGCTTACTACCTGGAACTTAGGGCATAAGGGGAGATGCACACCCACTTACACTCCAGCCTCCTGAAGAAGGCAGCTAAGGCCTTGGCTACACTGGCGCTGTACAGCGCTGCAACTTGCTGCGCTCAGGGGTGTGAAAACGCCCCCCCCCCCCCGAGCGCTCGCTCGCAGCTCTGCAAGCTATTCCCCTCGGAGAGGTGAAGTACTTGCAGCGCTGCAAGACAGCTCTCGCAGCGCTGGCGGCGCGACTACACTCGCGGCAGCACTGTGAATCCCCAAGTGTAGCCAGGTCCTAAGGAATAGACAGAGTATTGTCTCTGTCCTCACACCCCCAATTCCCATGGGATAGATGAGTGGCACATTACTACCTGCCTAGAGCAAAGTGATGGTGGGAAAGGATCGTGGCATCCTGGGTCACAGTTTCTGCTCTGCACTGCTCCTGAGATAGCTCAGTTACATGCTGCTTGTTACTGTGGGCTGGGTGCCCTTGACACACAATCTAGCCTTATGTGTTACCCTCGTTAGAGTTCATGGTCACTGCTTGACAGCAATACCAGACACTGTAGATCTCATGCCAGGCTCTCAGAGATCTTGATTCACTTTAAAATGTATTTATCCTTCTCTTACATTTAACAATAGTTCTACATTTCCTTCTTAGGAGAAATCTTTCCCTCTCGCCCTACACAGTTTATCTTAAGTAATGGGGAGGAACAGAGCAAGGGAGGGAGGAGAAAGAAAGGAGAGAGAAACAGGGAAGCAGGATGTAAGCTGGATTGGCAAGAACTCTCTTTTACAAAGGGCTTATCTATACAAAGAGTTACTGCACACCAAGCTGGAGTGTAAATCTACAAGGCAGCCTTGTAAGATTTACACTCCAGGTTGCTGCACACTAACTCTTTGTATAGATAAGCCCTTTGTGACTAGCCTGCCACGCATTTATTGGCCATGTAGACCAGCTACCATGCACTAAAAGTTCCCTTCTGCTTCTTGACAGGAATAGATCAAAATGCACTAGGGAACTTTTAGTATGCAGTAGACAGGGTCGCCAGAGCCAGTTAGTGTGCAGCAGGCTAGTGTGCTGTGGATTGACACCCTAACTTGCTGTGCACTAACTCTCCATTTAGATAAGCTCCAAGTGTTTGTATGGTGCCCAGCTCATGACTGGGGTCTCTGGATATAAATGTTACATACGACTAATGGAGGAAAGGGGAAATGGGCTAGAGAAGCAAAACGGGAAGATTCACATACAGCCAGGGAGGTGGAAGACAGAAAAGTCTGTGAAAGCAGGTAGGAGGAGGAAAGAGTTGTTTTTATACAGGACCTGGCACAATGGGGCTGGGGCTCTAGACACTAACACAATACAAATAATAATAATACTGACTGGCTACAGGGCCAATGGCAGTAAAATGTTCAAGAATATTGTCAAGGCTGATTCACCACTCTGGCACTTTGAGTGCAGAAGGTAGGGGCCCACAAGGATTTTAAAAATTAATACTGGCCACTCCAGGCTTGTTTTAAACTCCCAAGGTTACAGCTTCTCTCTGACCTTGGCTTGGTAAACGCTGCCACCACCCAAATGCAAAACCCCTTTTTTGAAACTCAGGAAGGTGCACTTCAGAATTCCTTCCTTTGGGGAAGAGCTAGGGTGTCCAGATCACACAGGTGAAATATCGGGACGCGGGAGGGGTGGGGAAGGGGGAGCAAAAAAAAAGAACCCGGCAGCGGAGCAAAAACAAAACCAAAAACGGCCACCGGAGCTCCACACCCTGCCCCCCCCCCCCCCGCACCACCATGCCTCCACTCCGTCTCCACCTCCCCCCTCCCTCCAGCGGGAAAAAAAAAGAAAAAAGAAAAAAAATAAACTGGCCGCCAGAGCTCCACGCCCCGCCCCCCCCACCAGCTTGCCTCCGCTCCGTCTCCACCTCCCTCCTCCCTTCAGCGTTTGCGCCGCCATACAGCTGATCAGCGTAAGCCTGGGAGGGAGGGGGGTGGAGGAGGAATGCGGCGTGCTTGGGGAAGAGGTGGGGCCAGGGCGGGATTTGGGGAGGGATCCAATGGGGCAGTGCGGGGTCGGGGCTGGGGGCGCGGGGCCAGGGCGGGGATCCAATGGGGAAAGAAGGGGGCGGAGTCGGGGGGGCGTGTGAGCCCCCTCCGGGCTCCACTCCACCTGTGAGCAGAGGCAAAATATCGGGACAATTCGCATCCCAACCGAAAGTAGGTCGGGACGCGGGACAAATAAGCAAATATCGGGACAGTCCCGATAAAATCGGGACGTCTGGTCACCCTAGGAAGAGCTGAGAAAGAAAACAAAGGAAATTAGCTGTTGCCCCCCAGCTAATTAAACAACATGTGCACAAACCTCTTAGGACACCAAAAATCCAATCCTGTCCTTAAAAAAGGTAAATTTTATTAAAAACAAAAAGAAAGAAAATACATCTGGAACTTAAGCTTTTGCTAGATTTTAAAAGAGCAATTCCAAAAATTAAGCACACAAAATAGCTTTCTTGGGGGTTCAGCTTAAAGGTTATATGCAAACAAAAGCACCTGGGGTTAGCACAGAGGAGTCCACAAGCCTTACAGGAAATAACCCTAATTGCGTCTAACTAAACGTTCCCTGTCCCAGTGAATTCTTCTAGGTATGGATGGTGGATTTTCATACCTGGTCCAAACTTTACACAGCATTCCAGCTGCTCCCATCTCTTCAGCCCAGAGAGAACAACAGAGACACAAAGGGAAAGCTTTTTTCCCCATTTTAAAAAGTTCTAGTCTTCCTATTGGCTCTTTTGGTCAGGTGCCCACTCCCTTTTCTTTACCTGGGGGACTTTTTAACCCTTTACAGGTAAAGCAAGCAACCACCAAGAGGGACTTTATATTTGACTGGCTGGCTGGGTGTCCATAAAAGGGAGCTCCCCCCCTTTCATTTATCACACACCCCCCCAAATCACAGACAGTGCTGGCCAGCCTGGTTTAGGTCGGGTCCACACTGACTCGGATTTTTTCCTGGAGGTTTAGGAAACAGAGTTAATAAGATACATGCACTACTAATTACATGAAAAACTAAACAGTACTTCTTACATTTTAAGGACTACAATGACTTAAAATACAGGGACATTTTTACCCGGCTGATTCTGGGAAACCTTCCAGGGAGAGTGCAACAGCCACGTTGCTAGAGGCTCCTGAAATGTGTTGTATTTCAAAATCAAAGTCCCGAAGAGCTAAACTCCACCAAAGAAGTTTTTTGTTAGTTTCTTTGACTGAGTGAAGCCACTTCAGTGCAACATGGTCAGTCTGCAGGTGGAACCGCCGTCCCCAAATGTATGGGCGTAGCTTCTCCAGAGCATACACAATGGCGTAACATTCTTTTTCTGAGACTGACCAGTGGCTTTCCCTCTCAAAGTTTTTTGCTGAGAAACACGACAGGATGGAATTGTTGATCTGATCTTTCCTGCATGAAAACTGCTCCTACACCATGCTTGGACGCATCTGTGGTTACGACGAATGGTTGGTCGAAGTCCGGGGCCCTTAGTACAGGGTCAGACGTAAACGCTGCCTTAAGCTGGTTAAAGACTTTCTGACACTTCTCAGTCCACTGAACTGTGTTTGGCTGTTTTTCACTGGTCAGGTCTGTTAGTGGGGTGGCAATTTGGCTGTAGTGTGGTACAAATTGTCGGTAATACCCAGCCAAGCCCAAGAAGGATTGGACCTCTTCGACTTAGGGACAGGCCAATTTTGGATAGCATTTACTTTAGCCTGTAGGGGGTTAATAGTACCTTGACCCACCTGGTGTCCAAGGTACGTTACCCTGTTTAGGCCTATTTGACACTTTTTGGCCTTAACGGTTAATCCTGCCTCCCTTATGTGCTGGAAGACAGCTTGGAGGTGTTCCAGGTGTTCTGCCCATGAATCTGAGAATATAGCCACATCGTCAAGGTAGGCAACTACAAATTCCCCAAAGCCAGCCAGAAGGTTATCTACCAGTCTCTGGAAGGTGGCGGGTGCATTTCACAGTCTGAAAGGGAGCACATTGAATTCATACAGCTTACGATAGTCCACGCAAAAGCGGATTTTCTCATCTGGTTTGGGAACCAGAACCACTGGAGAGGCCCATGCACTCTCAGAGGGGTGGATTACACCCATCTGTAACATGTCCTTGATCTCCCTTTCTACTGTGGTTTTGGCTTGAGGAGCCATCCGGTAGGGTTGGGCTCTAATTGGGCAAGCATCACCTGTATCAATGGAGTGGTACACCCATTCCGTCCATCCTGGGGTGGCTGAAAATATTGGCGTGAAGCTGGTGCACAGGTCTTGAATTTTCTGTCGCTGCCTTACACCCAAGGGTCACAGAAAGGCTTACCTCTTCTACGCCACCGTTGCTTTTTCCTTCATAGTAGACTTCTTCAGGCCACTCAGCGTTGTCTTTCTCCTGGGCTGTAAACTGGAGAACCTTGGTTTCTCAGGAATAAAAGGGCTTTAGAGAATTAACATCGTATACTTTAGGTTTTAGGGTAGGGTATGGGAACTCTATGAGGTAATTATCAGTGCCCAGGCACTCTCGGACCATAAATGGCCCTCCCACCACACTTCCATCTTATTGGCCTGAAGCGCTTTCAGGACCATGACTTGGTCACATACTTTGAAGAAACACTCTCTGGCATGTTTATCATACCAGGCCTTTTGCTCTTGTTGAGCATCCTGTAGGTTTTCTCGAGCAAGGGCTAAAGAGTCTTTGAGGGTGTTTTGCAGGTTGCTTACAAAGTCCAAAATGTTAGTTGCTGGAAAAGATGTAACCCCCTCCCATTGCTGCTTCACCAACTGTAATGGCCCCTTAACTTCGGGGCCATAAACGAGTTCACAGGGTGAAAATCCCAAACTGGGGTGTGGTACAGCCCTGTAGGCAAAGAGCAACTGCTGCAACACTAGGTCCCAATCATTGGAGTGCTCATTAACGAATTTACGTATCATGGTTCCCAAAGTCCCATTAAACTTCTCCACTAGGCCATTCGTTTGATGGTGGTAAGGGGTGGCAACCAAGTGGTTCACCCCATGAGCTTCCCAAAGATGTTTCATGGTCCCTGCCAGGAATTTAGTTCCCAAATCCATAAGAATGTCGGAGGGCCAACCTACCCTGGCAAAAATGTCTGTCAATGCCTGGCTCATGCTTTTAGCACCGATGTTGCTTAGAGCTACTGCTTCCGGCCATCGGGTGGCAAAATCCATGAAAGTCAGTATTACATCTTTCCTCTCGGTGTCTTCTTAGAGAAAGGACCCAGAATATCCACAGCTACACACTGAAATGGAACCTCAATTATGGGGAGTGGCTAGAGACGGGCCTTGACCAGGTCTTGGGGCTTTCCCACCCTCTGGCACACCTCACAAGACCAGACATAGGTTGAAACATCCTTGCCCATTCCATCCGAGTGGAATGACTTCCCCAAATGGTCTTTGGTCCTGTTCACCCCAGCATGGCCACTAGGGTGATTGTGGGCTAAGCTCAAGAGCTTTTCCCTATACTTAGTTGGAACTACCAACTGTCTCTGAGGATGCCAGTCCTCCTTGTGCCCACCAGAAAGGGTCTCCTTGTAGAAGAGTCCTCCTTCTATAACAAACCTGGACCTATTAGAAGAGCTGAGAGGTGGTGGGTCGCTCCGTACTGCCGCCCAAGCTCCCTTGAGTCTCTCATCTGACTCCTGCTCTGCCTGGAACTGCTCCCTTGATGCTGGAGACATTAGTTCCTTGCTGGGTTGTGGACTTGGGCTTGGTCCCACCAGAAGCAATGCAGGTGATGGGGTTGTTTCTGTTAACTGCTCTCTGCTGGTGCACTAGGTGGTATTTCAGGCTCTGGTTGCGCCTCTTGTGCCGGTTTAGCTGCTGCAGCGGGTGCAGGCGCTGTGGTGCCCCTTGGTGCTGGTTCCCCTGACTCTAGTGGGGTTGCAAGCATGGGCTCTGGTGCTGACTGCTCTGCCAGCTCCAATCCTTGGGCTGGTTCTGGCTGGGTTCCAGGAACTGGATCTACAAATGCTGCCATAGACTCTGGTTTGGGGTCTGGTTCCACCACCTCTGGCTGGGTTCCTGTAGGAGGCTCAGGAATGGAATTAGGTGTGGATGCCTGTTTAGCCTGGCTGCGGATGACCATTCCCATCCTTTTAGTTAGCCTCACATGGTTGATTAAGTCTTCTCCCAGCAGCATGGGAATGGGATAATTGTCATAGACTGCAAAAGTCCATATTCCTGACCAGCCCTTGTACTGAACAGGCAACCTGGCTGTAGGCAAGTTAAACGAGTTGGCCTTAAAGGGTTGCACTATCATTTGGGCCTCTGGGTCGATGAATTTGGGGTCTATCAGGGATTGGTGGATAGCTGACACCTGTGCTCCAGTGTCTCTCCTTGTAGTAATCTTCCTCCCACCCACACTCACAGTTTCCCTTCGCTCTGTGGGTATTTGCAAGGCATCTGGGCCTGAAGGCTCTCGGTGGGACTCCGGGGTGAGTTGCAGTCAGCTGGTGCTCTTGGGGCAGTTGACCTTCACATGCCCCAGCTCATTACATTTAAAGCATTGCCCAGCTGACTATGGGCTGGGGCAAGGTGGGTGGTTGGAGAGTGGGGTGGTAGGATGAGAGGGGATCTGGGGTCTCCCTGGCTGTGTGGAGGGCTCCTCCTTGTGAGATGGGGCCTTCGCTGACCCCAATGGTGGGGTGTCATCTCGGGTTGCCCCTTCTGGTATCCGCTCACCAACTGCTACTAGCTTTCTTCTTCTCTGCCACCTCCACCCATTTGGTTCCGATCTCCCCCGCCTCGATTACAGTTTTGGGCTTCCCATCTAGGATGTACCTTTCTGTTTCCTCGGGAACACCCTCTAAGGACTGCTCCATTTGTATTAGGAGAGACAAATCTTCCAGAGACTTAACATTTGCTCCTGATATCCAGGCATCCAATATTTTACAATGTGGTAGATGTGTTGGGAAAATGCCACGTCTGGTTTTCACCTTAGGACTCTGAACCACCAACGGGCATGTTTGGGTGTTAGCCCCATTCTAATTTTGACCTTTTGTTTAAAAAGTTTGTATTCATTCATGTATTCCTTAGGCATTTCAGCTGCCACCTCTGCTAAGGGTCCACTGAGTTGCGGCCTTAGCTCCACCATATACTGGTCTGTAGGGGTGTTGTACCCAAGGCAGGCCCTTTTAAAATTTTCTAAGAAGGCCTCTGTATCATCGCCTACCTTGTATGTGTGGAATTTCTTGAAATGGGGAGTGGTACCTGGAGAAGGACTGTTAGGGTTACCTGGTGGACCCAGCTTAGAACTTTCCAGCTCTAAGCGCTTCAGCGCTAGCTCCGCCTCCAAGCGCATCACCTGCATTTCTGCCTCCAAGCACTTTGCTTCTTTTTCCACTTCCACCTTCAAGCGCTTCGCCTGTCTCCTCTCCTCAGCTTCCAACTCCAAGCGCTTTGCCTCTCTTTTGTCCTCCGCTTCCAAGCACATCATCTGTAGGAAGAAATCCCTGTCTTCCACAGTCAGAACTCGGTCTGGGTTAAGGGCATCCCTCCATCTTGGCACCAGGATCTCAGTTAGGGGAGGGCTGACCCTTCCCTCCTGGGAAGTCCCCATTCCCCCATCTGCTCCCTTCATTTCCGTCATGGAGCTGGATGTCTGGGCTTGATCTGGGTCTGTCTTCTCTGTGGCGTCCTGCTTTGGGAAGACTGGTTTTTCTAAGGTTTTGGTGCCTGACCTCAACCTCATGCACAGTTTGCCCTACTCTAGCCTAAACTATTTTGTTGCCACGAAGCTAGAAAAGAAAAAAAATTAAACTGCTTGTTGGACTCCCTGGCTTGGCAGGCTGAACCCTTTCCTTGCCTGTTCCCCCTCAGCAGCAAAGAAAAGAAAACAGAAAAAAAAACTCCCTGGTTTTCAAGCAGCCAGAAGGAAAAATGTGTCCATTTAAAATCCTGAGGTCTGTGCTTCTGGTAAATTTTATTAAAAACAAAAAAGAAAGAAAATACATCTGGAACTTAGGCTTTTGCTAGATCTTAAAAGAGCAATTCCACAAATTAAGCACCCAAAATAGCTTTCTTGGGGGTTCAGCTTAAAGGTTACAAGCAAACAAAAGCATCTAGGATCAGGCCCAGTATTCCCCAAAGCCAATCAATTATAGTATCTGCATTAGTGAAGGTTTCAGATTGCTAAAGCATTAAAGCAGGGGTGGCCAACCTATGGCTCCGGAGCCACATGTGGCTCTTCAGAAGTTAATAATGTGCTGGGGGGTGCTCACTGCTCAACCCCTGGCTCTGCCACAGGCCCTGCCCCCACTCCACCCCTTCCCACCCCCTCCCCTGAGCCTGCAGTGCCCTCACTCCCCTCCCCCCCCCGAGCCTCCTGCACGCCAGAAAACAGCTGATAGGGAGGTGCAGGGAGGGAGCGGGAGGCGCTGATCGGCGGGGCTGCCGGTGGGCGGGAGGCGCTGGGAGCGGGAGCTGATGGTGGGCTGCTGACGTATTACTGTGGCTCTTTGGCAATGTACATTGGTAAATTCTGGCTCCTTCTCAGGCTCAGGTTGGCCACCTCTGCATTAAAAGATATCTGGTTCAAAGCCAAAGCTAGCACAGGCATCTGATATATTGGGCAATAGTTTTAAAAAAGTTATCCAGGGTAAGAAATGGTATTAACGTGAAACTTTACACATCAGACTGTAGGATTACAACACACATGGCCTGCAATCAACTTTGGTCTTCTTGTTTCCTGGTCCCCTGTTTCTTTTCAGACAATTTCAGTCCTCTCTAAAGCTACATTTTGCCATAGCAATTTTAGCAAAACCTGATTTCTGAAAGACGCAAACAACCCTTTTAGCAAATAGTCACCTCCTAACCTGTCATTTGTTCTAATTACGAGTTTACTGAAGGTTAAACTGCAACATTTTAAAGTAACTACATAGCTAGCTTTCAAAAGCACAAGATTAAAATTGTAGTCAAAACAAGCGAAGGAAACAGATGTCTCAAACATTTCAGGAGGGTTCTTTTACTAAATAAATTCTAATATATTCAGAGTAAGCAGCAGAGATCCTTATAATGAATGGGTGGCATTCTGTACAGTGAATCAGGAATTATAAAACTAAATTAAAAACCCAAATCTAATTTGCTATAAAAACAAATAGCTCCTAGCTCTTGAAAAGAAAGTTGCTGAGATATGCAATGAATCAGTCTTCTGCATTTGGAATTTTGATGCTGAATTCTTTGTATATTCTGTTGTTGAATTACAAATTTCAACATATTGTGAAAAATATATATTATTTATCATTAGCTTCATAAAGCTTTTGGCTGTGATGTTAAAGTGACCCACCAGCTACTGATCACTAGTGGAAATTCAGATAAATGTTAAAAATTCTGTAGCCCTTTTCAAGGAGTATTAGAGGACAGATTAACATTTGTTCTCATAATAAAACAGATTCTAAGATTTGATGCTGTAAGAGGTTGAAGCACTGTTGAATTTGCTTACCCAGTTTGCACTACCATTGTTTTTTAAAGCACTGTTGGGATACAATCAAAGAATCAGAGAAATGTAGAGCTAGAGGTGCCTCAAGAAGTCATCTAATCCACCCCTCATGCTAAAGTTATTTGCACAAGCTGTGCAGATAGCATCTTTCCAATAATCACCAAAAATACTGTTTTCTGTTAGTAAGTATCCTTCAACAGGATCAGAATAAACTGGCTAAAAACAGTGTGTGTGCATGCATGCATATGATACGGATCACTGCTTTCTAAAAGATAGAATTAGAACTACTTAGCTGTGTGTCATAAACCCTAGCCTGCTGTGATTCATCTTTAGCTCAAGTGGGAGGAGCCAGTGCTTTCAGGGCAGGAGAATCTGAATTCTATCTTCACCATCAATGTGAATCTCTGAGTGGGCATAGCAAAGCCACAACCATGAATGTGCTGCAGTATTAATGTAACACATGAAACTGAGTGTGAAAGAGCCCTGGGTTACTGCAGTCATTAAAACTGCAATTGCAGCTTGACTGCAAAATACCATTGGTGACAATATCAATGGAAACCAGAGACATGCAAAACATTTGCACTGAACTTAAACCAAGCCTGGGTCTGAGGTTGCATGTGTTCCACAAACATAGGCAGAGAATGTTTGCACAAAGAAAAAGTCCACAATGTTAAGCCAGCAACCTCCCCTCCAAGTGGCACACCTCTCTCCTGCCCCCATATCCTGAACAAGCCCTGGGAACCCCACCTCACCTTACCTTTGGAGGAGATTTAGAGCTTGCTTTGGGGTATAGGAAGGAGTGATCTTGGTGGGGGTGATTTTCCATGTTGAGGAAGGAATTTGTCTAACTCAAACCTCCAAATCAACCTTCAGTGGTTGGTTCAGTTCTAATTCCTACAAAGCAAACTGTGGCATTCAGAAACCCCATCATGAACAGCCCCTACAGATCAATTACAACAGTTTCTCTTAATTTCTCACTCAGCAGAGGGCACACCTCTCTTCTCTCTCATATAAGTGAAAGGGACCTGCATATATATGTGTGTGTGTGTGTGTGTGTGTGTGTGTGTGTGTGTGAGAGAGAGAGAGAGAGAGAGAGAGAGAGAGAGATGTTAATAGCAGAATTTAATTGAAATGCATTCTGTGTCTTTCAAGTTAGGTGTGACTCTTAGATATATGATATGACAGGAAAATTATGCCTTCCATCTGTAGAGATGTGTAAATGCCTCATTAAGTTTAATGATTATCATAAAAGTGGCTCCACAAAGAAAAGCTTTGTTACTGAAAAGTAGAAGTGACACGGTAAAGCCATGTTTGAATTGTGTTATCACTGAACTGGCTAAATTAATAAATTGGCACAGGAATTATTCTGTTTGTAAATAAAGGGCTATATTTTCAAAATTTTATGTGAACAGGGTACATTATAAAAAGATAATTTAGCAGCCCAAGAAATTATGCACACAGCATATTTTCAGACTTGATCTCAAGTCAACTTGAATGCACGTGCGTGTGTGTCTAAGCACTGAGGGAATGGATGAAGAGGAGGAGGGATGGGCACATCTATAAAACAAGATGGACAAGAGGAATCTCTTTTAAAAGTATATGGTCAGGCAAGAAATTACAAGTGTAGGTTTAGATAGAGGAAAACATACAAATAAGCAATTAACAACAATATATTAGCTGATTCTGAGTATCCATCCATCCAGGGCCGGCTCCAGGCACCTGCTTAACAAGCAGGTGCTTGGGGCGGCCAAGGGAGAGGGGCAGCACCTGCGGCAATTCGGGGGCGGCAGGTCCCTCACTCCCTCTAGGAGCGAAGGACCTGCCGCTGAACTGCCGCCGCCAATCGCGGCTTTTTTTTTCCCAATTGCCGCCGCCGATCGCGATCGCGGCTTTATTTATTTATTTTTTTTTTTTGCTTGGGGCGGCAGAAATGCTGGAGCCGGCCCTGCATCCATCCATCCATATACAAAGCTATTCAGGATATAGCACAAGGGACATTAGTCTAAGAAGAAATCCTCAAAGGAAGGAAGGAAGGATATACTGACCTATATATGATGACAACACAATCTTACATATAAACAAGGTTTATACAAGTATGGGTTTGATAAACAGACCATTAACAATTCCTGCTAGTAACAGCAATTATTTAAAAAGCCACACAGGAGCCAGACCATGCCTTTACACTACCAAGTATGAATTCTGACACGTGAATTTAAACAAGAAATTAACCAGTTTATTATATTCACATATGTACAAAATATTACAAATTAAAGTACTGTACTAAGTCACTGCATGACAGCAAGGTCTCCATACAGGCAAAAGAAAGCACATTGGGAAGCAGCGGCTCTGGAATAGTTACATAAGTCTTTGGTATTAGAAATATGGTTTAAGATGCAGTGTTTAACTCATTCAATACAGGGCATTAAACAGAGACAACAAAGATATACAGTATGAATACTATGAAAAACTGTTTAGATTACTTTAATTCTTCTCCAAGGTAAATTGCTGGACCCCTGAGTTGCTAAAAAGCACACAACAAATTTAGGGTAATAAGTCTACTTATCAAAATAATGTTAAAAAAACCCTAGGTTACTGAACATAACAGATGTGTTTCTTAATCTGTATTGAATTAAACTGCTTCTCCTCATACAAGAACTATATGCTAATAGCTAAGCACAAAACATTTCACAGAGCTAGAGCCTATTCCTTTACCCCTAAAGCAGGCAAAGCTGCCAAAGAACCAGTGTTGTCCACTTAAGGAGTATAGGATCAGGCCCACAACACATAATACTATTGCAAGGCAAAATATAACCAGACAACATACCCAAGTCTAAACTGCTGTACAGATCACTTTATAAAATATCTTTTAGGAATCATTTACACATTTACAAATGCTCTAAATCAGTTCCATCAAATAATGTATTCAACTCAATCACAGTTACATAATTTTGAGGTAAACTCCCTGAAACGATGCTACTTTGGCGGAGATTCATCCCTAAGGTTAAAATTCACCCATATGCAGAGAATTTCTGAGAGGCTCGCTGCACCACTCGGCCCTGCAAAGGGGCTACCTGCAGGATGCAGTGTGTGGAAGGAATGGCTGCATAGGTATGTGTGTGTCTCTGCAACCCCCCCCAGGATGTGAATGGGATGCCTGTGCTGGCCACAAATAGACCAGCATAAAAGTGGGACCACGGGGGAGGGGAGGAGCAGCCCAAGGAAGGGGAGTTGGGGTATGTGCTCATTCTGTGGAGGATCATTGGATATTATTTAGTCTATAGGGTGGATAGCAGTTGCAAAGGGGCTGTATTGCTGGACTGTGTGCACACTGTGGGAATGGATTCTCCTGCGTTTTATGCTGGAAGGAGGAGAGTGTCACACGCAGGAAAAATGCAGTTCAGAATTTTATATATGCAGGAACATTTTGTTTAGCCCAAATTTTACAGGTAAGAGATTAGCTAAATATTAACAATTGTATAGTCACACCTGTACAACATCACCACTAACACTTGTTTCAACTTTTCTTCTGTGAACCAGGACTTTCAAACTTCATTAAAATTCTGGATCTCAAAGGACAGATATCACTTGCTCATGCCTGACACCAAGGTTACAGGCTTTCATGCTAACTTGGGGGCTCTTTTTCTTAGGATAATAGACATTTATGCATTACATTGTGGAAGGAACAGTCCATACCACTGCATTGCCATAATATCACTGCCACTCTGGGAGAGAAGTAACAATCAGGGTTAGTGTCCTGAAAAACAGAAAGGCAGGCAACAGGAAAAAAAAATCTTTAAGAGGTTCTTTTACCATGCCCTGATGACCGGATGATACATGCTCTCATTTGCTAGCAAGGGAAAGAGAAAAATCCCTTCATGGAGACCTGATGTAGAAAGCTTCCAAAACCAAAATACAAAAGTGCCAATAGTTTAAGGTAAGTGCAGTACTACCCTTAAAAATGATACACACAGGAACCGATCTACTGGGAAAGAAGGTATTTAGGGTGAAATCTCCTTGCTTTGCTCCAAAAATATATTTTTATTACTATTTAATTCTTTCAGCCCTGCAGAGCCAATACACTTATGGGACAAGTGAGCGGGATTCTTTTTGTGCTCACACAGGAAAGGAACTGTTAACTAAATTCCTACTGCAAAGCTAAATCTGCCACATTATAGGCAGAATATGACCTACAAAATGTTTAAACTACTGATGATACATGAGCTATAAAGAACACATTTTGTCTTTAAGATTCCTAGTTGTGTTTACATAGTTAGTTGCTTATTTGTAAACTGAGTAAAATTAGCTTTGGAGCGCAAAACAAAAAGAGAGCACCACAATCCCATGTTTACAGTCATTTTTTCTAGCAGAACCACACTAAGTAACACTCCATTTTTTAAAACTGCTGTCATAAAAACAAGTTGTTTGAAAATTTAGGCAGGACTTCAAGTCTGTTATAATTATCCCACATATGTACCTTGGAAGAGAAGGCTATTACTATTTACTACATTTCTATTTTTCTCAGAATGGTTTTGATGAGTGCACAACTGTTTGTTATGTGATAAGTAACATTGCTTGAAGTTTCAAGACAGGTAATACTGACTTTACTTCATGCCCACTGGCATGACTGAACTTTCCTTTTTCTGTATGCAGTGATAACGAGTAATAAGCCTTCATCTCCTCCTTCTACCATCACAGATGTTAGCTACTAGAAAAAAAAGATGTATTAAACATTTACCAATAGGTAGCATTCGCTGTGTACCACCGCATGAAAAGCAGCATAAAGAAATCTGTTTTGCAAGGATCGTCTGGGAAGGTGAAGTTTGGGCTTTATACTGGTCCCCGATGATGACAAACTGGCAGACTGTTTCTTGCATAGCTCTGGGCAAACCATTAATCTGTCAGCACAAACTTCTGTAGAAATTCCAACAATAAAACTGGAGGGTTTGGACAGACAGAAAATGCTGCTTTTGAAATACTTAACAAGACTAATAATGCTTTGCAGATTGTTGTATTCCACAGTCCCTGAAATTTCTGGTCAACAGTGCATAGTAAGTGTTCAATTCATTCATCTTCTTCAACATAGGTTGATGGAAACCAGCCCACCTAAAAAAGGCAAAAGCAGAAGAAAAATAATAGATAAGATGCTAATGACACGGGACAGTTCTTTGAAAGGCCTGCCTAGGCAAAAACTATAATGGTTCTGTTTAGTAACAAGAGGACACAAAATTATAAAGATAAACTTGATTGTGCTGCTACAGCACTTAGTTAGAATAACACCTCTCAACCAAGTGATGCAAATTATTGATCCCATGATTTGGAAATTGCAGCACTGGACATTAAAACCTATTTTTGGAAGATCATAACTAACCGACTAGCTGTGACTATGCCCCAAAGCACTAAAACGTGGAAGAAGAAGAAGAGTAAGAGCAGAAACAAGGAGTTTTACAAGAGGCAGGCAGCTGCTATTTCCCCCTTTGGAGGTGAAGGACATCTAAGTATTCTGCAAAGCTACCATCAGGCTCACAAGTCCCCATTACCATTATTCGCCTAAATTAAATAGGAACTGATTTTCTTGTCCTTACATGCACTCAAGTCTCAATGGAGTCAGGAGTCATTTTAAATGAGAAAGAATTGCAGGGCAGAGCCCGAAGTTTTTCATTTATACTGCATTGTTACTAAGTTATTGTATTGCTCATGAAAGAAACCAGACCATTAACCTTGGAGAGTGAAGTCCTATATCTATAGCAGAGTGCAACACAAGGGCAGGCTACTTCATGCTGACCTGTCAATGTACCCTGTTCTGGATGAACTATCTCTAGAGAAAGAAGAGAACTCAAGTCCCAAAGCCCATCTTGCTGAGACTGTCAAACAGAATGCCAGTTCCTAATGTTTTTCTTTAGGATGTGGCTGTCTGTCCATTACCACCTGGAATGAGATCATCAACTTATTTCACACAGTACACAGGACCATCAAAAATTGTTTAGGTTTCTATATTGCTTCCAAACTATATGCTTATTTCTTTTTTAAAATGTGCCTGTCTCATGCTCTAGGCACATGTACAAAATAAAAAACCCTTCAAATAATGTAAAACAAAATCCCAGCATTCTTCCCACCCTATCCCACAGGACTAACTTTCACTTCCAACCACCATCCAACCCACATCCACCCTCCCTTACCAATTTAAACCATGGATGGATGTGGTTTAAACCAGCCCATTTAAACCATGACCTTGAGTACCTCAATTTATCTCCACTGCAGAGGTATTACATGAGCAGAGTGGTAGCAACCTAAGGTAGAGATGGAAACCATTTAGGGCTTCTATGACAAAACTAACACTTTCAATTGTATCTGGGAACTACCAGCAACCTGCACAAATCTCCGAGCACAGACGTAACGTGCTCCCTCTAAAAATCACTGCTACGTAAGCCTCTTGCCACATTTTGTACTAGCTGAAGTTTCTGAGTGCTCTTCAGGTGTAGCCTCATGTAAATCCTATTGCAGCAATCCAGTTTTATGCTGACAAAGGTATGGAAGGCAGTGGTGAAATGCACATCCAAAAGGAAAGATAGTAAAATGCACTCCTTGCCTTTGCTGCTAGCTGGACACCAAGAAGCAACCAGGGATTCAACAAGACCCTGATGTTTTGCTGCTAAGGGTTATAACCTCTGCTACTTCCCCCACCCAACAGTCTTATCCACTCTGGACATCAGCCAGTTAGTGCTCATCCATGACCCTAGTTCATTTAGACTCTGGGAAAGGTGATCAAGCATACTGTCTGGATTGTCTGAAACAGAGCTGATGATGTGTCAGATATGCTGTGAGAAAATATGTGAAAAAGGTTTATGATGTCTGAAGACTCCATTTAAAAGCCTTATCAATGAGATTAGCACAAAATTATGCCAAATAAAAGAAAAACCTACCCTTCCATTTACTTCACCTCTCCACCAGCCATTAGCACTCATCTTTGTGTAAATTTTTACCACATCACCTTTCAGTAAGGACAGTTCTCTCATGTCTCTTGCACAGAAGTCATACCGGGCAATGGCTATGCCTATTGCTTTTGGACTTAGCACTGAAATTGAACACAGGAAATCAATGTTATTATGATCTGTTAATTGCAGACTAATCAATTAAGTCAATACTGTAAAATGTATAGCAATGATTCCATTACAAAATAAACTGGCAATAATTTTATGTAAATGTGAAAGTAACCACCCAAAGAAATCAAGAAGCCTTCTTTAAAGGCTCAACACAAGGTTGGAGGATTTTATGTGGTTGGAGGGGGGGGGGAATAGAAAAAACATTACATGAGCTTGAATGTAAATGCCACTAAGTCAAAATTTTCCCCAAGGATTCAAAAATACTGTAAAATTTATTATACTTTTGTAGTTTATAATAAAACTTACTGCAAAGTACATACGTCAACATATTTTTCAGGTCACTAATTTGTTTCCAAACAGATTATTGGCATTTATTGTTGATATAACTTTAAACCCCTAATGCGGCAAAATAAATAGATTATGGTGCTATTCCTTCAGAGAAGCAATCCAAGTTAAATACTATCCATATAAGGCTGTAGACCAACTCCTTCCAACTAACAGCAAAAAGGAAATGCATTTCTACAGTTTGGGCAAGTCTAAGCCAGCCCTGATGACCCCATTAAAATGAGGTCATGACCCACTTTGAGGTCCCGACCCACAGTTTGAGAACTGCTGCTGTAGACCAACTCCTTCCAACTAAGAGAAAAAAAGAAATGCATTTCTACAGTGTGAGTTATCTGTTGTATGGCCACTGGATCATGTAAACCACCATTTTTCTGGGGATTACACTGTAAATCAAACATCAAAAATGATCAGTTGAACCTGGCTCACAAAATTTCACCACAAAGCAAAAATGCCTTAATTCAGCAAAGTACCTAAGTATTAGCATAAGTCTAAGCATGTGAGGTGACCCAACAAAATCAACACTTAAAGGTTTACAGTGATGCACCGACTTAAAATACCTTGCTGAACTGGGGCTTAAATCTTTTAAACTGATATAAAAATGACTTCAAACATTTCTGAATGATACAAGTGCAAAAACTGCATGTCTCTAATATGTCCAATTCAAAAATGGCTTTAATCGTAGCAAACTGATAATCCTTTTATGAAGTCTTATAGAATCCAATCCTGTAAGCTGCTGAGGACTGTCATTTCCCATTAGGAGGTAAAAGTTCTCAGCACCTTACAGGGTGAGACCTATAATTTGGGTATATTAGAAAAAATATACACTGGCTAATACATTAGATTCAGAGGTTAGGCCAGCAACTGGCAAAGGTGGAAGCCTAAGGTATGCAAAGAGGCATCCAAACAGTGTTTTTCAATAAAGGCAATCTCCCTTTGCAACTGGTTCCATGAGTAAACAGCTGCTGTAGAAAGAAATGGACTCCCATTAGTTTTGACTAGCTCCTTACAAAGGGAGCTAGGGAGATGTACACACTAAAATCCCTACTGAAAAAATCCTGGGTGTATTTGGAGTATGGCCAACAATGGTGAGTTGGAGGAATCATCAAAACCATTCTCTTTGTCATAATTCAGAGAACAAGAGAGCAAGCACATTATTACTAGAATTTCCCAAAGAGTTTTAGGAATTGCTATTAACATTCTAGTTTTGAAAATGTAATCAAAATTTAACAGTAAAGAATCAGAGCAAGCTGCCTTCTTTGATTTAAAATCAGGAAAATACGAATCATGGCATATAAACTAGAAAATCTAAACAGCTACGACAAAATCAACCACTTAATTGATAGCCTTCCTGCATATACTTTTATTTGATATTTATTGTGACCTCATATGAACAGCAGCTTTTGCATAATAGATACCGTGCATTCAAATCATTACAACTGTGCGCACATCAATGATTAAAACTGAAATACCTAAAGTCAAATCATATGTCTGAAAATGAATTATGACCTTATTTTTCCACAACATCATAGTGTACTATAACTTTACACTCAGCGTTAGTATTTAGAATCATAGAATATCAGGGTTGGAAGGGACCTCAGGAGGTCATCTAGTCCAACCCCCTGCTTAAAGCAGGACCAATTCCCAACTAAATCATCCCAGCCAGGGCTTTGTCAAGCCTGACTTTAAAAACCTCTAAGGAAGGAGATTCTACCACCTCCCTAGGTAACCCATTCCAGTGCTTCATCACCCTCCTAGTGAAAAAGTTTTTCCTAATATCCAACCTAAACCTCCCCCACTGCAACTTGAGACCATTACTCCTTGTTCTGTCATCTGCTACCACTGAGAACAGTCACTGAGAATATGCCTATAGGATATAAATACGTTATATAGAAGAGAATCAGCAGCTTGATATATTGTTTATGTGCACAAATGAAGATGCTGAAGAATATAGACAATCATGCACAGTATAGTATAATAAAAATATACTACTTACGCTCTAGCAAGTCAAATACCATGACTATTTGCCTATTTACATCAATATTATGTCAAATACCATACTGGACAGCAGGAATAAGTGGTGATGGGGCAGGAACTGATTTTGCAGGAGAAGGGGTGCAGCAGAGGCAGTAACTGACATTTTGTGGGGGAAGAGGGCACTAGCAGCACTTACTGATTTTGGGGTCAGTATATTGGTGGATGGCAATAGCAGTAACTATTTGGGGAAGGGGATCAGTGATTTGGGGGTTATAAGGACCAGTAAATGATTGGGGGAGGGGAGGGGAAGCAGAGAGCCGCTCTGGACTCTAGAAAGAGGATAGGACTCGGGAGAGGTCAAGGGGACAAGGTACATTGGGGGAGATGTGGGGGAGGAACAAAAGGAAGTAGATAAGAAGAGAACAAGGGGAAAGGGGAACTGAGGGAGGAAAAGAACTAAGGAGAGGAGAAATGCAGGGAATAGTGGGCAGTAAAATATTGGGGGAAAGGGGGCAGAATTGGAGGAAAGGAGGGGAATATTTCAAACCCTTTTCAAAGTGAGGAGCACAGGGGAAAGTGAGAAAGAAGTAAGAGGAGGACGGACGGAATCTGGAGATAGGGAAGAGAGGATCAGAGAAATAAGAAAAGAAAGAACTGAAACAAGCAGTAGGGGAGATTTTAAAGAGGAAAGAGGCTATGTCTACAGTGCAATTAAAAACCCGCAGCTGCCCCATGCCAGCTGACTCAGGCTCGTGGGGCTCGGGCTAAGGAGCTGTTTAGTTGCAGTGTAGACGTTTGGGCTCGGGCTGGAGCACGAGCTCTAGGACCCTGCAAGTTAGGAGGGTCCCAGAGCCTGCACTCCAGGCTGAGCTTGAACATCTACAGCACAATTTTACAGCCTCGCAAGCTCTAGTCAGCTGACAAAAGCCAGCCCCAGGTATTTAATTGCACTATAGACATACCCTGAGAAGACTCACTAATGCTTGTAGCCCCAGAGAATTAGGACACTTTGGTCTGTGTCAGATTTCTGCCTTTGCTTCCATTCAGGTCAATTTCTCATTAATACACACTGTAACCAGTTTGATCTCACACTATGTATTTCTCTTAACTTATGACTTTATCCCCATACAGGGTTGTTTTTGGCTAGTGGGTTCTGTGGGTCTTGAAGCAATGTACACTTGTTTAATTTTATGAAACTGTACATCAGTTCTCACCAGTATGCAAGCATGGAGAGGATTTTCAAAAGTGCTCACACATTGCTGGCTTAATTCTGCTCTCACTGGCATCAATGAGAATTTTACCACTGACTTCCAGTGGGAGCAGAGATAACATTGAAGGTGCTTTTGAAAACCCCACCCATAATATTTTGGGATCATATTTTCCATTTATATCATTTAGTTGTGAATTTAATGAAGACTCTTTTGGGGTCTTAAAAAGAAATGATTTTATAAATAATGCAAAGAGTCACACATGGTATCTGCCAGAATATGAAATGCCATCCAAGCCGACATGATTAGATTACCTAACTCTACCTGACACCCCGTTGCTGTTGTGTAATTGTTACAAAGACATGCTTTACATCAGATATTGTCAGGATTTCTTTTTGTGGAGGAGACAGAGTGCAGTTAATCCTTACTAATTACCAACATAAAGGGCTCTGTTGGGACTAGTGCTATGCACAAAGGTAGAAGGGGGGCCAACCTCCATTCCAAAACCTTGTGCTACCTAGGCCAGATAATCCACCCTCTATAAGTGGAAGTGAACCAGCATAAGGAGAGCAAATGCTGCACTCTTTTAGAGGGGGTAGCAGTTGCTGTTGTGTATGCTCCTTCAGGGTTCTCAGAGACTTTTTGCCTGCCACAGGCAAAATTACTGGGTGCAAAGTGGTGCAGCCCCACCATAACTGTGGCTTAAAAGTCACAACAGCATCCTTACTTACTGGTGTTTATTAATGGAGTGCAAGTTTGCCATAATGTGATTGGAACTGAGATTAGCATGGCTGTAAATTTCAATCTTTTTATACAGTCTGTTAGTTCAAAATGTTTTTATGTTTTCAAAGCAAGAGAAGGTTAAAAGAGAATAAAGAAAACGTGAGTACATTTGAAAAACAGATGAGTAAAATTAACGGAAACAATGGTAGTGCAAAATCTAACATTTGCTACAACAGAACTCTAGCAACGGCATTTTACGACGCTGCCACAATATGGTTTGCTGTAGAGATGGGACGAATACTTGATTCATTCATGAACAGTGCAATTTTCAGGTATGCACATTTGTATGAATACATCAATTAAAAATATAATACTTGCTATAGGATTCCACTACTGAATGGTGAACTAGTGGCCATTTGAGATCTGCTGTGTCTATTCAAATTCTGCTTATAGTAATGTATACTTTTAAAAGTTAATTTTACAAGAGTTTGATTTTATTGGACTGCAAGAATAACAATTTTCTACCCTCTGATTACCTTGTCTTTATAGCTTATCATGTTAACCAGTTACTGAGATTTGGAGTCAGTCTTCAGGGAATAGCATTAGGTGCTATTCTGCATTTAGTCAAGAAATGAAAAAGTAGATTCGTCCCTTCCCTAGTTGGCTGCACACAGAAAGAATTTGCAAACAGAAGCAAATTTAGAAGAAATATAAAAGCGGTAAGCAGTACCTGACCAGAAAGGAGTGGAGGAAGGGGGAACAAAGCTGTAGTCTGGAGGAGTTACAAAAGAAAACCCACAGAACAAAGAGGGGGCTTAGAGAAAGAAAGAGAAAAAGAGAGAAGCAAAAGAATGTTGAAATATTGGCAAAATATTTAAATATTAGTATTTCTATTATGTAAGTCATTGGTAATAAGGAAACTACGGTTCCTCACTGAGGAAGTCTGGAAAGAAATTGACTGTGAAAAGTGGAAAATGTAGATCTATGATTTAATTTTTCACAATTACATTTTTCAAAAACAAAAAATAAAAAATAAATCCATTTTGGGTTTGGCAGAAAAGAATTTTAAACTGTTTTTTTCTTACAAATAAAGTCGTTTCTTTTCTTAATACCTGTACATTTTAAAATGCTTTTGGCCCTGACTCAGCCAAGTTCTTAAGCATGTGTCTAAGTTCAAGTACATAAGTATTGCCATTGGTATTCATAGGATTATTCACATGCTTAATTTAGGCATGTTCTTAAGTACCTTCTTAAACTGGACCTCACACCATGCATGTAGGGATCACAGCAGTCTACTCTGATAACTTAACATCAATGGGAATTAGGTGCACGTTTCGTATCCTTTAAGGACTAAATGATGTTTTGGATCCATATATACTACTCACATTCAGTTCAATGGAAGTTCTGAGCACACACAAAAGGCAGAATTTGGCTCAGGAACTTAAACTTGTGCAGCCAGTATGCTAGCCCCTGCTTTGATGGATAAATGTAATGTATCCTCAGGTAATCAAAGGATTAAGGATACACTAATTAAATCTCCAACACATTTATAGTAATCAGGTTGCTGGTCACCCAGTTGCTCTCCTTTGGGTGACAGTATGTTTTCTACCCGCAAAAGAGTACATGCCCATTTTTGTGGGTGCAATCATTGTGCACGCAGAAGCAGTCTGAAATGAAAATTGGGACCAAAGAACATACCACAGCACCAAAACCCCTCTTTGTTTGTTTACATTCATCTTAAGAAAAAAGTCAAGTACATCTAGATGTCTTTGACATATTTGATAGCTGACGAGGTATCCTCATGCCTACTGAAAGTGTGCCATGAACATCTAAAAAGAGGAGACAAGTCCTGGGACATTGGGAGTTTAAAAAGAACCACTGGACAATTTTCTGAAGTAAGTGAAAAGTCAACTTAATTTTAGGAATGAAATGATAATTCAGTCCTAACAACTAAGTATTGAGAGAACTGTGACACAAGCAGGCCAGCTTTCAAATCACCCTTTGCCTGAAATTCTAAGAAATAATATGGAAATTGTATGAAAGTCATATCAAAAAATTACAGGAGAACCTAACAGCCATTTAATATTCTGACCTTCAAAGGGGAAATAAATAAAACCTTTAAAATAAAACCCTTTTTCCTATCATCTTAGACAATTAGGTGATTTGAAGCTGCCTTTGGATTTCTCAAAACATTTGGCATTAGTACTTGATGGACTTTTGCAATGTCTGTAGTAGAGCTTCCTAAATTTTTAAAAAATGCTCCAAGTCAGAAATGTCTCTCTCTGCTAAACAGGTGTTCATATGAGCAGAGCAGTGAAAAATGTCTCTCTCAAACCTCCACTCAATCTCAGATTGAAGTTGGAAGCTTGACATATTTAATTGCCTCAGCCTGTGCTTGTGAAAATCTGGTGAACATGGGCTCAGGTTATGCATCCAGCTGGAAAACTGACAAACTGAGGGGAAGGAGGTTTGCCATTCAGACTCCCTCTCAACAGCTATCCCTTCTTATATGAGATGCCTTCAAAGGAGAGCAGGAGGTGGTCAGAGAGGAACTGGCTGAGTGAAGATTCCCTTGGGGAATGAAGTGAATTCAACTCAAATGTCCAAAAAATCTGCAGCAGCTAGTTTGCTTCCAAGTTGCAATCCCTGCTAACAAAATTCCAGGGTACAAATTCTCTAACTGCTTTGCAGATCAAACATTGCAGGGTTCACATACCTAACTATGAGGGTAATGCTAACTTGGTGAAAACTAACAGGGCAGCAGTAAAACTAAACGCATGAGTTGCAGATAATCTGCCAACAATATTTGAGAGGGGCAGAGAAACCCTTTTTCTCCAGTGGCCTTATAAACAAGCAGTGGATCACCTGAGAAAGGGACTTGAAGCAGCTCCTAGTGATCACCTAATAAAGGGGACTGCAACTTCAGAAAAAACGGCTTGATTCAATAGAAAGGGAGAGAGCGAGAGAGAGCGGCAGACAAGGCTGTGCAAGGGGAGAACAGGGAGAGGAAAATCCTGGACCCCAGAAAAGTCACTGACCAAATCCCAAAGGACTGTGGGAGTGGCGAGGAAAGTGAGGTCGAGTTTTGTGTGCAGGTTTTGTTGTTTTTCCATCATCTGTACCATTTGTGCTGTCTAAGAATAAAGTGTGTTCGTTTAGAAATTCCTTCGCAGAGTCTCTGTGTTACTTGCTTACACTGTCACATAGCCCCAAAAAGGGAAACAGTAAATCAGCTTCAGTGGAACTCTGAGAACATGCAACAGCTACGGGTGAGGCTTGGGACAGCTGGAGCTATTTTCAGAGCCTGCCAAGATATGGTGTCTGTATCTGGAGTGTGTGCCTAGCGGCCCAAAGTCAGAAACAATGCCTAAACTCTGCTGAGCCTCAAGAGAACACTAGACTCACGGTTTGGGTCCAGCACTAAAGTCTGGAGTGTCCAGAAGGAAAAGCTCAATCAGATTTATAACAACCTTCAAATCCATTAACCAAAGTGTCATCCAGGATCAAACAATCTGGGTTTTGTTTTTAGCACTGTGGTAATATATTAGGTTTTACACCGGGAATCTGAGAATTGAGAGACTTTTCATCAATTTGGCCTCGGAGAGAAATTTTCCAGCTTCCACCAGCAAATGTAGTGGGAAAATGTTCGAATTTCAACATAGCACAAAGCCAAGCCTGCCAAACCTCTTAAGTGGAAAGTGCCCCACGTTCATTTCTCTTGTCCTTCCATATAATCCCTTTTGAACTCCTGTAATGCGGATTTTTTTTTCTGGAGTGCAGTGAAGGAAGTGGAATATGCACTATATAAAATCTTGTATCCTGCAGGAATTTGCAACAGTTGTGATATTTCTCCTATATGTTAATACTCTTACATGTGATACAGATGCTGCTTCCGGGCCTCCCTCCTATCAGCTGGTCTAATAAGAAGAGGCAGTGCTTCCTTTCTGCTCCTCTCGGAGAATAACCAAAATAAACACAAAGGTAAGGCAGGCAGGGTACACTCCTCATGCTAGTCACTGCACTGGCACTCCATGCCAGGTAGGGGTGAGGAGAAAAGAGCATAGAGATTGAGAGGGATGGGGAAAGGAAGGGAGATAGGATAATGGGGGGAAAAGATCATTTGAAAAGAGACAAGGACAGAGAATAACTAGGAACAGACGTGAAGTCCTGAGAGAACATGGGATACAATAGGAGGGAGAAAACTCAAAAAACTCATAGGGTTTGTCTACACTACATTTAAACACCTGTGGCTGGCCCATATCAGCTGACTCAGGCTCACCCAGCTATAAAATTGCACTGTAGATGTTTGGGCTTGGGGAAGTGGGTGGGTTCCAGAGCTCAGGTTTCAGCCCAAGCCTGAACGTCTACACTGAAATTTTACAGCCCCATAGCCCGAGCCCAAGTCCGCTGACACAGGCCATCCACAGGTGTTTAATTGTACTGTATACACCCAGGGGAAACAATGAAAGAAAACAAGAGAAGAAAGAAAAGAGGAAACAGGATGATAGAAAGAACAAAGAAAAACAATGAAAATGGATGAAAAATAATCTGAAAATAATGTGTCCTAAAATTCCCCTAATGCTCCTGTTTTACCAAATAAAAATGAGAAAGTCTCTTGGAAATTATATATGCATGTCCATGGAGTATAGCTAAACAAGTGAAAATCCAAGAAGAAATCTAGTAAGTGAAAATGATGGAATAGTCAAAATCATTGCCACAAGACACTGGGCTTGACTGTATCTTCATTCACAGCAGTCTTCATATTGTTGAAGTCATCATTATTTTTTATATTCTTCTTCTTATCTGGTGCAGTGCAAAGATAAGGCCATTGCCTGAAATGCTGCGAAGTCTAATATTCTTTCAGGGAAAAATTAAATATTTTCAGCAGACCACATAACAGTTGTTTTAAATAGCATTGAACTTCTAAAAAGGCAATAACAATTTTATAGACTTTCCTTTAAAATGGAACATGTTACATGTTCATAAGAGCAATATTACACATATTGTAAAAAGCAACAGAGGGTCCTGTGGCACCTTTAAG
Source organism: Terrapene triunguis (assembly GCF_002925995.2). Taxonomy (NCBI): domain Eukaryota; kingdom Metazoa; phylum Chordata; order Testudines; family Emydidae; genus Terrapene; species Terrapene triunguis. The sequence continues at coordinate 14,780,849 of NW_020664562.1, read as the reverse complement.
ACTAACAGAAGTATTGGAGCATAAGCTTTGCGTCTGATGAAGTGGGCATTCACCCATGAAAGCTTATGCTCCAATACTTCTGTTAGTCTTAAAGGTGCCACAGGACCCTCTGTTGCTTTTTACAGATTCAGACTAACACGGCTACCCCTCTGATACTTGACACATATTGTAGCTATTTACTCCAAAAATACAAAGTCTTTTAACAGATATTTATATGGTATGTATTTTGAAAACTCTTTTAGAAGTGTTGCTTGCAAATTATGGCCTTAAAAGACAGGTATAAAAAAACAAATGAGATGATTCAACAAATGACATATTACTTGAAAAACTGTGTGTGTGTCTTTACTGAAACCCTAATTTACAAAAATGCAGTTATATTAGATGACTGATCTATTTAAATCTCAATACAAGATTAGAAATGGTTACTTATTTATGCATGTAACTGAAAACAGTGCCGCCTATGTAAACATCTGCAAAAACTAGGCAGCCTCCAAATTAAATCTCTCACGTGCATTTCTAATAGATTTTTGAACACTAACCTGATTTTAAGTTTGGCAGCAAGGAAGTCTCACTAGACATGTTCATAAACCTGTTGGCAGATCTGATTATGCTTAGCTGTAGAAAAATCCTAGCTGAATGCATTACCATATTAATTAGTTACATGTCAAAAATGCAAAATGAAGATGTTTATATAAATATCATTATGCTTTTAGTGTTAAAATAACAGCACATAATATGTAAAATGATAATACTCACAGTTACTGCTTGCTTTATTACTCCTTTGTTCATCTGAATTTTCAGATTCCTTGTATGGAACCTGAAGAGTCGTATCCAAACTTCGGAAACCTTCTTTGAGAGAGTGGTGCTTGTAGTACTCTACAAGTTCCTTTGAGCAAGAGGGAATAAAACATTACTGGAAATTTAATTTGCATTCTTTTCAACAGTAAGATATACAGTTAATGATAGTTTTCTTATACAGGTGATCTTATCGTTAGAGCTGAGCAAATAACTGATTTTTCAGTTCAGGGCCAAACACAAAACAAAACAAAAAACACCCTGAAAATAATTGCATTTGGTTTCATTCAAGAAATGGAAATATTTCACTTGGGTCAAACTGGCATTTTATTTTCAAAATGTTGTTTTGACATTTTAAAAATCTTTTTTGCAGATTAAACTTTTTGCTGAATTTTACCTAGATTCACAAACAGTTTCGGTGCCCTGAAAAATGCGTTTTTGGTGAGATTATTAGTTGCTGAAAAACTTCCACCCAACTCTATTTATAATGGCTAATTGCACAGTAAATATACATAAAGCCATGTTACCTAAAATACCTACTCCCTGCATAGATGAGCTCAACACCCTATTTGTATCACTGCCTTCTATTTCGTTTGTTGTCCTTGAGTTACTAATGCTTTGATTCAAATTTATAGGACAAAAAATGGCACTTCTCTGTTTGAAAGGAGTATTTACCCCTTTCAATCAGGTTGATTAATTAATATTTTCCTTATGGAAGAAAGGTAAAAGGGGAGGTCGGCAGCTTGCTAACTACTCACTGTACCTATCGTTACCTTCTCAGCTTTTTACTACAGTGATAAATAATGATCATCCACAAATCTTCTTCTGAAAACACAGACACCAGATAACAGTGTGAGCCTTATAATCAACAGGTGCTTTCTCCTCAGGTATATGGACCACGTAAAGGTTTCAAGGTGATTTCATAAGATAATGTGCATTGTATCAGATGGCATCAGGAATGAGTCCAGAGTACACAGCTTTTCACATTCTCCATGGATCCAATCTGAGAATTTTCCATATGTTTCATAAATTATTTGCCAAAATAGAATATGAAAGCTAAGGAGGTACAATACAATACAGTTCTCATTGTAAATATGAAGGAACACCTCCAAACATTAAGAACTCATGATATTTCTATGCAGTATTCAAATCTAGTATGCAACTCTTAAGGCTTGTCTGCGTGGTGGGGCAATGTGCACAATGGGTCTGTGATATTTAAAGCACACAAACATACTGTGCATTAAGTGGTCCATGTAGACCCTGTTGGTGTGCATAAGATGTTCCCTACTGCACTTTAATGTATGTTTGTGAAAGCACACTAGTGAACATTTAATGCACACCAGCAGGGTCTACGGAGACCAATAAATGAGCGACACGTTAGTGTGATTTAGAAATCATACCCCTGCAGTGCACATTACTGTGTAGACAAGTCCTTAGATTTGAATGAGCCAGTCTATGGATTGGATCAACAGATTTACGTGAATAAGTTCAGTACAGAGCTTCTCTACAGAGTAAGGAATGAGGGTAAACGTTGGGTAGGAAAATCAAAGCAAACACACTTCAGTTAATTATTCTGTTCATTCAAGCATGGCATTTCGTTTTTCAAAATCAAATACAGTAATTCATTTATTGTAAACACTTAACTCCCGTCACCAATTCATTCAATAATCCCATTTTGTTCTGCCATGTTTAAGTTTCCAAAAACAAAATCAATCAGGCCAAGCTTCAGAGCAAATAAGGAAAAAGCAATAATTTCATTCTGATTTACAAACAAGCCCCCCCAAAACCAGCCTAGGATCTCCTACAAAAATCTAAAGTGGTCCATGCAATAAATTAATTTCAATGAATAAAATGACCCTTAAATTATTTAGCCAAGATCTAGTGCACTAAGTGTAAGTTCATGAAAACAGTCTTATTGGTAAACTTCTGAACTGAATTTTGGAGCTCTTCAGTCCCATGTTGTACAGTGTTGTACGTCTCAGTAGCTGGCTCAAAGGTAGAGTCTAAACCAAAAGTAAAATCCACACCTGCTTTTAGTAGTTCACAATCACTGACCTCCAGGCACTACAAGTAAACAGAAAAGCCAGGAACAAAAAGAAATATTTGGGATTCCGTTATCTTATATTAACACAGCAGGCATGCTACAATGTCAGCATTGCAGTAGCTTTCACAAATAATCAGTGAGTACCCAGGCATTCAGATTACCAAGGCAACAGGCACTAGAAAGGGTGGTTTGTAGGCAGCATTCGGAAATGGATTCCCTGGTATATGGAACACCAAAATGAATGGTGTGTAACCTGGTACAGATTAGTTGGGAGGAGTTGATGATGTTTGGTTAAGACAGTAAGTCTATTGCTATAACAAGACAGATTTTATTAACTGACAAATCAGTGAAATGGCCCCGTGCCTAGCAAAATTTTACGTCAGGATCACAGAATATCAACTACACCGCTACCTCGATATAACGCGACCCGATATAACACGAATTTGGATATAACGCGGTAAAGCAGTGCTCCGGGGGGGCAGGGCTGCGCACTCCGGTGGATCAAAGCAAGTTCAATATAACACTGTTTCACCTATAACGCAGTAAGATTTTTTGGCTCCCGAGGACAGCGTTATATCGAGGTTGAGGTGTACTTTTAAAACAGGAATTCTCAAACTGGGGGTCGGGACCCCTCAGGGGGTCGCGAGGTTATTACCTAGGGGGTCGCGAGCTGTCAGCCTCCACCTCAAACCCCGCTTTGCCTCCTGCATTTATAATGATGTTAAATATATTAAAAAGTGTTTTTAATTTATAAGGGGGGGTAGCACTCAGAGGCTTGCTATGTGAAAGGGGTCACCAGTACAAAGGTTTGAGAACCACTGTTTTAAAACTTTCGTTTGTGTTAATTATTTACACCAAAATGATTTGAAAAATGATGACTTTAAACATTTGATATACACATCTACTGTGACGAGTCTAGAGAGAGACGAATGGTCATATCCTCAGCCAATGTAAACCAGGCTCCACTGAAGTCAATTGAGATACGAGTACACAGGCTCAGGATCTGGCCCTATATTACTGGATTCTTACATGTTATAGCCAGGCACCCTAAGTTCTCCACATGACAGCCATAGTTTTCACAGTATATTTGATAAATAAAAAGCAGGGTTGGAGAGCTCCTACTTTCGTTTATTACCTTAAAAGAAATGTACAGTGCCATTGCAGGTCATTGCTTTGGGCTCTCATGATAGCTGATTTGGTTTTCCCTACCACTCAGATCCACTCTAAAAACTAAGTTTGTACTGGATTTACGTGCTTCTTCTGGACAGTATTGATGATGTTCTTGGTCTCTACAGCAAAGTAATTGGTCTATGGCACATGCCAATGGTGCTCACATAGATCCATCAGTCTGTTCTACCATTGCATGGCATACTTTATAATACTACGGTTAGGGAATCAAGCAACTTTTTCAAACTGAATGTTAACAAGGCCAAACTGCTACTGATGGGCCTTTTCAGCATAGGTTTCTGTTATCTTCCCTGTTTGTCGCCTTTGATGGGAGCTCCATTCTTTTGCTTTCGAAGCTGGCAATCCTGTAGTTATTTCTGATTTGCAGCGTTCTTTTGAGATCTGTATCAAACACACTGTAAAACTGTCTCACCATCACCTAAGGAAATTCTGCAGGATCTGACTCCAGATGAGATGTCTTGACAAGATATTGATATCCCTTTCATCATTTCCCAAATGGACTACTGAAATGTTTGTTTACCCCTTCCCTCATGCATTTGCAAGTTCTATTGAGCTCTCTTGTTATCAAAACTGAGATCTCTGGGCACACTGCTCTTGTTCTAAGAGAACTTCACTGCCAAGTGAAGACACACATCAGTTTGTGAAATCAGCTTGGAGTGTACTTGCCATGGGGTCTATGCTGCTTGCATTCAAATGAGGATTTCTTGAGATAGGATCACACTGAGTGTAGATCTTGGTTTAACTCCTTGTCACTCACAGAATATTCTTGCTTTAAAGACTGGAACCCTTTTTTATCATGTGCTAAATTTAAATCAAGTCTTAAGACTGTCTTGTTTTGCAACATCCTTCCCCGTTCTTGCTTTGCATTATCCTTCATTTGAATATATTGTTTGTAGAGTGCTCTGAAGCGGTATGCAGGAAAGGTGCAGTGTAAGTGTTATTTAACTGATTGATCTAAATATAATATATTGAACTAGCTTCCCTTAACACCATACCAGCAAAAGCTTGCTTGGTGAAATTTTACAAATGCATTTGAGGTACTTCATTCAGACTCCTTATATGTATAAGTATTAACAAAATAAAGGGTCAGGATTCTTATTGAGAAAATCATCCAAAGAAGATTTCAGGATTCAAAAGGTTTTCTCCCCGTTACCAGAGGATTCTGGGGAAACATTTTAAATCAGTAACAAAATGAAAACACACTGTACAAGGCAATTATGACGACTTGGGCTCAATTCTTGAGCGTGGCTCAGCTTTGCTTGGTGTAGGACCTGAAGGTGGCGGGAGGGACCACTTTTGTATTCCCCCATCCACAACACTTTGGCCCCCATCATAAATTAAAGCAGCTGTTTTACTTAGGCTGGGTGACAATGATCCCAATGGGCCATTACTCCAGCTAAGGTTTTCTGTAGTATGTCAGCACTCCAGTCACAGGTCCATTCTCTGGATATGCCCCCTTTGCTATAGACAAGGAGTGGCCAAACTGGGGCTCGCAAGCTGCATGCAGCTCTTTTACAGGTAAAGAACACAACCCCCTCTATTCTCTACCTACCAGACTTGGGCAGAGGGGGGAGGGGAGAGCTCAGGACCCCTGCCTTGCAGTGGGGTGGTGAGATAGGGGGTTCTACCTAATGGGGAGGAGGGTCTTGGGGTTTCAGCACCGCGGGGCATGCCTGCTGGGTTTCGGGGCTTCAGCAGAGTGGGGCTGAAGCCCCGAGCCCTGGCAGGTGCCTCCCGAGGGGCAGAAGCCCCAAGCCCTGGCAGATGCGCCTCGGCTCTTGAACTTCTGAAGATTGTCGTATGCGGCTCAGAGGGTCAGTAAGTTTGGCCACCCACGCTATAGAGGGACACAACGCTGGTTATACAGCTTGTGGGACTCCTCAGCTGAAAGCTGAACAGTTTGTCAGTGTTGAGAGTGCCATGATAGATAAGACACAACGTTTATTCTATATACACCAGACATTCTGAACAGGGTTAGACAGAGCTGGTCCCAACAGGGTTAGCCAACACAAAACTGAAAATGCCAGAAACCACCTAGAGCCTTATCAACACTACTACTTACATGGCAAGAGCGGAACCAGTGGTAGCAACAATAAAAAAAACCTCTTTGGGTAGAGACAACCCGAGCACCAGACTGTGCTCGACAGGCACTGGCCTATATTGATGTGTGACAGAAAAACAAAATTTCTCTTCTGGGGTAGCATAGTCCCTTATTAGCACAGGCCAGGAAACAGGCAGGAGAATGTCCCCTGACATCTAAGGCTTATTAGATGTGCAAGGGTCATTGTCCAGCCTACTCCCTGCCCTTTTTGGGGTGGTTAGCATGAAGAGGAATACTACCAGGGAGTAATCTCTGCTCTCAGGTGAATGCAGAGACTTCACCAGTTACTGACCATGTGCAGGTTTCTTCCCCTCTCAAGCATATCACTGAAGGGCCCCAAGCTGGCTCTAATTTTACATACAAATATTTTTAAGCATACACCAACACCATCTTCACTGACATCTAAGACTGAACATCACAAATATATAAAGGAATGATGGACATGATTCTAACCTGAAAGTATTTCTGCATACCACATTTCTGCAAATCTAGAGAACCACCATGCACTTTAACAGCAATAGTTACATGGGAATTGCACACTGAAAAAACCTAATCAATACTTACCATTAAACTTTTAAATTTCTTATTTTCTGCAATGTGAAAAAAGCCATCTCTTGTTAAAATCTTGATGTGTTTCACTTCGTTATTGTACCTGTGGGCAATTAATAACTTATTAATATAAATGTGTTTTTAATCAGTGGTGATCAATAATTACCCGAGGGCATACCTCAAAAACACTACATGAATAAATTCTAAAGACGAAATGTATATCCATGCCAATACACAGTTGACATCTAATTAACCAAATATATTTATTAGTGTATGAATGAAGATGTAGCCTGTATGCCGAAAAAAAAGTTACTTCTAATTAGGGGATCCCATATATTGCTTGCTTTCAAGTTCATATTGAGGATCGATGCAGAAACAAACAAGACTCGCTTAGTAATTTGTGCTGATAGAACGAACACACTCTACTGAAATGTATTTGCTAACACACTCTTTACTGAAATGTCCTAGAAACTAAAGACTTGAACTGACTCCCCTTAACATCAACAGGAGTTGAATCAGGACTAAACAATTGCCTGTTAGTATCCAAGAGGCCACTGTAAACTGGTATCTTTCCATTAACTTCAGGGGCGCTATGCTGATTTACACTTTTTGTCCTATGCCTGAACTACTTTTCCAGCAACTGATATTTTTATGCACTAAGTGACAGGATATTAGATGATTATCTAAGCTGCAATGAGATTCATGATTTTCTGTATTTATTGATTACAAACATCTGCCTAGGCAATAATGAAAACAGGAAATCTATTTCTGTAAAAGTGCTTGTCCCACTTACTTAATGCTTATTGCGTATTCTCCTGACTCTTTGGTCCTGTGTCGCACCAAGTAAGTTCTATTTACCCTGTTAATAAGTTCACTCTCAGCTTGCAGCCTCTCCATTGCTCCTGCATACCTGTAGGGAAAGCAAATAAATACTAGTCATGCTCATCTTTGAAGCTGTGCAGTAGGTCTTTCCAATACACAATTTAATGTTCCAATATTTTACATGAGATGGTGAATGAAAGATACGTCAAAAGCTACTGGTAAATGAACTGTATTTCAAGATTGTGCAGGAAAATAATAAAAAGCACAGAAATTTATAAGTAATGGTAAAATGTGCAATATGCTCTCCCACTTTTGGGCACAAAGGACTACGGCTTCTATTCAGAAAAGCACTGAAGCACAAGATTAAGTTCATCCCTGTTTAGGAAAGCACTTATGCATGTGCTAACTTTTAGGCTATGTCTACACTACGGACCTTACAGCGGCACAGCTGTACCACTACAAGTGTGCCGCTGTAAGGTCTCCCACGTAGCTGCTCTTTGCTGGCAGGAGAGAGCTCTCCTGCTGGCATAATTAAACCACCCCCAATGAGCGGCATTAGCTATGTTGGGACCAGCAATTTTACTGGTGAAACTTAGGGGGGTGTTTTACCGTCAAAAGTGGTAGTGTAGACAAAACCTTAAACATGTGCCTAAACCCCACTGACTTCAAAAGCACTTAAGCACATACTGAAGTACTTTGCTGAACTGGGGCCTATACTGAAAATATAATTAAACGGTGGCCTGGACCAGGTGATGGAATTTACTTATTTGAAATATTTTGTATATACACTATGTTATACCAGTCTTGTACTAGTGTAACTCCACTGCCTTCAGGTGAAGTTGGTGTAAGAGACTGGAGAATCAGCCAACTGATGCACTAATTTTGTTTTTAAACAAACAAAAATAATTTCATTTGATTCATATTTATTTATTTTACTCTAAAGGCTAAAATGTAAATGTGCAGACTAAACCCCAACAGATGAGATTCAAAATCTACTTCAGCCCTAAACTATGGCCAGGTCTGAAATGGTTGAGACAAAAGATTCCATAAGGGTCTGCCTGCAGAGATCTGCTTGCAGAATTGGGGCCTACATTTTTAACTGTGGGGAAAAAATGTGCATTTATTAAAATGAAACAATTGCTTATTTTTACTTTTTAAAAGCAGAATAATTTCAGTCAATATTTGGAACCAGTACTGTGCACAATTTTTTAAAATGAATACATATAACTATAATACATTAAGATTCTTAATCCAGTTGTATATATAGTTACACTACTTAATCTATCATTAAAAAATCTTTAAATATCACAAAAAAATTCAAATTTCAACTTTGGGGCTACTTTTAGTTTTAAAAGAAAGTATTAGAGAGGATGTTCTTCAAATTATCACAAAATATGAGCTCCCAGGCTGAGACTTTTTAAGGCAAGTTTCAGCCTAAGGCAATTTCCCACGTTTAAGTTACAAATGCTTAGAAAATAAAGTTTTATCCTGAAAGAACCTCAACTTTAGTTTTTGAACACAATGCTATTTTTGTCCTTTCTTCTGTCAAAACTATAAGGAGCATAATTGAAGCTAGAATCAAATTAAAAACAGCAACTTTTCCCCTTTGGGATTTTATTCACTGTCTATGAAAGCTAAGTTTTTGTTTGGATCAGTGGATCTGATTTTGATTTCACTTACTGCAACCCAGTATAAATCAGGAATAAATTTGTAAAAACAGAATCAGTCACTGTGCATTTATAATCCTTTTAAGTCAAATTCACTCCAGAGCAGAGGGTTTACACTACATTATGATTCACTTTGACAGTGGTTGTAGAGTTGATACATTGTCTATTTACATCACTTAATAGATAGCTTTTCTGTCTAACAAAATTTCAGCAGAATTATTCACAAAACAAAATATCACTTTCTTCATTTTGTTTAGCCACTTAAAATGTAAGATCTTCTTGCATAATTCATGTTGTACTGATTTTTTCTTATACCACTTTAGAGACCTCTGGGATACAGACTGTGTATATATAGACTTGTAAACAAAATGTCAAAATCATTAAGCACATTATTATATGAGAAATGCTTTTAGGCAGTGCATATTCAGTGTTGTTTTCCAAAACTGCTACACAATACCTTCTTCAGAAGCCAAGAAAGGTTAAAGCAATTTAAATTAGATTGTGATAAACACAGTTTTCTCTCTATGGCTGTCTATTTCAACGTGATTTTCATAGGACTAGTCCAGGACTCACCATGGTTGGCAAGAGTAGTCTACTGGTTTAGGCACCTAGGATGTAAAAAGATATCATAGAATATAATTATTTAAAGAATATTTTTCTAATTGACTCACAAATTAGTTAGCACTGATCTAATGACCAAATACCCTACATCAAACCAAGGGGATAAGAATCAGATTGATCACATTTCTTCATCTATTAGTCTACTTTATTCAGAATAAAGTAATAGTGTGAATACCTCGTATAGGTCCGAAAACAGGACAGAATATTAAGCTAATGTATTTTGTTGTTGTTGTTGGGGGAGTTTTTTTTAAATTTTGGACAGATAAGTGCTACAAATTCCATATTGCTTTTTTTTCTTAATCTATCTGAAGTGGATTTTGGCAGTGCCTCCACTCTCATTTCATCCATAAAATGCTCATCTAATAGGGCATATTGTTGCAATGCATCATTAAAGTGTGCAACTGAATGTACAATGATGCACATTAAATTCACTAAGTGCTTTTTGAATTAGATTGCCTTGAAAAGGCACTATTCTTAGTTGAAGTAAAAGCTTAGGTGGCATGTTATATAATCTCTTGAGATGGTTAACTGAATAATCCATACATTTCTGAGGTATTGTATGAATTTATTAATACATTTGCATGACACAAGTTTTACTCTTAAACTTGAATTTAAATAGTTGTCCTTTCAAAATGTGTTCCTGCTTTATTTAATTTTCAAATAGTTTAAAATAAACTAAAATCAAACATACAAAAAAGGATAGTATATATATGCATATACAATATGTGAATTGAATGAATATTTCCCCAGCTGACTTCCATGCTCCCCACCAACAGATACCAAAACCCCTGAGACTCTCTTGGAGGGCACAAGTTTGGCTAGCTTGAACTTCCCATCCTGCATAGTGTAGATTTGCTTCCAACCCTTGTGATCCAAATTGTAAGGTTCAGGTTCCGAAATGACCTTTGCAGAGCTCAGAGTCCTGCTTACTGCCCTTAGCATTTTGTGTGATTGCCAATTTTTCCTCCTAAGTGCTTTTGTAAAAGGTACTTTGGACAGATAACCAGCCTCTTAACCTTATTTGAATGCATCTGAATCTATGATTTTAATGCCGACAATCTGTATTACATTATCACCAAAAACTGTATTTTCCCCAAAGCACAAAGGCGCCACTAGTGTGAATTTGTTGTCAATATGTTAAAGAGTTCTGCTCTAAGAATAGTGTGACCTATTTATTTGTATGATAATAAATCTTCCACCCAGGATGGTGTTAAAAGCAATTAGACTAGGCAGAGAGATTGGGGGAGAGAGGGCAAGAGTTAACCAGAACAATGGAAGGCTTTTGTAAAATGCAAAGAGATCAGGAATGGAATTATTGCTAGCCAAATGTCAGTATATGTTGTAAGAGAACAAGAAGGAGAGCAGCTGTGAATCTATAATGGACTCCAAAGCCATGACAGCCTAAACAAATTCAAAAAGTATACTGTCCATTTGTAACACCATTGCATCAAAGCTTAGCTACAACAGACATGGGCTGGGATTTAGTTGGTGACACATTCTCTCATATCCCTACACGAACCTCTGACAAGCACTAGGAAAATAAAGCAGCATTATATCAGAATGAAACCAGCTAGGCCGTTGCTACCAACAGCGTAGTAGATAGAGCTCAGGCATCATTCCCACCTGGCTGAGAGACGGTCTAAACGTTAAAAATGCTGACAGCTAGCACTCCTACCTTCCTATCATTAGTGAAGCTGCTCCAGTCAAAAACTGTCAGGAAAAAGCCCAGTGTATATAAAGCCAGTCTTTATATGTAAGATACTTCTATAATTATGTTAGCCTACAGAATTTTACATTTTGAATGTTTTGTATTGTTAGAATGAAGTTTGGAAAGTAGTTCAAATTACTTGATGTGAGTGTGGCAGTGGCAAGACAGTAGTGGCAATTAGGAAGACCACTACCCTCCCATACAGTCCTATATTGGATGGAATCTGAAATTCTAAATTGGTTTGGCTCATCTATCATAGCAGGTCATTTTGGTTGCAGACGGCTAGAACACCAGCAATCATTAATCCTTTTCAACCCCGAGTGTGTTGAGTTGTAAAATAAAGATTGTCCATTGCAGAGAAAAAAGAAAACAATCAAACATTGTACTAGAAGCTGTTGGCTTGCACTGTATTATACATCCAAATCCAAGCAACCGCAATGAGAAAACTGAACAAAAGACACAGACTCTGATACTATTCATATGGTATAAAAATGTCTGCTGACAAATACTGCATATTGCAATAAGAATAAAGCATTTATAGGTATAGCTGAGAAGAGACTGGAATTTGATATTCTGGAACTCAGCAATTTTTCATTCAATATTCATTCCTAAGCCTTTTGATATATGTATTTTATGCTGTTTCTGGGCATTTTTATATTGGCCGGTTGTAAAGACTGTAACACTAATAATAGTACAAGTTATAATACGTTAAAAATCTGATAGCTGTTTCGGTATCTTTAACTGCATTGTTTGTCATAATAAGATGTTTATATTTTCCCCTTCCAAGTTAGCAGTGGTGAAGAATCAATTCATCTTTCTTGTCAGTTTATGCCTCTGGTTGCTAACATGTCATGAATAAATATTATTCATACTGTAAAATCATGTTATTTTCATTCAATCCTCTGCTTAATAGTATATTTCTAAATTTAGCAGAAAGCTATGTCACTAGACACTAAGTAATCTTTGTGTTGCGGTGGTAGCTTTAACAGAAGAGTTTTTCCTTAACTATGTGAGTTTCCCACTTTAAACGACGGTGGTACTCTTTCAAAATGAGCTGATTTTGCCGGATAAATAAATATGATCTCCACAGTATTTACAGTAGCCCCCTATATTTATCTTAGGTACTGCCCTAGAGTGGCGTTTCTAAATCCACAGGGCAGCTCCAATGATTGACACTAGCTCAAGGCATGTGCTGACTGTACCCAACACCATCCAGCATGACTGTGGGACACTAAACTGCCACAGCCTTTATGCTTAATAAAATATGGTAATAGGGTTACAAAAAAAGTTAAGCTCTGTTACATAACATTTTGATGAGTAGTATATTATCTTTATCAGGCATCTGCATTGTCACTCTGTTTAATAGGACTAAGGCTATGTTTAAACTGGCAACTGAACGACAAAAACCGACAAACAGCGGCTACACTGCGCGCCTTTTAGCAGCACAGCTGTAGCGACACAGCCGTGTCGCTAAGAGCTGCATAGTGTAGACATAGCCTTAAATTTAAAGTAACAATGGAATGATAAGTATCTCTGTGAATAGGATTGTGAGATTATAAATAGGGCTGTCAAGCAATTAAAAAGATTAATCGCACTGTTAAACAATCATAGAATACCATTTATTTAAATATTTTTGGATGATTCTACATTTTCAAATATATTGATTTCAATTACAACACAGAATACAGTGTTCACTTTATTTATTTTTGCTTACAAATATTTGCACTGTAAAAAACAAAAGAAATAATATATTTCAATTCACCTAATACAAGTACTGTAGTGCAATCTCTTTATAATGAAAGTTGAACTTACAAATGCAGGATTATGTACAAAAAATAACTGCATTCAAAAATAAAACAATGTAAAACTTTAGAACCTACAGTCCACTCAGTGCTACTTCAGCCAATTGCTCAGACAAACAAGTTTGGTTACAATTTGCAGGAGATGATGCTGGCCACATCTTGTTTACAATGTCACCTGAAAGTCAGAACAGGCGTTCACATGGCTCTGTGGTAGCCGGTGCCACAAGATATTTACGTGCCAGATGTGCTAAAGATTCATATGTCCCTTCATGTTTCAACCACCATTCCAGAAGACATGCTGATGACAGGTTCTGCTCAATAACGATCCAAAGCAGAGCAGACCGATGCATGTTCATTTTCATCATCTTAGTCAGAAGCCACCAGCAGAAGGTTCATTTTCTTTTTTGGTGGTTCGGGTTCTGTAGTTTCTGCTTCAGAGTGTTGCTCTTTTAAGACATCTGAAAGCATGCTCCACACCTTGTCCCTCTCAGATTTTGGAAGGCACTTCAGATCCTTAAACTTTGGGTTGAGTGCTGTATCTATCCTTAGAAATCTCACATTGGTACTTTTTTTGCGTTTTGTCAAATCTGCTGTGAAAGTGTTCTTAAAACGAAAATGTGCTGGGTCATCATCTGAGACTGCTATAACATGAAATATATGGCAGGTAAAACAGAACAGGAGACATACAATTCTCCCCCAAGGTGTTCAGTCACAAATTTAATTAATGAATAATTTTTTTAACAACCATCATCAGCATGGAAGCATGTCCTCTGGAATGGTGGCCAAAGCATGAAGGGGCATATGAATGTTTAGTATATCTGGCACGTAAATACCTTGCAACGCCGGCTACAAAAATGCTAAGTGAATGCCTGTTCTCACTTTCAGGTGACATTGTAAATAAGAAGCAGTCAGCGGTATCTCCCGTAAATGTAAATATATTTGTTTGTCTTAGCAATTGGCTGAACAAGGAGGAGGACTGAGTGGTCTTGTAGGCTCTAAAGTTTTACATTGTTTTGTTTTTGAGTGCAGTTATAGAACAAAAAAAATCTACATTTGTAAGTTACACTTTCACAATAAAGAGATTGCACTACAGTACTTGTATGAGGTGAATTTAAAAATTCTATTTATTTTATCATTTTTACAGTGCAAATATTTGTAATTAAAAATAATAATATAAAGTGAGCACTGTATACTTTATATTCTGTGTTGTAATAGAAATCAATATATGTGAAAATGTAGAAAAACATCCAAAAATATTTAATACATTTCAATTAGTATTCTATTGTTTAACAGTGCGATTAATCACGATTTTTTTTTTAACTGGAGTTAATTTTTTTGAGTTAATCGCATGAGTTAACTGCGATTAATCGACAACCCTAATTATAAATGGTAAAAGATTTGTTGATCTGCTGTTAAACAATATTATGATGTATTACTAATGTAGAGATTTATTTTGGAGTTAAGGTTTGATCTAAACCTTAAAGGCCATCATAATGTGTCAAAACTGTTTTATCCATTAAAAGGTTGCTACCTAATAACATTACCATCATGATGACATCTTGAATGTTGTAATCAAAGTAGATTTATTAATAGAGTTGAATTTAGTTCTGAATCAAGTTAAAGCATGTTTACAGCAAAGCAAGGGAGCCCCTTAACCATTGTATTATTCTGGTTTAATACCAATGTAACTCCACTAATTTCAATGGAGTTATACTACATTAAATCTGGAGTAACACAATGGTGATCTGATCCAAAGTATTATGGAAAGTCACAATGAAGGAGTGCACAATATATTAACATGCTCATACAAAAATTAGGAGTACATACTGTAAATTAATTTTTCTTATCGTTATCCTGCTGCAGTTTTTAGTATTTTGAGAGTATTTGTCCTCTTAACACAAAACACAGGCAGGTCAAAGCATACAGGGACACAGAAGTATGTTGAAAGATCTGGTTGGAGGGTTTATTTATTCATTTGTTTGTTCTTTATTCTATTTTTACTTTTACAGGGTTTTTTTTAAACTCACTATTTATGGTATAATCTCTCTCTGTAATTCAAAGTGACTGGGAAACAGATTAAAACCACAGCATTTTCATCTCACTGTAAAAAAACCCAACAGCTTTACTGCACAATATATTTGTTCTATAGTCTGATTGTATTTATCTGAAAACTCTTTAGACAATTTAATTTATTAAACTCCCAAAAGTTAAAATCTATCTCTTGAGCATGTTTGCTTAACACTTACAATTTAAATCCAATAACCAAAAGCATTAGAATGTTATATTTTTAAACAACATCGAATGTAACATACAAACACAAAAACTAAAATAATGCTTCCCACAAGGCAGGATTAATGAAACCCTGGTATGAACCAGGCAACTTTTCCTATGAATGTTCCTGAGGAAACTATTATACCGACAAACACAATTAAACATTTGTACTTACGCATGGGCAAGGCTTTACGGCATCACTTGGAAAGTAGCCAAGCTCCCCTGTGACTAGATTTCTACCCTAGAAATAGACAAAAAGTTCCCATTATGAGCAAATGACTGTGTAGATTGGAAGCAATCCTGTAAGCACAGGGATTCATTTAAATAAAATGAACAGTAAACGTTCTAAAATTCAGTGCCAGTCTTACTCAAATTTTGTAAAGTAATAATTTCTTGACTTCTGTAACTAAGTAATAATTACAAATGGTTAAATCTGAGTGGTCTGGTAGATAGGGTGGAAGGATTAGACTCAGGAGATCTGGGTTCTAATTCCCAATTATGTCACTGACTCATGTGGTTAAATCTTCATTGCAGAGTTAACTCGAATGTAGGTAACTTGAGTTAACTACTCTGAAGTGTGAGTAACCACGCTGCAAAGTAACTCTTGAGCTGCACAGTGTGATTGTGTTAGGGCCTGTCTACAAGAGAAGTTAGTGAGCAGCAAGCTAAGATGGTTAGCACTTTAAAGCATATTAACCTAAAGCACACAGAGGCACTTCTGATGCATGGTAAGATTGTCCACATGCAGTGTAAGTGCAGAGTAGCTAGTGCTGTAAATTCACATTGTAGCTTGCTGGGCACTAACTTCCCATGCAGACAAGTCCTTAGCAGTTGATGAGTTGTGTTAACTCCAGACGCAGCCTGTACCCTCAGCCAACTTGATTTAAAAGCACCACCACACTCGAGTGAAGAGTCGTGTATTAGGGGCAACACTTGAGTAAACACTGCAGCAAAGAAAATGTGATCTTGGACAAGTCATATAATCTCTGCTGTGTGACAGTTTCCCCACCACTGAATGGGGATAACAATACTGACCCACCTAGCACTTTGTGATCCTTGAATGACAAAGCAGTGCAGTCTGTAAGTGCTATGTACTGCAAAAAGATGATTACTCACCTTCTTGCAACTGTTGTTCTTTGAGATGTGTTGTTCACATCCATTCCAATCAGGTGTGCGCGTGCTGCGTGCATGGTCGTCGGAAAGTTTTCCCTTAGCAGTTGCCGTTGGGTCGGCTGTGGAACCCCCTGGAGTGGCGCCTTTATGGTGCTCAATATATGATCCTGCCAACCCGACTCCCCTTCAATTCCTTCTTGCAGGCTACTCCGACAGAGGGGAAGGAGGGTGGGTATTGGAATGGACGTGAACAACACATCTTGAAGAACAACAGTTACGAGAAGGTAAGTAACCGTCTTTTCTTCTTTGAGTGCTTGTTCACGTCAATTCCAATCAGGTGACTCCCAAGCTCTACCCCGGATGTGGGGTCGGAGTTAAGGAATCACTGATTGGAGCACCATCCTGCTGAATGCTGCATCATCTCTGGCATGTTGGGTGATAGCATAGTGAGAGGTAAACGTATGCAAGTTGTTGCTGAAGATCTCTTGTGTCGGGATCTGGGCCAGGAACACAGCTGACGAGGGTTGTGCCCTTGTGGAATGTGCCGTAAGAGTTGGGACTGGGACCTTGACTAACTTGTAACATGTGCGGATGCAGGATGTGATCCAGGAAGATATTCTTTGAGATGAGACCAGGAGTCCTTTCAAACGGTCTGCTACCGCCACAAACAGTTGGTTTGACTTCTTGAATGGTTTTGTACGCTCAATGTAGAATGCTAGTGCTCTCCGAACATCCAGTGAGTGCAGCCTCTGCTCCGGGTACTGGTGTGAGGCTTAGGATAGAAGACGGACAGAAAAATGTCTTGACCAGTGTGGAATTGGGACACTACTTTGAGGAGGAAGGCTGGGTGAGGCCTGAGCTGTACCTAGTCCTTGTGAAAGACCGTGTAACGTGGGTCAGAGCTTTAATTTGATCACCCGTCTGGCTGATGTGATGGCTAGCAGGAAGGACACCTTCTATGACAAATAGAGCAGGGAGCAAGTCACCAGCAGTTCAAAAGGGGGCCCTATGAGCTGGTGAGGACCAGATTAAGGTCCCATGCAAAAACTGGTTGCCTAATCTGTGGATATTGGCATTCCAAGCCCTTGAGGAAACATCCTACCATGGATTAGCTAATACGGAGCGTCCAGATGTTCCCGGGTGGAAGGCTGAGATAGCAGAAAGGTGCACCCTGATGGATGCTGCAGCTAGGCCCTGCTGTTTGAGATGCAGAAGGTACTCCAGGATGAGTGGTATAGACGCCTGAAGTGGGTGGGGGGGGGTGTTGCTGGGCACACCAGCAAGTGAATCTCTTCCACTTGGCTAGATAAGTAGCTCTGGTGGAAGGTTTCCTGCTGCCGAGTAGAATCTCCCTTACCGGCTCCAAACATAGGTGCTCCATGGGGTTTAACCATGAAGCTTCCAGGCCATGAGGTGGAGGGACTGGAGGTCTGGGTGATGGAGGCGACTGGTCCTGAGTGATCAGATCGGGGTAGAGTGGTAGCATGATTGGGGTGTCCACTGACAGCTCCAGAAGTGTGGTGTGCCAACGTTGACGGGCCACGCAGGGGCCAGCAGAATGACCTCCACTGTGTCCCTGCAGATCTTGAGCAGCATCTTGTGTACAAGTGGGACCGATGGGAAGGCATACATGAAGCGGTCCCCAGGGTAGCAGAAACGTATCCATGATTGAACCCAGGCTGTGTTTCTGGAAGGAGCAGAACATTGGGCACTTCTTGTTGCTCTGGGTTGCGAATGGGTTGACACCCCTGGCAGTCAGCAGAATCGAGGCCGGGGTCTGCCACAGGGTCTTTATGTTGTTTTCAACAGTTTTGATCAAAGGCAGAGCTACTCGTGATGGACCTTTGGGAGCGAGAATATCCACAATGGGGTCCTCGGCCTTGACCACCTCCTCCACTTGCAACCCCATGTGATGGGCAATCCGCCTAAGGAGGTCCTGATGTGCCCTATGGTCAATTGGAGGAAGGCCCGAAGCTGACGCCCTTGCCACAGCTTCATCGGGGAAGAGGACAAGGAAGCCAGAGGGGGTACCGGGTCCTCCTACCCCTCCAATTCTCTGACCTCCTCTTGGTCAGTGAATGCCCCTGTGGCAGTTAGCTAGTGCCTGGGATGCTGTATCCTGACTCTGTGACTGGTCCTGTTTTGGGGTTGCCTCTGCTGAAACTGGAGACTGAAGGGGCAGTTGGGACAGAGTAGCCTCGGATCCCCGAGGCATAGGCCTGTCCCTAGGAGAGTGGGGTGACCGGTGTTCTGATGCTACTGATCTCAACCCCCTTCAAAAGGTACCCTGGGCCTGATGGTAAGCCCAGGGGGTCCAAAAGGGCCACTGCGCCGGGGGCTGCCACTGCAGCTGCCAGGCTGGCGGCATCTTCCTTCATTGCCTCTTGGACCTATGTTGACTGTGCATCGAGTTGTACAAGTTGGCATCAGACTCCGAGGAAGCAGATACCAGTTGCGAGACCATGGTGGTGCGAGGGCCCAGGCACCGACGACTGGTGCCGTGATGAACTGGGGGACCAGTTCCTGGATGATCTCGCTGGGGACCGGTGCCCGGGATCCAGTGATGGGGACCAGTAGCGGGTATCTGGTGCCGGCGATCAAGGCTGAATGCCTCGTGCTGCGGGTCGGTGCTGATCCTCTCTGGCACCGGGGATCGGTCTGGCCTCAGTGTTGGGGACGGGGAATGTCGCGTCACTGATGTCGGAGGTGCTCTCGTGGGGCTTGGTGCCGGTGAGCGGTGCCATGGCGAAGGTGACTGAGAGCGGCGCCGGGTATGGTGCCGAGCCGGGGACTGCGAGCGCCGCATCATAGCGGCCTTGCCTCTAGACCGTACTGGTCTTATCGACACCGGAGGCTTGTTCTGAGAGCTGGGGGCTGTCCAGCCGTCATCTTGATGAGGTCTCTGGCGGCTTCAAAAGTGTCCGGGATGGAGGGT
The DNA here is from genome assembly GCF_002925995.2 of Terrapene triunguis. Taxonomy (NCBI): domain Eukaryota; kingdom Metazoa; phylum Chordata; order Testudines; family Emydidae; genus Terrapene; species Terrapene triunguis. Next base: position 14,761,233 of record NW_020664562.1, on the reverse strand, counting down.
GGCTCTAACACCTCCACCTGGCACTGCCCTGTCGAAGAGTTGCTACGTGCCGGACTTGACGGTCCCCTGTGGGGTACTGAAGTCAATGGCACCGACTCGTGCTGACTTGGCACCGGGTCCTTTCTGGGGTGCGCCCTTGCATCTCCTGACGGTCCCACAGATATCAGTACCGGCGAGTGCCCTCTTTCGGCCTTCTTGTGTCTCTTGTGCGGCACCAGGGAAGTTGAGCGGTGCTGGGCCATTATCCCTCGATGCGGTGCCAGGGAGTGCTGGTGCTGACGGTCTTTTGTGGTACAGTCCTTTCTCGGCACCGTGTCGCGTACGGATGCCGGAGCACTCCGTACGGACGCGCCTGGTGCCGGGTCCTGGTGGTCTGCAGCCGGCTGTGAGCGGACAGCAGATTCCCTTAACAATTGTTTTAGTTGGAAATCATGCTCCTTTTTGGTTCTTGGATGAAAAGCCCTGCAGATTTTGCACCATTCAGTTTGGTGCACTTCCCCCAGACACTTTAAACAAGAGTTGTGGGAGTCACTGATGGGCATAGGTTTATACAAGCACCGCAGGGCTTAAAGCCTTGTGCTCGCGGCATGCCGCAGACTCCTAGGGGGGTTAGGGATTGGGGAGAGACCCCGCTCCCAACCTACTATCTAAACTAACTATCTATACTACGTTAACTATAACACTAACTATAAGCTGTAATAACTAACAGAAGAACGCTAAGGGAGTACTTGCTGAGTAAGTGAGCACTGTTCCAACGGCGGTCACGGACGGTAGGAAGGAACTGAAGGGGGGTTGGGGTGGGTCGGCAGGGTCATATATTGAGTGCCATGAAGGCATCACTCCAGCGGGCTCCACAGCCGACCCGACGGGAGCTGCTAAGGGAAAACTTTCCGATGATAGTGCACGCGGTGCACACACACCTGATTGGAATGGACATGAACAAGCACTCAAAGAAGAACTTAATTATTTTGTTGTCCCAGCACTAATCTTTTCAGTAATCAGAGAGCCTGAAATAAAAGATCTGGGGGGCACAGAGTGTCTTCCCTGATACAGATCTGGTAGATTTATGCAGAAAATCCTCATTAAAGATAATAGATGTTTCCTTTCAAATCCATCACCACCCTCAAAACGTCTTGATGGAAGAGCGTGCACATTCATTTGGGAAAATAAACCATTTCTGAAGTCAGCATGATTTCAATTTGCCAGATGATCAGATGGATAAATACAGTCAGTTTAAGAGCTGCATTGATGCAGTAACCCAAAACCAAAGCTTCTTTTCAAAATATCCTGACCTGATTTATATTAAATTAAACGAGCAAGATCCCTCATGTGCCCTAACATCTAAAAGCTTTTAATAGACCAAAGATGGTTTACAAGAAAGATTCAAATGGGACCACATCCCATGCACATTGGCAATGATTTTTTAACAACATTCAGGACAGGTCAATTCACCAGAAAAATTCCATTTAAGATAATCCACCTAAACTGAGCCCTGGGTTCACAGTCTTCTGGAAGGTCTACTTGAATGGAGTTATATTGAAGCAAGGCCAAATGTGAGCAAATGCTGGCAAGGGAACGGGTATTCATAGGGCAACTGAAACAATGTATTGACTCAGCACCGCATCAGCTGGTGGGACTCCTATACAACCCAACTGCAATTTCATTACCACCTATCCTCCCCATCATGTATCACCACTAGTTAGCAACAAATCAAGATCGCTTTTTATAATGGGCTTTACCTAACTTTAATAAGTATATGTCTCCTGAGCCACATACTGGAAGTGGTCCAAGAGTCACAAATCACTAAACACACATGCACTCGGTGTGTACAGCTATAACTATATATTTTGGGAATACGTGAAAGAATCGCCTTGGAGTTCAACTCTTACATAACCCCTCATATTTCCACTCACCTTCTTACCAACTCTTCATAACCAAATGTAAACTGTTCATTAAAGCACCATACTTCGGCATTTACCAATGGATTGATTGCCTTCTGAAGGTAGGGAAGCTAGAAAAAAAAGGCCTTTCAGATCCATAAACTGCACATCTGTGACCAGGTCTGGCAGCCCTTTTCAGAACTGGGCTAGGCCCAGCATTCTCAAACACGGGTGCCTAAAGTTAGGCTCCTAAATCCATATTTAGGCTTTGAAGTCCAGATTGTTAAAGGTATTTAGGCAATTTAAGACCCAGAGAGGTGCCTAGTGTGATTTTTGAAAGTGCCGAGGTGCCTAACTCCCATTGAAATTAATGCACCATAACACACCATATGAACCATCATTCAGGAATTTAAAACAAGGGTGGAGCTGGATGTAAAAAGGAGCAGAATTAATGAGTGTTCTTGAAAAATTGGTAGTTTTCTTGAATTGAAGTGCCCTAAGCATATTCAATGGGAACATTATCTTCCTGGGAAGATTGCTATGCAATTTATCACACCCAGGTAATGATCACAGCAACTGTCACCGATTCCAAATAGAAAGAAATGTGTAGGAAGGTGAGGAAGGGGTAAAGAGCACTAGTTAGAATATAATATGTGAGAGAATTATTGATATGCATTTAAAATAATGCAAAATAGGGGCACATAAGGAAGCAATTCTTGCATCTCTTAACCCATATGAGAATATGATTTTTCCTCCCATTCCTTACTAAGTATTAGCTATTCATGGTGTTTATGTATTTTCTCGTGTTCTGTTTATACCCCAAAGTGAACCTTTTTACAGATTTCAATGTCTAACCACCCAGGACTATTACTAACTCAGGGCCCAGTCCAGAAAACTATACTCACAGTGCAGGATCTTATTCATCCCACAACAGTCAATGAGAATACTTAAGTGCGTAACCTGTATTCATGTGAGTAAGGATTTACAGGAATGGAACCCTACAACATCAACTTTGCATGTGCCCACATGCTATACAATCTGATAGTATATATAATAAAGGAATATTTATCTAAAGCAAAAGACATCAATGATACCCACACAATAAAATGACACAGCAAGTAACATACTTACATGGCAGTTAGAAAGGCGCCTAGAATCAAAATTTGATGAGCTCATGAACAGACTATTGAGTTACAGTTTAAAAATGCAGACAAACATCTTCACAGAAATCGCTACGTATGGTCTCTTTCAAATCACTGGTAAAGGATAGGCCTCTAATAAATATTTACATGTTTAACTCTGATTTTTGTACAAAAAACTATTTTTGTCCGGCTACAATGTATAATGCATTTCAGTATTAGGCTGGTTCAACTAGCATTGCAGCATATTAAACTAAACTGTTCTATTACCTCAAATGAGGAAGAGACAAATCTGGGATGTGTATAATCTCCCTATTGCCTTAATTTAGTACCACACATATGCACTTCTGATCTCTCCTTGTAAGTGTTCCGCATTTAACTAGTCAGTGGGGCACTCAGCAGAATGTGTGGTACAAATGGCACAAGACACTCATACATTCTTATGAAATATAACAAGAGATCACACTGTCAGTGGACATCCTTGCATGTGAATTACTGTACAAGAAGTCTTCCCATGAAATTCAGATTGCTGTAGCATGGATCCACAAGTGCCAGACCAGTCCTGTGAGGTCACTATTAAGAACCATCCACTTCTCAAAACATACTCCTATGTGGCAGCTGTTAGTCAATACTGAATCTTTAATGCAACACCATACCTCTAACAAGGTGGCACATGATGTGACTTCAGGTACTGGTGGCACTGCCTAATGGTGAAAGCATAACACTGGAAGTCAAAAGTTCTGAACTGTTTCATGACCCTGAAGACAATATTTAACTTCTCTGTGCCTCAGTTTTCTTATCTGTAAAATGGAGATTATACATATTTAACTCAAAGAGAGTCAATAACATTTGCTAAGCTCTGTCAAATCCTTAGCTGGAAGGTGTTAGATAAGTCAAAGCACGAATATTGCTATTTCCTATAGTACTTCTAAAACTCATTTAAACACTTTGGGGAAAATTCTGCACCACTGACTAATTGACATCTGGCTCAAAATTCAGAAGGCACAATGGTAGCTTTGCTGTAAGTGAGATGAGTGAAGGGGGTGCCCTAGGGTTGCCAACTTTCCGAATGCAGAAAACTGAACACCCTTGCCCTGCCCCACCCTACCCTTTCTCTGAGGCCCTGCCCCCCACTTACTCCACCCCCCTCCTTCCAATGCTCGCTCTCCCTCACCCTCGCTCACTTGCTCATTTTCACCAGTCTGGGGTGCAGGAGGGGGTGAGGTCTCTGCCTGGGAGTGCGGGTTTGGGGCTGGGGCCAGAAATGAGGGGTTCATAGTATGGGGGGGTGCTCCGGGCTTGGGCAGGGGATTGGGGTGCGAGGGAGGGTGAGGGCTCTAGCTGGGGGTGCAGGCTCTGGGATGGGGTTGGGAGGTGCGGGGTGTTGGCTCCAGGCTGGGACAGAGCCATCCGGAGCGCAGGAGGGGGTGTGGGCTCTGAGAGAGAGTTTGGGTGCAGAAGGGGGCTCAGGGCTGGGGCAGAGGGTTGGGGTGCAGGAGAGAGTTCAGGGTGCAGGCTCCAAGTTGGCACTTACCTCAGGCAGCTCTTGGAAGCAGCCGGTATTTCCCTCCAGCTCCTAGG
>NW_020664562.1:14694518-14756233 GCF_002925995.2 Terrapene triunguis | reverse complement strand
GATTACTTTTTCAAATCAACTATCAACAAAGTTAGCCAACACAAGGTAGCTGTCTTACATGTCAGGAAATTAGCATGATCATAGCACCGCACTGCCTATAGGACTATCTGCACTTCTAAATAAAAGCTTTGCATGTTTCATATAATTGTGGGAGTTTTAAAATCCTCAAAAATCTAGTGTATAAAAATTACAGCAGGCTGAAAGGAGCTTTTTGTTTTTAAAATTCTTTGCTAATTATAGGATTGATCTGAATAATTTTATGTTCATTCCTAATTATGTTTAAAATACTAGATTATTGTTTACTTTTAGATATCCTGCTAAATCCCTCAAGGTGCTCATGTCACCTTGTATAAAAAACTGTGATGCATGCTGTCAGGTATATGACTGCGGATTTCTGTACTGAGTGCATAGGCACTAAACCATCGCAACTAGCAGTGGATTTGTCGCACCGCTGCACCTCAAGTTTGCTAATCATTTCTTTCAACTGCACATGTCTCTTCCTTGTTAACTGTTTCTCATGCAATGAGTAAGTAGTCAATTTCCTTCTAACAAAAGCCTTAAAGGCCATCCCAAATGCACTAGTAAATGTCTGGGCTAAATTGCTAAAGAAATTATATTATAGAATGCTTGCAGCGTATAAAGAAGCAATGTACACCTTCAGATTGCTACTTTAAATGACACTTGTCAGTGAGACTAGAGGATGATTCATTATTCTTGAACCTGTTTTAATGGGGAGGTTTCCTGGAACCATTTTGCACAGTAGCCCTAAATTTCCAGAGTGCTGCCTGAGGTTTAGATCTGCAACTCCCATTAACTTCAATAGGTTCATCCACAGCTAGGACTGTGCACAGCTGAAAAGTTAACCCTAGTTTGTACAGTATCCAGTTTCCATCTTATTGTTTGGCTATGGCTAAATAAATCATCCTCTGATTGAGAAATTGCTAATCTCTCCACGGATTTAGGCAATAACAGTGAAAAGAAACCAGGTTTTATAACTTAAGCTGGTCAAAAAATGTAAAACATTTCTTGTAATCTGAACATTTCCAAGCAATTTTCAATTCTGCAAGTTTAGAGAAGAGGAATAATTTTTCATTCATTTGAAATCATGAACATTTTTATTGAAAAGGCCTATTTAGTTTACGGGTTTCCTTCCTCTTCTGCTTTTCTACCTTCCCTCCACAGCTTTTTTCTCTTCATTTCCCCCTTTTTTGTTTTTTTCACATTTAAATGAAACTGAAAAATGTAGTCATTATTTATCTAGTTTATCATTCCCGCCCCCCATCCTTTTCTCATTTTCCCACTGAAAAGGTTGGGGAAATGGAAACGGAAAACGATAAGCTGAAAAAAAACCTTAATTTTTAATTTGTTCAGGTTAGTAAAAAAATGAAAAATGAAACATTCATTTTTTGTGAAAAGGGCAGGTTTTGTTTTTACAAAAAAAATTGTTCATAAAATTTTAGACTATGTTCAGATCTAGTTTACTTGTATCATGCCTGGCACAGTTATAAGTAGACACATTACCAAAATTAAAATGAAGAAATGCTGTTCACATTCAGCAAAAAATCACATCCTATCTCTGTCTCTCCCCGCTCCACCCTCTGGGCCCAAATTAAGGAAAGACCCAAACTGAACATGTCTGCACCATGTCCTAAAAGTCACCTAAATGGCACTCCAACAGGAGGAAGAATCAAGGCTCCTTTCTCTCCCTGAAGTTTGATTTTGGACAGAGAGCAAAAATGCTCCTCTTGAATGCTACAAAGGGGCATATAGTAATAAGTAAATTCTGAGACAATCTGATCCAGTTCCATTCAGAGATATGCAAATAACACTGATTGGTACCTGAAATTTCATCTGCAAGTGTACTAAGAGCTAGGGCAGAGTACAAGACAGATGGTATATATTCATGTACTATACATTGTTCATGTAGTATACATCCATCCCACCTATGAGGTGATGCCCACATTCTATGTTGATGTTTCCAAATGGCCTTCAGAGGTAACACAGTGTAGAACATGTTACATGCAATATGTGATGTATAAGCAACATACAAAAAGGATAATAAATTTCATATAGCACAGATTTCCACTGACAATGAAAATTAAGCTTCTTTTTAAACAGTAAGGCTGAGATTTTCATAACTGCCTACAGGATTTGGATAATTTTAATGGGATTTGGCTGTCCTGATCCCCTAGATAGATTTGAAAATCTCAGCCTAATAGCTCTACCAACCTAATGCATTTTCAAAAAAGACTAACATGACTTGGTCCACACTTATGAACTGACACATCCTGCAAAATTGCACCTTAAAATGTTTACCCATCAACTCTTCAGCAGGCACCAAAGAAAATTTTACACTATTACTATAACTTACAGGAACTTACAGAGTCTCATAACTTCTGGCAACAAATGGGGCCAGAGCTTGGGAAAAATCCCTGACACATCTCCTCATTTGACACCACAACAGATGTCCTCATATATATCTTGAATCAGCCCTAGCAATATATATCAAACAGATGGCAACCAAACTCATACTAGGACAAAAGCAGTTTGCAGACCTACTTTGGGCTCAGGTTCTCTACAAAATTTCTTTCAATTCAATTTCAAGACAAAATAGAAACATTTCATGAGACTGTGCATAGGATCCTCAGTTACTTTCTTCCAAATGTGGGTCATTTATGGGGAAATTTACTGAATAGTCAATCATAGCAAATAGGTAACTACTCCCTAGAGACCCCCACATGCACATTTCCCCCTGTTAAGTATAGTATATGTATTTTCATATATAATTCCCCAATACTGGAAGATTTTTTTCCAGGTGAACAATGTTATTATGCTGGATGTTTTGTTACTGTAGATTTGATGTAGACTGTTTCGTTACTATAGATTTCAAGCCAGCAGGTCTCTATCTATTCTCCCTTCTTGCAGTGACCTCACATAACAGCACTGTATCTTAGTCCCTGGTGAGTTCTATCTACTACTGGAACATAGAAAATTTCCCCCCAAAAGGTAAAGATTTAATTTTTCATCCAAGAACAAATGTTCACAGCACAGTTATTGTTCTTAGGGAGTTACATTGAAAATGTAGGGGGACCATCAACAACAGTGGCATTAGCCAGGACTTCTGTAATAGCAATGAATTGCTACAGGTCTAAGTCTGTATCAAAGAAGTGTTGTTTTTCACAGTGGAAGAAACTAGTACAGTGCACATTTGTATGCTTTTGGCATACATGGAAAACATGATTGCCCTGAGGACAGTGTATAATTGCAATGGAAACCTGTAAAACCAGCATTACATCACACCTTATATGATACATCCTGTCACCCCTGAAAGCTTACCCTCAGGTTAAGTAAGTACTTTGCTCTGAACAAACTCAAAAGAAGAGAAAAAAAACACATCAATAATAAAAATGAGACTCTGCATTATTACAGCTGCACCAACCAGCAGTGTTCCAGATAAGGGTCTGAAATTTCCATTTAAAACACCAAATTTTCTCTCTTTCCCCTCTCCTTTTCTTATTTAATTAACTTTGTGAGTGATTTTACTACATGTAAAAGTGAAGGATCAGTAGTACCAGCGCAAGCCACACACAGATAAGCACTGTGGCTATTCCACTTCTGGACCTTGAGCAAAGAAAGCCAGTCATGCTAACTGGTGTGCCTGGATACTACCATGAGACCACCTCACTCATTTTCATTTGTGACAACCCAGATCTTCAGCTGGAGGTAGTGGACTAAACCACTGTGGCATCAACCCCCCCACCCTCTCTCATTTTCAATGTTTCATATTAAGGCAATTTATATTCCCTGGGAATTTGCTTTCTATGGTTCAGCTGAGAGAGTACAGGTGCTGGGTTCCTCCTTCTTATGCACTGAGACAGGCCAAAAGATGACCTATCAAAATCCAGAATTTTGCTATCCTCTAGGACAATTCATGTTTATCCTGCTTATGAGAGGGAGTAAAGAGGAGGAACCCAGGATGTATACAGTCTTGACTGAGACACAGAAAATGACGATAAAAAATTTGCTAAGGACTGAGACCAAGCATACAAATATTTCACTTGGGAAGATTTTCTTAACATTTATCAAAATGTATTTGGTTGGGTTTAAGTTATTAGAGAAGATGAAACCATATTTTTTATTTTATGTTTTTTTCTAGGTATGCTGTAAAGAACAAAAAAACAAATTGCACATAACTGTGCATACAAACATTTATTTATTACTAACATCTGAGCTTCTGGTCAATTTATGAATCTATAGTATCCACAATGGTCTTTCAGGTCAGAAATAAACTATTCCAAAATGTCCCTTGAGTAAACGTCAAGATGTTAATAAAACCTTATGTTTTGCGGTTACTTCTTAATATGCATTACAAATTGACCAAGACATCAGAGTATGTCTTTGACAACATATCCGAGAAAAAAATCACCCAAAGATGCTAATGGGGATGACAGTTCCCATTAAAGTTGAAGGCTAGTATTAAGATTGCTGTGGAGATAGCTTGTTGGCACACAGCATCACCCACTTACCAGTCTCCTTCCACTAGCCAAGCATAACATGTTTCTGCTTAAATCCTTTAACATGACAGATTCAAGTAATATCAAAGAGACTTTCCAAAAGCCAAAAATGACAGATATACCAGTGTGAGGCCATGGGATTAATCCTATATGTTGCTGGGAACTCTGGTCCTATCCAGAGAAGCCTAAAGCATATTCTTAACTTTTAAGCATATGAGGTGGGACTACTTTCATGATTAAAGCTAAGAATGTGCTTAGGAGCCCCTCTGGATTGGGCCAGAGTGTTCAGCATCTTGCAGGATTGAGCCCTACATGTACACAATTGAAAAACTCCCAACATACAAACATACATAAGCCAATGTTTGAAAACACACTTGAATGTCTTTACATAGTACAGGGGTCGGCAACCTTTCAGAAGTGCTGTGCCGAGTCTTCATTTATTCACTCTAATTTAAGCTTTTGCGTGCCAGTAATATATTTTCACATTTTTAGAAGGTCTCTTTCTATAAGTCTATAATATATAACTAAACTATTGTTGTATGTAAAGTAAATAAGGTTTTTTAAATGTTTAAGAAGCTTCATTTAAAATTAAATTAAAATGCAGAGCCCCCCGGAGCGGTGGCCAGGACCTGGGCAGTGTGAGTGCCACTGAAAATCAGCTCGCGTGCCGCCTTTGGCATGCGTGCCATAGGTTGCCTAGCCCTGACATAGTATATCATGTCATGAAGCTGTCATAGTCTATCTGGTAACTGTATTTTTTAGAATTGTTTACATTTCACACGAGAATCTGTGGTTCAATGGTCCTAAAGGCTATGTCCTGCATGGATATACACAGGTTGCTGGGTATTCTTTTGTGAGTATGCTTGAGCATCTTGAGTGATCAGTTTATAAAATGTCTGATTCCTGCTGTATAAGGATATCTGTGATAACTCATAAGCAAGAGTCATGTATCTGATCCTAAAAAGAATCAAGGAACATCAACTGCCACTGAAGCCAGTTAGACTTGAAGGCTTTTGGCACCTCACAGGATCAATCAATCCTTAAGTGAACAAATATAATCTATAAAAATCAAATATGTCCAAAAATTCCCCCCCTCCCCCCAAAATCTTGCACAGTATTCTCAATATATTATTCATTAGGTCATTGCATTCTCAAAGAAAAGTCTCAACAACAAAATACAGGAACAGCTATACCAGACACCTTTCAGATGCCCTTGCATTTATACCTTTTTCTTTACCATCAGCTTTCCCCCAATTGTTATTAATTTTCAAATTGTCCATTTTGTGCACACACAAACACAATCCTCCCATTTTGACAAATTAAAAACAAACAAAAAATATATAATTTGAAAAAATTAAAATTCTTATGCCTGTCTTTAGAGCAAAATGTGAAAGCTGCCATAGTTTGAATCTCTTTTTGGTATGAGTGTTCAATAAAGAAAACAATCTCTGTAACAGAAGTAGCAACTAGAATCATGTGATATTGAGTTGCCATGGAAACAACTCCTTTATCCAATCAATATATTATAGTTTTCCTATAAACACAAAACAGTCATTATTTGATTTAGGCTTCCCCCAAACAAATTAAAACAATTCTGTCTCAATCTCTGATAACTATTTTATCCGCTATTCTTGTCCAAGTCAAATATTTTATCTGGTTAGCATGCCCCTTAGTTCTATTGTCTGAGAGGACTTGGGAATTCAAAGCACACAGGGTACTCTTGCTGCTTATGTGCCATGCACTTTCTTCATCTTAAATCATTTAAGTAAAATGGTTCACACCAAGGGCCCCATCTTGCAAACTTCCTCACTTAAATGAATACAGTTGCAAGATCAATCCCTTAGATACAAAAAGCAGTGGGTAAGCACTGCTGGCATCCAAAAGGTGAAACTCTTACATTAGACGTGTATTTTGGGTAAAATGCATAAAAACTAAAGATTTTGTTGTTGATGATGATGAAGAACATAAAAACAGGGTATAACAGCAATAAGCAAATAAGAGTTTTCTCTCTCAAGCAATGGAATGTAGCCATTGCTAATTCCATACCTGCCAAAACCTGCTATGTGCATCTCCTTTGATGAGTTCAATAGTGTCTCCAGTCTGGATGTGTAATGGTGGGCCATCATGTGGAGCTGGCTGTGGTACCCCATTGTAGTTTCTAACGACTTGCATTTTTGGTAAACCTGTCAAAAATTGAATACAGGTTTTTGGTCAATGACATGGCAATCTAAGAAATTCCAATGTGCATAAAATAATAAATATAATAGATAATAATAAATAATAATAATAATAATAATAACAACAACGATAATAATATAGATAATGTATCAATGTTAGGAGCTTAACTAGCAGTGGTTGGGGGAGGAAGTAAAAGCACATTTCACCAGGTACTGTATTTGATATTTGAACAAGTAATGAAATGAGAAATTTCTCTCAGCTCGTCACTATATTTTTTTAGTTCAAGAAAAATATTTCTCTTTAGGCTACTGCTTACTTCAAAAAAGCACAACACATACAGTTTAATGGAAAAGAATCATTTTTCCCATCAACTCCATTCCTACCGCCTCCTTCTTTCCTCTTGGGGCACTAGCTGATTTCATCACTAAGAAGGCTCATCCTTTTCTGTGTATATATAACATTGGCCTTGTATAAGGTTCATATCTTAAGGTTATCTTTGTAATCCAAAACAAAAATGTGATGGATGTGATGAAGTAATAATACTTAAGACATTGAAATGGAGAAACTCTCCAGGCTCGAATCAATGTTCCAAAAATGGTGCCACTAAATGGAACATGTCTATGAGAATCAGAGTGACAAACATTCCATGCTTCTGATGCAATCTGTTTTTGTTTTTTTTTAAACTCATTTTTCTTAAGTGTTATTGGATATATAGTTAATATTTCATTTTAAAAAGCAGAACTCATGATAGTATTTTGGCCCTATTGCACCAATATTGGCTGCATCTGAATTGTGGTCTTTTTCAAAGGTGAAAATGCCATCTCCTGAGACACAAGCCACTTAAATTTGTCTAGTTTCAACTTTCAGGCATTGGATCGTGTTACACCTTTCTCTGTTAGATTGAAGAGCTCATTATTAAATATTTCTTTCCAATGTAATACTTATAGACTGTAACTAATTCAGCCCTTAACCTTCTAATTGTTAAACTACACAGATTGAGCTTCTTGGATCTATCATTATAAGGGAGATTTTCCAATCCTTTAATCATTCTCGTCGCTCTTCTCTGAGCTGTCTCCAATTTTTCAACATCCTTCTTGAAGTGTGGACACCAGAACTGGACACAGTATTCCAGCAGTGATTGCAGCAGTGCCAAAACAGGGATAATATAAACACACTTCTCCTACTGGAGAGTTCCCTGTTTATGCATCAAACGATCAAATTAGCTCTTTTAGTAACATTGCCACCCGGAGAGCTCATGTTTAGCTGATTATCCACCATCACCCCCAAATTGTTTTCAGAGTCACTGCTTCCCAGGGTAGAGTCTCTCACTGTGTCAATATGGCCTACATTCTTTGTTCCTAGATGTATAATTTAAATTTAGCTGTATTAAAACATATATCGGGGTAGTCAATTATTTTTTGTCAAGGTCCAAATTTCTTGCTCAAGGTATAGTAAAGGTCCAGACTCTAGAGAAAATAATTTAAAAAACCCCAATAATGATAATAAGTTAATAAAAAGATTTCAGGGTCTGTTTAAAAGCATCTGGTAGTCGAGATTTGGCCCGTGGTCCGCCTATGGACTACCCCTCACATATATTATTTGTTTGCACACAGTTTACCAAGCAGTCCTCATTGCTCTGTATTAATTACCTGTCCTCCTCATTATTTACCTTTCCCCAAAGTTCACAATGATGATTTTGTTTTCTTCCATGTCATTGATAAAACTGTTGAATGGCGTAGGGCCAAGAACAGATCCCTGCAGGACCCCACCAGAAAAACACCCAGTTTTTGGTGCCAAAACTGAAGTTTCCTAAAAGAACTGGCTAACGCGCTGGACCATGGATTAATGATCCCAGTGACACAGGCACTGAGCACTCTCATTGCCCACTTGAAAACTTCAGTGGCAGCTGTGGGAATTCAGTCATGTCACCTGACTACCTCGAGCCTACTTGTCATATTTGCTTATATAAATAATGAATATTTTTGTTGTTACTTACAAACACCTCATGTTAATTTAACTTCTGAAATTTGCTTTGCAGCTAAAGTAGAATAATTTAAAAGAAATTTTTCAGCTCTATGAATATTGGCATTTTAAAACAAAATATAAATTGAAAATGAAACATTTTCCTTAAAGTAGGCTGAAATTGAAGGTTCAATATAAACTAATGTGCGTTTTACCTGTTGTAATTTTTGAACACATAATGTATTTAACACAAGACAGATACAGGGAGACATATATTTACAATTCGGCAAACTGAAAATATTCTCAATATATTATTCATTAGGTCATTGCAGTCTCAAAGAAAAGTCTCAATAACAAAACAGGAACAGCTATACCAGACACTTTTCAGATGCCCTATAGAACCCTATCACTAATTTTAAAAGTGTAGATTAGCAGGTATAAACAATTCAGTTGAGTTTCACGGTAGTACAGGGGCAAATTTCTATAAACTCAAACTAAATGTTGGTAACGCCCATTATTTTCAACAACATATTCTCAGGTACATCTCACTGAGAGGACTATGAAAGCACAAAACATCTTCAGTCGAAACAGAGAATTAACAACTAAAATTGATGATGTAAAATATAGTTCTAGAGACATTACCACTGTGAGGTATTACAGCTGCAGTACCAAAGAGATCTGGCATATTCACAGAAAGCAGTTTGGGAGGTATATATCTGGTGCAAAAATAGGTGCTTGTGAATGAATTTAAATGCACATAGAACTACTGTAACAAAAGAAAAGCGATAGGCTGAAATCATGGCCCCAGTGAAATCAACTGGAGTTTTGCCATTCTAGGGCCAGGATTTTACCTAAGTGCTTACACGTCTATACCAGTAAACTTCCCAATACGAACAAACAAAATCAGTGTGCCGTCTGAACTTTAAAAAGAAACAGCTACAATATCGGCCTTCATAAGCCATCAAATGGCTGAAATCATGTCCCCTCTGGCTGCCAGACTAAACTCGACCCTCCAGGTGAACGCCCCTTAGCAGCCAAGACCGGATGACACAAAAGGCTGAGCTGAATCACAATTCATGAAAAAACAAGGGATGAACACAGGTCTGTTGTCGTCATGTTTTATAAAGTACCAATCTGGCTACAGTGCAGATTTTACCTTTATTTAAACTTGTATGACACATTTGAATATGTTCTCTGGTAATTACAGGACAAGGAAGAAGGCTCACCTATTCCATACAGTTTTAGTTCTAAAATGAGTATTAAGAGAGAATACCCATTACATTAGGAATAAGCTACACCTGTGCATTAAAGCATCTCTATATCTATGAACAGCCCTGAAGGTCCATCAGAGTCAGATACAAAGATTCCCCAGGAAGAATAAGATATGTAAATACTATCCCTTCCTACAACAGGAGTCATTCATGCCAGTGATAACCCTGCCAGAGCAGACCTCAGCATCTGTTATTCCTGAATAATCAGAAGTTTGGTTTAGGCTTTAGTCAGAGATCATTTTATCATAGAGAATGATGGAACAAAAATATAGGAGAATGGGGCATATCGGTGAATTTATGGTCATACTATGTCGTACTTTCAGGGCTCATTGAGTGAGTTCTATTTGCACTGAAAGTTCGGTGCAAGTTAATTTGAATCTTGAGAATCAGAAAGAGGATTGGGTTGACAATGATTGTCTCATGATCCCTTCTTTATGGTTGGAGTCTGTTTCATGAATTTTCTGGAATCATCCAAATATTTGGGGTCTGATCCAAAGGCCATTAAAGTAATAGAATGAATTCTACAGACTTCAATGCACTTTGGATCAAGTGCTTAATATTATACCGTCAAGTGTATCTGAAGGAATGAAGTAAAACCATATTCTTTAAAAAAAAAAAATAACTCAGCCAGAGCCCTAGCTCAGCAGCACCTGCCTCCCCTGGAGCTGAAGACAGGCTGCTTTGCCTCCCACAAGACATTGTTTCAATCCTAGTCCCCTAGGTGGGTAACTCTCTCAAGCCACATCCACCTACAAACCAACTAATCGGGGAGAGAAGCCCATTCCAATATTTTGTAAGTATGTAACTATTGAGGTTAAGTGTCAGAAATGTGACTCAGAATATTACTAATCATGTAGAAGACCCAGCATAATGATATACTGGGAACCAAGTACTAGAACTTAGCTAAATCTGTGAGTTTAAGCTTTTGATTTTCAAATGATCATCACCACTTGAATTATAGTAGCTCCCAAAGACCCAGTTGTGGTGGGGACTGTACAAGCACATATAAAGTCATGGCCCTTGCCCTATAGAGCTCTCAATCTAATTTAAGATTTAAAAAAAGCAACAAGTGAGCATAACAACAATGGAGGGAAAGCAGATGGGATGATGAGAGTAACGAGAGAAGCATGTGAATACAGTGAACAGCTATGTTCACAACTTGATGGCTCTGAGACATAAAACATAAAAGTCAATAATCTCTATGAGGCCAACTACCCAGCCACTATCATTAAAGTGCAGTAATCCAATTTGAAAAGGACATTTAATGCCCAATTCTATTCTGAAAGGTGACTATGCAAAAACAAGGCCTTATTGTACTCCACAGATCTGATGATGACTCTTCAGAGTCATGGCTGCTGACTTCAGTGACAAAAATATGTTCTTACTACATGTTACTTCTGTTTACACTGCACTGATTAACGATACTGAGCCAATACACATGGAACATCCCAACACAATCTTTTTAAGGGTACTTTTCAGAATAGAATGGGGATTTAAGGAATATAATTAATGTTGGATAAAACTACTGAATATGTGGGTGTTCCTGCATCAGAAAGAGGATGCATTAAGTGGATGTTTGGTTCTCTCAATTCTAAATGTCATTGTTTCTATGTATCTTGAAAAATGTGTAAGATACTTTTCATAAGCTCACACTATGTCCAGGCAAGATGCCTTTTCAACTGAAATACTGACAATTCCTAAAGAATCAGTTTTGAATCTGCCTTTTTTTGTTCTGCTTCTGATTAGTTATCCTTCCACTTGTATCATTTACCACATGTTCTCCTTCACTTGGCCCTACATTCATTATGGTTCCTTTCAATCTACAAATTTGCTAAATCTGGCTTCTTCCATATTTAACATTCAGCTCCTGCTTTCCTCCATTAACTGTTTAAAGTTCCACTCATGGAGGCATTTAGACAGAAGATTCCCTTGCAAGGCTCTCCTTGTACCACTGCATTGCTCTCTTGCCTGAGCACAGAATACTCTAGTGGGATATGGGGGCGGGGGGAGGAGGAAGGGGAGCTGCACCATCCCATTCCCCCACCTCAGCTGACAAATTTACAACATACACCTCTACCCCGATATAATGCAGTCCTCGGGAGCCAATTTTTTTTTACTGCGTTATAGGTGAAACTGTGTTATATTGAACTTTGATCCGCCGGAGTGCGCAGCCCCGCCCCCGCTCGGAGTGCTGCTTTACCGCATTATATCCGAATTCATGTTATATCAGGTCGCATTATATCGGGGTAGAGGTGTAGCTCCAAAGCCTAACTGAAAAATATTTACATTTCTCTTCCCTCCACTTCCACACAGATAAAAGCTTTTAAAGTTCCATCCCCCAGGACAAATAAATCTACTAGAGAAATTCAAATTCTTTGCAATCCTAAATCTATTCCCAGTGACATTCTGATTCATCTTTAATTTACTCACTCCAGTTCTCCTTCAACACTTCCTAGTACAGTATCTCTTTAAATTCCTCCCTGAAGCAGCACTCTAGGTCCCCTGCCAATCTCTCCCTAGTTTATCCTCCCTAATTGTGGAACTTGGATCTTTTGTAAGGACTGATTTTCTACCTGTTACCATTTACTGCATCAGCTACTCTTTGGGTAGCAACTTCTGAAAAAATATATCAGCGAGCAACTAAAGCTCAAGGTGTGAGGGGAAAAATTCTCTGCTAACACAGGCTGATCAGCATTCATGTCTTTATCAGAAATGGAAAAACTTTACAACTTCAAGAAGCCCTTTTGTTATATTGTTTACAAGATTTGATTGTTAACAAACAAGTTTGCAGAGATTGTATCTTCAGTTTACAGAACTGAGTACAGTGCATACCCATATCGTGATGAGCATATCTTGTCATAAGAATACACCCCATTTTTTAGCCAAAGTTAGAACACACACAGAAACATTTGGGATCTCAAGCATTGATTTTAGCTTTTAGTTTGCATCAACACATTACTTTAGGATTTATAAAACATCAAGATAAATCCCTTCCAAGGTGAAATTTCCTAGTGTAAGGAAGTCTCGGCACAGGTAAAGATTTTTTGGAGTTTTTTATTTATTTATTGGGGGGGGGGAGAATGAAGCAACCCCTATTGCATTTGCTGAAAACTTCTGTAAATCTGGCCCATAGGAATCTAACATTAGCCCACTAACTTTTGAGAATCGAGGTTAGACAGCCTAATCACTGACAACACAGATGGCTCATATGGATAAATGTGGATTGTAGAGGAAGCGAGAGAAGTTAAAGCAATAGAAAATCCATGCAAAATTGAAACTTGGGTAGACAGTCTATACTCAACATTCAGACATGTGTGCTTGGAATCTTAATATTCCTCTTTTGTATTTTGACTTCCCAGTTAATCCCAATACAATACTGGTTGGCTTCAAGAGAAAGAGGAGAAAAACTAGATAACATGCACGCCTTTGTGCTGTGGTAATGATAATACTCCTAGGCATTCAAATATTACAATGATGAGCATGGTATAAAAGGTGGAGACATTAGACAGTACATAGATTTTCTTCGTTGATTGGCTATGTGTTCTCTTTCATGAAATTTCCTCTTTCAATAGACATGTATTAAGAATAATTTCATTGTACATATTTCATTTCAAACTCGCATTCAAACAACCATTTTTTACTTCAAGTGACTTGAATGAGTCTAAGTAAGGGTTTTCAGGGTCATGTCTAAATGTTGAAGAATCTCAGTACTTTAAACTGACAATGGAAATTACTAACTGTTGGGAGTTAACAAGTAAGAACACACAAATGAAAAAGAGAACAATACCACAAAACATGCACTTTGTTCATTCACTTTGACAACTGAAAGGTAATTTAAATAATTTATATTGTACTGGTATAGTATAGTTTTACAAATAATGATGTATTAGAAATATAAGCCTTCACTAAAAACTTCAGCTATTAAATCTTTGCTAAGAAGTGAGGAGACTATCTTTTCTGTGGTATGTGAATTAATAGGTGTGGTTTATTGAGGTGCTATAGCATATGAAAGCACAAAATGACATTTATTAGATGCTGAACAAACAGAAGGTGTGATGTTGACTGTTATTCCATCTAATATAGTGGCATAGGTGTACAGGACTTTACAAACACTTTTGTTTAAACGGGTACCTGCCCTGAGGAGCTCACAACTTAAATAGGACAAACAAAATTCAAACAATTAAAGGATGAGCCATGAGGGCATGAGCAGACAGAGTTGTGGATGATCAGTAACGCAAGACTTGGCAACAGAAGTGGGAATGAAGCGTGGAAGAGTTACTAAGCAGATATTCCAGAGGACCTGCCTATATTTTGTGTAGTATATTTTGTGGGCTGTTCACTTACATGTACATTTTAAAGAAAAGTATGGTATATGATGAAAGGGGAAAGAAGCTTTGCTTTGGCAGACAGGATCTTGAGAATGTGAATGGAAGACTTCACTGTGGAAAACAAGACATTGAATACCATGAGGTGTACAATGCTGTGGGTCTTGTATACAGCCTAAACTTGTGTACATTGTGGAAGAAAATATCCTGGTACACTCAGGCGATAGATGCTTTTGGATGGAAGTTGGTTATTTGCTTGGAGACAAGTATAATGATAATAAGGAGTGGCTTCCAAAATGTGTAACAACAAGAATATGACAGGCAGGGCTTATGTGCAGTGTGACTCAAAGTATATTAAAAGCATGACAATGGGAGAAGGCCCTGTTTTCCATATGTCAGTTCAGCAAAATGGGTGGTTAATCATCATATGGGCAGCACTACACAGATATTTAAATAGTACTCATGGCGGGGTGGCCTAAATAACTGTGCACAAGGAAATCTTTGAAAATGCAGTTTTAGGACATTTAGGCTCTCGGACTAGTTTTCCTTTTAATTACAATATATAACATTTACACAAATACACACACACATATTGCAGAAGATGTATCCACTGATGGTTTATAGAGAACAAATTACAAAACTAAGTATTAGAAGGAGTTTAAATTCTTCTCTTTTGCACTCAGTGCTTAACAATATCATCTGCCTTTCCAATAATAGATTTAATGAGCAGTTGATGTAAATACATTCTCATAAGTAACATATTGTGTGTGTCCACCAAGATCCATTGAGAAAGGGTTGTAGCCGTAACACAGGAGAGAAAAAAGTTGGGAGAAACCTGACAAAGTGGACAGGATTCTTGCAAATATTTATAAAATCTAAGACATCCTAAATGACAGAACTGGTTTCATTTGGACACTGGACTTTTCAGTAATGCTTCTGAATGCTTCAGTTATGGATTATATTATCATCTGCCTCTTCCACAACCTTTTACTGTGGCCTCCACCCTGATTTTGATATGCATGCCCTTTACCACATACCTGATAGCTGTTATCTTGCACACAATGGGACCCATTCTGATCTAGATGGATTTTGCCATATGTACATGGCAGCAACACACCAGCAAAGTAATGTACAATAGATATTCTAGAACACAAGGAATGGAAGCAGACACAAAGAAATCAGATCTTCCCTTCATCCAACTCTGAAATCTGGTCCACTTTAAACTGTATCAGCTTCTAGTGACCTGTTTTCTAGATTTAATTTGTATACCCTGTACAGATGAAGAACATGACTGCTCAAGAGCAGACACACTCGAAGTCCAATTGCCCATACCATCAGATGACGAGACTGTGGGTCCAGATGAATGATCCTGACCTTCTGCTGGGGTAGATCTGGGGACAGAAGAAGACACAAAGACTCCGCCAGACATTTGAAGGAGATCAGTAAACAACGGTTGATGTAGCCAAGCCAGGGAAATGAGAATCATCTTTGCCCTATCATGACATATCTTTCTTACTACCTTCTGGATCAAGGGAAAGGGAGGCAAAGCATACATCAAGCTTTTCCCTCAGTACAGAAAGGAGGCAACTGAAAGGAATTGACTGTCCCTGCTTAATCTGCAATAGAAGAGGTGATACTTTTTGCTGGACCTTGTTGTGAACAAGTCTACATCTGGTCAACCCTAGCTGGAGATAGTTTGAACCAACTGATTTTTTACGGACCATGCATGCATTTGAGAGCTCTCTCGGCTGAGATGATCCATGACTTCATTGTTTCCCCCTGTTAGATATAGGGCCACAGGATAAACATCATGATGGATACACCAAACCAACAAACTTTGGATAGGGATATTCTATTTCTTGAAGCAGCACCAAGGATATCAAACATTGGGTGAGAAGTCTCTTCTACAGACACTGCTGGAAGATTTAAAGAGGACACTATACAATCCATCTAACTGTGGAACTGCGTAACATCCTTGGAGGAAGAACCAGATCTTGGAGACCCTGTAGGGGTCCTAGAAGGAGGAAGCATGGGATATTCCAGAGTAAGTCCAGCAGCGTCTTCTAGTCTCTTCTTCCTAACAGGGGATGAGGAAGAAGATCTTGAAACTGGGGAAACATACCTTCTTTTGGAAACCCTGTGCTTCCCATTTAGAACTGACAACTCAATCAGAGCTCAAAGGTGAATCTAGTGAAAGGTGAACCAGAGCTAAAAGGTGAACTACGGTTTCAGAGCTCTCTGGAACTGCAGATGTAATTGGAACCGACTCAGTAATCAACAAAGGATCTGAACAACCTCGGTCCGACATTATACAAAAATCCATCTCCCTTGCTACTATAGATAGGTGGAACAGATCTCCGCTTCGGAACCATAGCAGTTCTCTCTGAATCATGCAGATGCAACAGCTCTGATGCACAGGAACTGGCACTGCTAAGAATTTTTTCTCTATGCCTTTTTTTTCTTTGGCAGCTCAACAGACAGAACCGAAGGTGCTAAAAGCCCAGATTCTGACACACTGATTAATTTCATCTTCCTCAATCTGCAAGTGGAAGTCGGGACCAGCCCTGGTCCTGCAGCAGCAGGGGTTCTGTCAGGGCTGGATTACTGGCGGGGAAATGAGTTAGCCAAATTGTCTCTTGACCTCTCTTGCAGAACCAGAGCAGATGGACCTGACCACATGGCCCTCAGTTCAGTCATCTGTAACCTCGGGGGCTTGACTGAGGGAGCTGTGGGAACGGAATCCAACCTTGACAGGGATTGCAACTTCTTGGGACCCTGCAGTCAGTTCACGCTGGTAGCCACTGGGGCAGAGACTGACGTCTTAGACCTAGGATCTGAGGCCTGATCGGGTCCAGAGGGTCTAGTCTCAAAGGCTTTCTTTAGAAGAATAATCTGCAAACAAGTTTCCCTATCCTTACAGGCTCTGGGAGTAAAGGTCTGGCAGATCGAACACCCAGAAAGCAACTGTCCTTCTCCCAGGCACTTGAGGCACCAGCCTAAGTCATCAGATGCCAGGAAGACAGCCAGACAGGAAGTGCATTTCTTGAATCCTGGCTTCCTCTGTTTCTTCGGTTCCACCATAATCTGGAACTGCTAACTATTAATTCACTACCTCTACTAAATGGGCTATTTCTAAGCAGAAAGAAACTCCAACTCCAAAGAGCAGTCACATCCATCCAAGTATGGAAGAAACTGAGGTGGTGAGGGAGCTCTGCCCCTTCATGTGTGTCATGATGCTGAGGGGACACTGCTAGAAGTTCTACCATAAGGCACCACAAGGTGGTACGGTACCCATAAATGGGAATATGTAGAGCCACTCAAAGAACAGAAAATTAAGATAAAATACGTAACAAATCAATAATAAGCAGTATAAAGGAATACCCCACAACTGTACAGATGGAAATTTACAAGATAAAGTCACCATCAACCACTCAACCCCTATGGAGAATAAAATAGAAACTATCATCTTACCCTCTCTCAAGCAAACATTGGGTAAATCAGAGGGAACAGCAACCATGCCTCGAAGGTCAATATACTGACTCCAGCAGTCCAACAATGGCAGTTATCTCCAGAGATCTTTCCATCAAGAACATTCCTCCCCTCAAGTGGTCCTGAGTTCAAATCTAGGAATTTGTCAGCAAGAACACCTCAGCTAATCATTGGCTGTCTCTTACTTTTCTTGATCTAGACCATAATCAATACCATTGGAAGTAGGCAGTAGCATATGCAACATACGTGCACAGAATCAGTTTTGGATTTAAATCTTTAGATTATGGGATCTTTTTCCTTTTCAGTCTTTCTACCTGCTCTTCATTTAACACAATGTTCTGCTAAAGCAAAGGCCCAGAGTCCTACAGTGGACAAGCATTAAAGCAGTGGAAAGGAGATCGTATGGCGTGAATCCAAGGCGATTGCTGTGCTGTAATCATAAATCATACTGTAATGATAAGTACATTTTCAAGCAAACCCTCACTGGCCTAGGTCACATGTCATTCTGGAAGGAATGCTGTCATCTACCTATGAAGGCTTTGTTGATATATCATACTTCATACAATTTGCTGCCATCAAATTCAATTAGGGAAGCAATTCAAAAGCAGCTTTAGAAATGCAGGTCTACCACCTGAACTAACAGAGTGGCAACTCCAAATGCTTCCCTCCCCCACATGGGTTGGTTAAAGAATAACCCAAAAGATTAGTGAAAACAGGGTGGTGTTCTCAATGCTTCAGATAATGAAGTTACTTTTTAATTCAGTGCTGTGTGTTAAAGATTAAGAAAAAGTTAAACACTTATGACAGAGCTGGAGAGCAAAGTCTTCTGTTTATTCACAGAACAGCAAGGGCTACAGCAGTACTAGTTTTCCCACACCTCCCTGCAAATGTGCCCGAGCATTAACCTGAAGGTACCATCCTGAAGGGATAAAAGGGTTCATTAATCCATCCTCACATACATTCAAATCAATGACTCTACTGAAATAAGAAACAGGTCGATTTCACTCTATTCCTGCTTGGGAAAGCTCTGGAGCAGCAGTTCGGGTAGATGTTGAGGCTATTCACTGGGGAGAAGTCATCAAAACCTGAGGCTGGGAAAGGAGTGGAGAAGTGAATACACTCCCATTGTTTCAGAAACATATCTTAAGAGAGCAGGTGAAATATGCACATCCTGTGCAACAGCCATGAGGCTCTTCAGAGGTCTTTACACCTATCCAACCCTGCAGTATTGCCAGCTCTCATGATTTTATCATGAAAGTCAATATTTAGTGTTTTTCTTAAAGCTCCAGCTTCTAGAGTCAAATGATTACTGAGAATCTCAGCTTTCATTTAAAAAAAAAAAAAAAAAAAGAAAAAAAAAAATAAAAAATAAAAAAATAATTCTTTAATTTTAAAAATCTAATTTTTTTTATTCCAATAGCATGGGGGGGGTGGGAGGGGAAAGAAAGAGGGGCTGACTTGTAACTTCTGAATGCTTGTGCTTGACAATACTGAGACAGCTACTACTCAGTAGCTGGTATGAAAGATGGATCCCCTTAACAAGGCCCATTGATAGCATCCTGGTAGGAATCCCAGCAGCCAGAGGAGTGGATGTAAGAAGATTACAGATTTCTCATCTGGGCATTGCCCCTGGACATTAGGGCACCCACTACTTTCCATATCAGCCTCTGGCTAATAGTCTTCTAGCTGTTAGGGGTATCTTGTACACTTTCCAAGAAAGTAGTACCAATGAGTGGAGGTGTTTGAGTGTGTGTGTGATGAGTCTATATAGAAATTGAGACGTATGGTACTAAGCAGGGCCGGCTCCAGGCACCAGGCAACCAAGCTGGTGCTTGGGGCGGCACCTGGAGGGGGGCAGCGCGGCACTCCGGCCGCCCGGGAGAGCGGGGCCACAGCCGGGCTCGCTGCCCTCCCCTCGGCGCTCTGGCCACCCTCCCCTCCCCCGCACCCTCCCCCCAGCCGCCGAGGGGAGAGCGGAGCCCCCGCTGGGGCTCGCCGCCCTGCCCCCGGCGCTCTGGCCGCCGGGGGGAGAGCCGAGCCCCCACCGGGGCTCACCGCCCTCCTCCCAGGGCTCCGGCCGCCCTCCCCTCCGACGCCCTCCCCCCGGCCGCCGGGCGGCAAAAAAGCCAGAGCCGGCCCTGGTACTAAGAAAGAGTCAGTTTTACAAAGATTATGGGGGAGAAATGAAAGAAAAAAAAAGGAGAGACAAAAAGATAGGGGAGGAATAAAAGAACACAATGTAAGGAAAGGAACTGACATAAGGGAGTGAAGGGAGAGAGCCAGAAACCAAGCCAGAAAAAGTTGCATCCTAATATACTATAGCCAAAATAAGACAGAAAATGTGGAGTGCAGCCAGGAAAGGGAAGGAGGTCCAACAAAAGGAAGAGAGAGGCGCTAGCTAATAAGTGTCAGGTACATTTTTCAGGCCTTGACTATTATGATGGTACTTCTTGTGACATGGATACTTATCCACCACGATCTGAACTGAAAGCACCAAGTTCCTTTTACATAGACCACAAAGTTGATACCCTCTGATAGTTGTTTTCAGTTTACATAATTAGCACCTGTACAGAAATTCATTTCTTTCTTTTGGTAACAGATAATGTGCCATAGAAGGGGAAATTAGTTACCAATAATTCTGTTACATAGTCTACCATATCTCTATCATGCAATGGAAACTAGGCCTCACTTAACACATTACGGGTTCATCTACCAGAAGGAACAGCCATGTAATGTGTCCTAATGTAAAGATAATGAATCCCAAATATTTTTTTAAAATAAGTAAATTTGAGTAAAAATATGAAAAGTAAAAACACTAAATAACAATTATCAGTTACACTACACTATTCATTTTAACAAATCAGTCTCCCAACTCTGAGAGGTAGGGATATTAGGTGCCTTACCAAGTTATTTCCAGTTTTAGAGCAATTCCCTATATCTAAAACAAGGAATACTGGCAGAACTGGTAACTTCTCTAGAAACAAAATGACGTTTTAAAGCCAGAAAAACTCCAAATTCACCAGAAGGGCAACTGGTGTTTCTACATGCCCCCTATTACCTACAAAAACCGTTTTGGACAAACACCAGGCAGCTAAGAATCCATGGGTTTGCAGGACCTTTGCCATGCTTGACATAGGGGGTAACTATCTTGCGTGGCATGCTTCCCTCAAAACCTACTAGCTTTGAAGGTAGACTCAGTGCAGGAGTATTATTGCAACAAGCATGGGTAGCAGGAAACCCAAAAAGATGCATAGATCAAGCTCTCTATTGAGAAGCATCACAATTTCTCAGCAGGTTCCCAAGGTTTGAAAGCCATTTCCTCTCCCTGTCACATGGCCACAAAACCTTCCCCTGATGAGGGAAGGGTGCAGCAGCAACTCTGCGAAGTTCTCCTAATTGAGTTTTAGCAGTATTTCTTCTCCCACAGGAGGGGAACATTTAGCCCTTAGAAATGTTTACAATGTTTCCTAAATTCTTTGTGTAAGCATTACTCTCAGTAGTGATCAAATTAAATGAATGACTCACAAAAAATCCATATCCTTTTGAGTAATATTAAAATTCAGTGACTTTTTATGATTATTATAATTCATTGCCTCATTATCTCTGTTTTGCTTTCTGAGAATGCTAGAACTCTAACAATTAAAAACAGACATGGAAATATACAGGTAAGTGACATTCTGCCCTTGCAAATTAATGGGAGATTTACAAGTCCCTGTAAATAACAGTTTTGCTGACATGCCATTCTCTTCTACTTGCCATCTGACAACACTAATTAAATTCATATCTTAAATTCATGACATTGCTAGCTACTAAAAATCAAGGACTGAATAGAGAAACTGGATTTATGCTTATTACCACAATCTATAACCCACTTAAAAACCCTCCCAAGCTCCCCCGACCACAGTGACTGGAGAGGTGTTAACAGGCAACTTCACCTTGAATGGTCCGTTGAAATATGTGTTAACGACTTTTGCTTGTATTTAGCTGTGACACACTGAGTACATTTCCCAATGGTGAAGAAGAGTTCTGTGTAAGCGGGAAAGCTTGTCTCTTTCACCAACAGAAGTTGGTCCAGTAAAAGATATTACCTCACCCACCTTGTCTCTCTAATACTGAATAAAAACAACTCTGGGACATCTTTAATTTGAACACTTGCATTTTTATAGGGAGTGTATTGTTCTTTGAAAAGCAGTATTCTATGGTTTTCATTGATTAGACTTGTATGTCCATTTGTGCCTGTTCATTCTAATCCCTCACCCCCCATCCCCATGTGCCAAGTCCCTTTTAGGTATCACATTTTGCACTGAACAATCTACGTTAATATAGCGTGCTTGTGGACGTAAAAGAAGGGTTTTGAAGAACTTTGACCTTGGCATACATTAAAAATGCTGAACACAGGGTAAACATTGCATTCCTTGGGAGGGAACTAAAATCTGTTAGTCAACCAAAGCAAAGTAACAGCTCCAAGGAGTACAACCAAAAAGTTAGAGAAAATTAATTACCCACCTGCAGCCTAATCTTGCAATCTAACCAGAGAACAATGAAAGAGTTTGACAAAATAAATATGTTTCATCTTTTGGCATCTGGGTCTTCTGATGTTTAATTAAAAGAAAAGGATGTATCCTAGCGGCTGTGTTCTGCTCTTAATGCTAGATCGCTGCTTAGATACTAAAGCAACAGGCACATTGAAAATGCAGATACATAAATGTAAGTAACATGAATGCAAATGGGAGCTATGCAAATATATTGAAATAAAATATATCCATTGTGCTCAGGTAAATGACATCCCACTACCATGAATCTCAAAATAAATTTTATTTAAATACATTAACCCAAATAAAGGACAAGAAACCCAGACTGAAACATTTCACATGGAGACAAAACTTGAGTTACTGGAAAATACCTTTGCATTAGGCAAGTTGGTTCTTGTGCCATCATGATACACTACTCTGGGGAGAGGAAATACCTACACTTAGCATTAGTGCTACAGCAAAAGTAGCAGTGGTATTAAATCCTGAGATGAGAAATCACAGTATAGGTTAGCAGCCATCTAGCTCAATATTTAATTGGGTAGGACAGTAGATACTTTTTTACCTGATGGGTTCAGCATGCTTAGGGGTGGTACACATCCTAACTCCTCTTTTGTTTGCAGTGTGTGAGAGACAAAACTGTTACAGAACAGTTTTGGGGAATCTATTTGTGCTACAGCATTCAAGGAAATGAGGCTGTAACAATTCACTAAAACAGTTTTAGAGCCATTTTATCCCACCCACATTACACACAAATGTGTCAGAAGACAGCTGACCTTATTATGTTCTGGTAAAGTTACACCTGAAGGGCCAGATCTAGGAGCAACAGAGCACAGAGTTTAATGCCCTGACATATCATCCTTGGACATGAGTATTGCACCTCAACAGCTGGGCAGGAAATGATTTTCCCATCCAGAAAGAGTTTTCTATTTCGAAACATCCCCCGCCCCCTCGAACTGGGACAAAAAGTTGAAATCTCAAAGATTTTCACAAACCAATGATAAAAAAAAAAAATCTGATTGGGTCAATTAAAACATTATGTTTCAGTTTTCACCTTTTTTATTGTAACTTTTTTTTAATATAAATTAAAATTTCAAAGCAAGATTTTCCAAAGCAAAAAACAAAACTTTTAATTTCAAAAATGCCATAAAGGGACATTTTGACACATTCGAAACTTTTTCCCAAATATTTTTTCAAATCAGGGAGATCTGTGGAAACTGTCCTTTTCCTACAGTTTCAGTTTCAACAAATCTGTATTTTTCCAATGAAAAAATGTGTCACTTAAAAATTCCCATCCAGCTCTAGCTGTACCCCAGGACAGAGGAAAATGAAGCTATTGCCCAAGCGTATTCACAGAGTATCACTTTGAAATAACACACACTATCCCACTGTTCCAGCTTACAAAAAAAGGTGAAATAAAAGCAGATGTGAAGATCGAAGAGGTAGCAAATAAACATGGGGATGAAAAAAGAGAAAGGAGCAAAATAAGGATCAACAATAGATTAACACTGGGATTGACTTTTTCCCCTCAATAAAATTAGATATTTTGAAAACTTCTTCCTGTGTTACTTCCAGACTGGTTTTCAGGAAAATCACTGCCTAGAATTTGAAACCAACAATATAATTATGTTCCATATTATCTTTCATTCAGTATTCAGTATTTCCTTATGTATAATTGCAACCTACTAGTGATGTTCTATCCATGCTTAGAAATGCATACAAAATGTATTGTTAGACTTGTCAATAGAAATATTACAGTGAAGTTGAATAATGTTGTATATAGGATAAACCATAGAAGTTAAACAAATTTCTTAAATGTATATCATCAAAGCCCTTTTCAGTTTTAATAGTTTAATCTATTACAATGAAACATTTTAGTGAAGACTTAGCAAGTATAAAGCTACATAATGTGAAAAAATATCTCCAGTAAAACATGCAAATGTGTGTGTTCTGTTTTTAATCATAGCTGCTAATTATCAGGCAACCTACTCTTCCAAAACCAGTAGAAGTTTAAGAATTCCTTCAAGTCTCTACAATGGCCTCGAGAATACTTTTAGCGCTTTCCAAGGGCTTGTCTTTACAGTGCTGGCAAAGTGCACTAAAGGTGTGCTCTAACATGTGGTAGTCCAACTGCCCTGTGTACATTTAGCTCTAAAAGGTACCTCATTTGCATTAACGTACTCCTAGTTCAGGACTACATTAAAGGGAACTAGGTAGCTTTTAGAGCAGTGATACTAAGAACTCAGTGGTTCAGGAGCCAAATTAGCGATCAACACTACCCAAAAGAGGCACAGTAGTGTGAATTCATTGTTTCCTTTACTATGGTACGAGATATTCTTATTTAAACAGTAAATATATATTCTCACAGCAAAATGTCTAACCAAGTATTATTTTTTCAATTGGTTAATAACATAATAAAAGCATCCTGATTGGTTAATAATTAAATCACACAATGTTTTAATCTCGTTTGCTGCAAAGAGCTGCAAGAGACACATTGAAGGGCCACTGTGGCTCACAAGACTCAGTCTGAGTATCAGTGTTTTAGACAGCAGGGTCTACCCGGGGCAGTTAGAGCATTTTACAGATCACAACCTTGTGGTACATTTTGCTGCACCGTGTAGACAAGCCCTAACTTTATTCTGTGTTTACCATGCTATAAATAAAGTAAAATGGTTGTTTTTAAGATGCCCGTTATTCTAGTCTCCCCTGTTTGGATTGGTAATATTTTGGCAGTAAGGTTTTGTTTATCATCAGACCTACACAGTATGTTTGAAATACTAGTCTCATTCAGCAATTTGTTTTAGCAACACTTCTAATTAGTAGCATAGTCTTTTAATACTATACTTCTGGTATGGTGCTTTGAAAGTCCAAATTATCTAATGCAGCATTTCAACAATGTTAAGAACATAAAATTCATTATTAAAAGGTGCTATACATTTACAAAGTAGTATCCATATTCATGACCCAATCTAATTTGTTGAGAAAATTTAAAACATTAAAAATGCCTCAGATTTCTACATCAATGATTCTCATACTGTGATCCACAGAAATTCATAATGATGAAGAATCCATCACTCTTCAGTAAGGATGGTGAGCCCAGCTATTACTCTCAGGGCCAGTCTCTGATCACTGGTATAATGGCATATAGAAGGCTTTAGTTATGTTACTATATATTTATAAAAGCGCAACAGAGATTGGAATCTGGCCCTTAGGCTTTCTTGAGGTTTAAATAATAAAACAAGATAAAACAAGCACCTATCTGCGTCCTGTGTGACTACTTCAGATTTTTGGGGGGCACACCCAAGGCCCTCTGAGGCATGATATATATAGCCACCTTCTAACACAAAATTTCCTCGCTGCTTTCCCTTTGCTTAGGGGAAGAGGGACTTGTATTTTATTGCTGGTTTACTGCAGCAGCAAATCACAACCCTACCACAACAGCTAACCTGGCCAGTGTTGGGAAGACGGAGCAAGCTAAGGTTCCACCAGATTCCTGCCCTTCCCCACCCATTTGTTCTGGGTATGGGGAGTGCTGAGTGCACAGGGGAGTAAGATAGATGGTTTTATACCCCAGCGTGGCTTTGCAGGGATTTGAATATCAGTACAGAGACCTTGAACTCGACTCTATATTCTATGGGGAGCATGATGGTAACATGTTCACAATGACCCAGGTTAATAACCAGACAGGTTTTGTACCAGTTAAAGATTTTCCATGGTATATGGCTTCATTTCTATCTCTAATGAGTTGCAACAATCAAACCCAGAGGTCATAAATGTGTAGATCACTAGGGATAGACACCAAGCACAGGATCTTAGCAAAGAGCATCCAATAGCAAATAGCCGTAGACAAACCCCCACTTCAATCTGTGGCTGGCAAGAAGATAATGATCCAGCCTGTCAGACTCTTTGCTAAGATCCTGTGCTTGGTGTCCTATGACACTGGCTCTCAACTATGACTATGTACCCCTTTCAGGAGTCTGATTTGTCTTATGTACCCTCAAGTTTCACCTCACTTAAAAACTACTTGCTTACAAAATCAGACCTAAAAATACAAAAACGTCACAGCACACTATTACTAAAAAATTGCTCTCTCATTTTTACCATATAATTGTAAAACAAATCAATTGGAATATAAATATTGTACTTACATTTCAGTGTATAGTATATAGAGCAGTATAAACAACTCATTGTCTGTCTGAAATTTTAGTTTGTACTGACTTCACTAGTGGGTTTTTTATAGCCTGTTGTAAAACTAGGCAAATATCTAGATGAGTTGATGTACCCCCCTGGAAGACCACTGCATATCCCTGGTTGAGAACCACTGTCCAATGATATTCTGCCAATGATATTCTGTTTGAAATAAGCTAATTCTTTGTAATGGAATGTGTTGTGTTTGCGGTAAATTACAAAAGTCTGTATGTAGCAATCATCCAGAGCCTTCAAGGGCTTGCACATTTTTGCCTGGATAGGTCCCGCAGATGAGAGTATCAGATATGCAGAAATTTAGTATTTGTAATGAAAAGTGATAATTAAATAGAATTCAGCTGTAGCTGCAATTTCAATGCACCTAACAATTGTGTCAATGCTTAGCAAGAGGTTACAGTTAAGTCAGGACAATTAAACATTTGAATAAGACAGATTTTACTCTTAGTTATACCATGCTGGGGTGAGGCTCCCAATGAAATGAATCAAAATGAATCGGACATACATATCACAGGGAAAAATATGTCCCATTATGTTGAAACATGGTATCAAACACTGTAGTATGCTTATGACATATACTTGGGAAGGGAAAACATCATTCAGAATATATTGCAATATTTCCTACTTTTCTAATATGAAAAATAGACATTCACTATATACATAAAAATAGATGAATATTTCTTTTCATTGCTTATATTTAAATAACATAGGGAATTACAATACCACACTCTGGTTATGAGATTTCACAGTCTAACATGCACAAAAACCATGAAGCATGCTGTATCCAACCTCCCACTATATCTTATTATTTAAATAACCATATCTCTGTTACGTTGGGAGCTGTGCAATTGGAAATAAAGTATGTTCTTCAAGCAATAACCTCACACTTTCCTTCAATTCCTTTCCTTTATTAACAGTGTATAATCAGTATTAAAGACTAATTTTGCAAAGCATGTATAGACCAGACATTGACCAGATACATACATATATATACACACACACAATTTTGTAAATATTTGGAAATCAGATGAAATGTTACAGTGAATTCTTTAGGTTTTCTTGCAGTAAACTGTGAGATACATATCTTCATTTTGCCCCTCAATCCAAAACTAAGGTTGTTTTCCAAGATTTAATCCATGCTTGCAAGAAAATCAGCTATTTTAAAAATCAGAACACGTTCGCCATAGCCTTCTTTCACAGATCAGATTTCAAGTTTCTCTGCAACAAATCTGAAGTACAAGCTTCTAGTGTTCCCATTTTTGCCAAGTTTATCATACTGACATGAAATATGTTTTTTACAGTTTTAGAAATTAAAGTCCCAATATTTGTATTAGCATAAATGTTTAGGGTAAACTTAGTTTAAAAACACTAAACAGTGAATCCATTACATTTTAGCTCTATATATACCAGGAAATAAAAGGGACAGCCAACAAACTTGCAACATACCACTTCTATATCAAAGAGAATAATTGTGTTTTTACAAATACTGGGGAGCAAGCTATTTATGACAATTTTTCCTTATTAACAAAAAGTGTAACAAAAGGAAGACATTATAGATGTTCAGCACAGTGCATGTTTTTATCAAAATAAGCCCTGAGTCATACAAATCCTCATGCACATGCTTAACTTGAAGCATGTCAATAGCATGCTTAAAGTAAAACGTGCAAATGGGTTTGCAGAATCCCTCTTCAGAATGCAAAAAATTAGAGTTATCATTTCAGATTTCCCATTCCAGGCAAAGTTTCCTGCAAACCTAAATCACATCTTAAATCCCCTTTGGTACAAACTTTCATTTCATCTTTTGTATTATAAAGAAAATTCAAACACTGGGCCAAATTCTTGCTTGCTTCACAGATATGCATAAATATGCCAGCAACACACACACACACACACACATTTTGTTAACTGCAGTGTAATGTGGAGAATGGTTGCCCCAAGCCTGGTACCTATAAAAACCAGTGGATAGACCATCCTCAACTGGACCCACATGGGGAAGCCACAAGGCATAGGGAAAGAATCAAACAGTAGACGATATGTTTTTGTTTTTCAGTTTGCTTTTCTTTTGCACAGGTACACTCCCTTTCTGCTGGCTCTTCCAGCGGCTACCAGCTTCTCCCCTTCCTTATCTGTTGCCCCTCTGGCCCCATCTCTTATCTTTTCCTCTTATGAAGCAGAAAGAGTGACAAGTGAATATCTTTAACTCTAAAAGGAATCTGCCAAATGCAACCACATAATCTTTAAAGAGAAAAACAGACACTATCCATTTATCGTTTATAGGGTAGCACAGCTGGGCTAGGGATCTTTCTTCACCAAAGTAAGAGCTTTGCCAGAAAAGAAGCAGAATTACTTTAAGCCAGGTGAAAATTCCAATACCTTCACACTAATTGCTACTTCCTTAGGGCCATATACTGCCCACAGTCTCCCCTCCAACCTTTTAATTGATCTAAATCCCTGTCACTGGGGATTGCATAGTGTAATCCGGGGCAGAATTTGGTCCTTATACTCCAAAGACAACTCAGTTTCTATTAAGTTGGGGCCTACCATAGACAACTCTTATTTTTAAAATAGCCAGACACAGAACAGAAGAAGGCTACAGCAGATTTGCCAAAAAAAAGTGATGATTACATAGAGTATCTATTGCTGATATCAACTAATATTTGGACATTGCAAGGACATGCTACTGAAAAACAGCAAATATCAGCTTTGTTAAAAATATGGCCCAGGCTTCAGTATCACAACACTGTGGGGAGCAAAACACATTAGATCTCTCAAACACGTACTAGACTAGGCATTTTTAAAGCCTGTGTATTAAAGTTTAATTGGTAACTTTGACCTTGACTATCACTTTCAACAGAAATATCACAGTAGTGCTAGGATTTTCAGAGATTTATGATCCTGTGTTCCTGAAAAGATACTAGCACCACTGTAGTAATGCATGTCTGAAATAATTGATCTGTCTCTTACAAGTGTTGTTCTCTTGATTGCACATTGCTTTGAGAGATAGAAGCTGCTATCTGATGGAAACACTACCAGTCAACAGTACATTTAGAAAATGCAAAAAAGATGCCAGGATTCAACCCACAGACGTTCTTGTTTTAAAACAGGGGTAGGCAACCTATGGCACGTGTGCCGAAGGCGGCACGCGAGCTGACTTTCAGTGGCACTCATGCTGCCCGGGTCCTGGCCACCGGTCCAGGGGGCTCTGCATTTTAATTTAATTTTAAATGAAGCTTCTTAAACGTTTTAAAAACCTTATTTACTTTACATATAACAATAGTTTAGTTATATATTATAGACTTATAGAAAGAGACCTTCTAAAAACGTTAAAATGTATGACTGGCACGCGAAACCTTAAATTAGCGTGAATAAATGAAGACTCGGCACACCACTTCTGAAAGGTTGCCGACCCCTGTTTTAAAATGTTAACTCGACCAAATTATTGCAGGAGCCTCCAAGACTGTGTGCTAGACGGATACAAATAAGATAGAGATTGCCTTGCCATTATGCCATTAATTTGAAAATTGCCACATTGCTTATACAGAAGAATGTGATCAATATGTAGTTTTCAGCTATGTTTTGTTAGCTCTTATTTCAAATATATGTAATAGCAGAATCAATTTTGCAGAAGTATGAAGATTCAAGACCAACATTTTCAACCAGGGGACATAAACTTAGGTACCTAATTCTAATCATAGTAGAATGATTTTCAGAGGTCCTGAACTTCCACTGGCTTCCAAAAAACAATTGAGGACCAGAGTCTGCCATCAATACTAACGTTGAATGGACTTCAACCTCCAGAATAAGTTATTCGGAGAATCTGGGCCTTAATAATTTAGGCTCTGATTCAGGAAAGCACTTAAGCATGTGCTTAAATCCCATTGCTTCAATGGCATTTAAACACAGGCTTACGCCACCTTCCTGAATAAGGGATCTCAATAATTACTGACGTCAATGGGAGCTGAAAATGCTCAAGTTACTTGTATTTAAGTGCCTACACAGGGACTTGAGCACCTAACAGTAGACAGCAAAGTTTAAAAATTAGGGCCTAAATGAGAGCTCACACACACGAACAATACGCTTAACACATCAGTTTGTATAATTGAATGAGTAAATAGGCAATAGCCCCACTAGGCCAATGGCTTGTTACTCTTTATGCTGCCCCTTCTGACAGCAGTACACATTAAAAGTTAAACTTATTTTTAAATGGCTTCAAGTTTCCTTGAGTAAAAAGGCATAAAGGCTGACCTAAGTGCAGAGTGAAGCAAGTTTTGGCTAGAGGCAACAAAGCAACTGTAAGCCTTCTAAAACATCTCATAATCTGACATGAGTAAGAAGGGTGTGGATTGTTTCAACATTTAGAACCTGTGCAGCTGAACATTTGGAACGATGGCAGCCTAACCACCACACTTACTCCTCAGCAAACACACAGCTTTACCAGGTTTTGAGATGGTACAAGGCTGCTAGCCCATTTAGTGTTCTACTCAAATTGTTCTCAGGTATCTACATTCAGAAACATTTAAAATAACTTAGTTTTATTCAGAACAACTATCACCATATGCATAACAAATCTCCAGTAATTAAACTGTGAAAAGAAACATACAAAAGACAAAAGCATAATTACTGTAAAAAATTTCAGTGTTAAATAGAAGAACTATTGAATATTCTATTCAGACAAATAATTGGTCTCCAGAGGAGATGCTCATCCAGTTAGTACATAGTTTGTAATTAAACCCTTAATTTTCTTAAGAGCCAGTGTCCATGATTCTATAACAAACTATAGTGAGAAATCTAACAACTATAGTGGGAAATACAGCCTTTACGAAGGTGTATATAAAATTACAGACTATTTATGGCTTTTTTGGAGAGCAGCTAAAGTCCAGTCCAGCAAGGTACAGATAAATCCCAAGGCAGGTTGAAAGCACCGAGAACTTTGCAGGATCAGAAACTAAGGTTTATACGCAGCTGCCTGTTTTTAACAGCAAAGTACACAAGGGTGGAGAAACTGCTAACCAAAAGCCCAGAGGCTTTTCAATGTGCAAACAAAGCTGAACAAGCACTGCTTATAAACATGCATGTAAAAAAGCCTGGAGTTCAGTCAGTTATATGACCATACCTTTGAAAACACAGCCAAGCCATTGATTTAGACCTGCAAGACTTTAGGTTCCCAACAGAAAAATAAGCAATGTGTTCTTAACGCTGCGTGCAGTGTAATGCTGATCATGATACAGCATAATGTTATAGTTGAAGCTTTCTTTTGCCTTTTTAATTCAAAAGGGTAATTAATAAAAGATATAAAACAAACCTGAGTCCATCTGTCTGGAGTTTCTTCGAATTCCATTAGTTCTTTTCTGCAAAGCAAAAATACAAGTCAAGGACATGTATAAACCGGTTTTAATTTCTAAGTACAGTAGAACCTCAGAGTTAAAAACATCAGAGTTATGAACTGACCAGTCAACCACACACCTCATTTGGAATCAGAAATATACAAACAGGGAGCAGCAGAGACAAAAAAAAAAGGGGGAGGGGGGATTCAGTACAGTGCTGTGTTAAACATAACTACTAAAAAAATTAAGGGAACGCAGCATTTTTCTTCTCCATAGTAAAGTTTCAAAGTTGTATTAAGTAAATGTTCAGTTGTAAACTTTTGAAAGAACTATAACATTTTGTTCAGAGTTACGAACAACTTCCATTCCCAAGGTGTTTGTAACTCTCAACTAAACTAGTGTTTGTAGTCTACTAGGCAAAGCTAATTTTTAAAAAGTTCTCTTCCATCATACAGTGGGGTTAATACAGAAATATCATGCGTTAATATTTATTGTTGGGGTGCAAGTGACACAAAAGGTTCATGTGTTAGCCTGTCACCTCTTGACATCTGGGTTGAAACTCT
The DNA here is from genome assembly GCF_002925995.2 of Terrapene triunguis. Lineage (NCBI taxonomy): Eukaryota > Metazoa > Chordata > Testudines > Emydidae > Terrapene > Terrapene triunguis. The sequence continues at coordinate 14,723,875 of NW_020664562.1, read as the reverse complement.
GCTGAGATCACATGTGAAAATGATTGTAATAACTCAACCTATTTTATAGTGGAAAAATACACCACACAGTTTGGTATTGTCTGCCTCAGGGAAGGTCCAGGACTAGAACAGCAGCAAGAATGCATGTGAATGAAGTTGCAATTCCAATGGGGTGGAAGCCTTACACTGTTCTTGCTTTGTACTTAAGCTCCTTATAGTTAACAATGCCTGTCCCATCTCTCAAATGAGTATTTAATTTTTTAAAAAACATGAAGTAGTAAACTTTTATTCTATTTTTTGAAGTTTAGTTTAGGCAAACTGGAGCTATATGAAATCCCAAGTACACTGTACAAACATGATGGTTTATTATTTGGCAAGTGCTGATTTGTACCAATTGCACAGACCTCTGCGTTTAAATAGGCCCCGAGGAACTTCAGTGCATAATAAGGTATATCTGTAAGTTAGTCATCTCCTCCTGCTACTTGTTTTAATTAGTAGCTTGCATGAGGGCTCATATAAATCACAATGTTTTACTCAAGCGAAGCAGAGCAAAAACAAAGGGTGCAATCAGGTTTTTTTTTTAAATTGAGACTGTACTGTTTATTCACACTGACACAGAGAGGAGAGGAGCCATAAGCTTGGGGTGAGGGGAAAGCTGGGAAAGCTGAGGGGAGGTTATTGTGATTGGTTGCAAAATGTTTCCATGGCTTAACTGGAAAAAAAATGTGATAATTTATCAATGTAACAATAAAATTACATACACTAAAGGAAAGAAGAGGGCATAAAAATATTCAAGGAAGTAAATGTTGGGAGGGTGTGAAAATGTAATGAATGCTTCATCTTATATTATTATCATCAGTAGATCGTCACATTTTCTGTAACATAAATCCATCTTTTCTTAAAAACCTGATTTCATTTACACTAAGTCCCCTTTACACCACTCTGGCAACATAAAGGGACCTTAAAGACATATTAAATACATTTAAGGCCCCTTTATACTGCCAGAACCATTTAAAGGGGCCATGGCACAAATGAGAATAAGGCTCCAATTTTACATTCTACATAAAATCAAGGTACAGAAACCTCATCAGGAGAAGGGACTTTTTCTTACAAAAATCTCAAGAATCAAGTTAGAGGAAGAGGCATGCAAAGAGGAGGAATAAAACAGAATTAGGATAAATATTATCTCATCCAGCCACATATGTTCATCATTGGTAGTTTTACTCACTTCTGGCAACCTTGTCCATAACATACCATAAGCAATCTGTTTATAGATTCTTCAATACTGTATGCCATGTGTAATGATCAACAGACTTTTAAGCAAACAAACCATGCTATAGTTTTGGTGTTTAAGATGTTCATGTTTAACAGTTTACAGAGATATTTAAAATGTAAAACAAACAAACAGCACATGGCAGAAGGTAAGGTAAGCAAGCTGCTGGTGAGGATTCTATTAAAATGAGCACATGCAACAGACATTTTAAAGTGAGCTTATAGCACTGGCAACTGAGGTCTTCTACTTAACCATAAAACATGTATAAACGCATGCCAACCACTCCTCCCTCCTCCCCTCAGAGTTCTGGCAATGTTTTTTTATCCTTATAATGTGTGATCCCCTCAAGGAAAACCGAGTAGTTCTATACCCATTAAATCCTGCCCCCTCCCATAAACCTATCAAAATAGGGCAAACTAATGTCAACTATAAGAGTTGTTTTATGATATGGACACCTGCCCACTAGGGGCTGAGCTGAACTGAATTCACCATCTCATTACATATAGGCCACTGAACACTTATCACAAGGTAATAGTTCATGGTCAATAATGACCTGTGCCAGATCTTAACATTTAATGGGGCCACACAGGTGAAAGATTCCATATCTATTTACCAGTCACCTCAACCATCCGGGGCCCCTAACATTACACTTTAATTATCCAAAGCGCTAGGTTTTCTAAGCTATATGTGACAGAAATGTATATCCTCCATGAAATTCTCCACAAGTCAAGGGAGTAAACAAACCTGTTACCTGCCCAGTATAGAGGGCTTATATTTTCAGTCCTAGATTTCCTTTTACAATTCATTTAGCCACTAGATCATACAACATTAACATTACTAAAGATGACGGACCTGTATATAACACTTCTGTTCAGGTAAGTGGTGTAAAACAAAACCAATTGTCAGTGGAGTTCTATTAATTCCTCTAATAGGTTTTAAGGAAATTTAAACAGGTCTCTTAACATATGAATTTCCAAATAGCAATTCGACAGTGGAAACTTGCTAAAAATGTGCACTATCCTAGGAGCAGGCGGAGAATACACAGTCTTAATTATGTAACATTTATTAGCAGTCAGCATTAATCTGCCATTATATTTTTATAACAGTAATAGTTTTCTTTTGATTTGCATTGCCAACCTGAGTCATGGCAGGACAGCATGCAAGTAGAGACAATCACAAAACTGAATAGGTAAAATTATCATCATTATACAAATGTATATGGTGCTCATAACCGTACTGCCAGCTTACAGAATGAATTTACATCCACTGATCTAAAATGGATGCTGGAAACGCAATGTAGTGTCCTGGGTTTAAAACATAGTCTGTATTTTGTCAAAGTTAGTGGGAAGTAGGACTTTTACTTCTTTCTGTACCATAATGGAAAGACATCAGCAATATGCAGCGAGATACTTCACTGTGACTTGCAATATTCTTAGAGCTTTGTCATGACATATCATGCATACTGACTAACTTCTCTGGACATTAGTAGTTCATTTTACTGTCCTGTCAGGATCAAGCAAATTCCATGGTTGCTGAGTGACACTAAGAAAGAATACGGTTATGTAAAAAGTCAGTATTCCACTGCAAATTTTGCAGCTTACTGTAGGCTGAAGAATTGCAGATTTATTAGTCCATAGTAGTATATTATTATTGCAGAATTTGCTGAAATTTACCTAAGGATAGTTTTATCTCTGTTGCCAAATTTGGCCTAGAAGTGCTAGAGAACTGTGATCACTGATATTCTGAGTTAAATTAACAACATTGTTTTACTTTCCCCCTATAATTTAAGGAAACCTACATTCTTCCCGTATCCTAAACACTGAAAAATCTCAATGAAAATTAGGTTAATCCCCTGCAATTTAATACAGATATATCTAATTGCTAGTGCATATACATGGAGTCACTTCTACTGCTAGAGTTTGCATAACTCTAAATAAATGTAAGTTAGCTGCAGAAAAAATACATTATTTATTGCACTGGCACAGCCATATGCAGTAAATGAACAATTTGTAAGCCATCAACAAAATAAATATAGCATAAAAATTGAAAATGAATCCTTACCTCATGTTTCAGGGTTCCGTGTTCTGAAACAAAAGTAAAAATGGGCATTATCAGTGCCTGTCAATTTGTTCTTCTATATAGTAATCTCTGTCTGTGCTGCGCTGCATGAGAACACACTACTGCTTTGTTTTGCTAACTGATACCTGTAATATGGTCCGACAGCCCTGGAGCTGAGATAGTTATTGTTTTGCAAACTGTGTTCTTAGAGCTGATTGGCTCTTGTCAGGTAACACTGAACTAACGCTATAAATGGCCTGTTTCTGAGTTATGCTGAACTTTCCAACAGTTGTATGCCAAACAATCAAATCATTTAAATCTTTAGAAATGGTTCTACTGAGTTTCAAAAACACTATGTAACCGCATACACCTTTTGGGGAATTCTATAGTTAAGATTTCTATTGCAACTGTAATTTAAACTTCCTCTAATCCTTTTGCACCTAATAATATTCTATATTGCTGTATAATCAGTTCAATGTTTTGCCTACTGGTTGTGGTGGGAACCTTAGCTTTGAAGTTTCCTGAGATTCATGTACTTAAATTCTCAAGTAGCACTGCACTAACATACTGTAGGAGGGGGTTTTTTTGCAATGAGTTTTCTTGTTTTCTTTTAGTGAAAAAAAAAAAGCAGCATGAGAAAAGGATAAAGAAAGGTACTCTTGTGGGTTATAAGAATGGCTGCATCAGTGTGTTAAAGCTGTGTGCCTACAGAGCACCACACATATCTATGAACCCAGCAAGGGTTTGGGAAATGGGGGAGGAGATTATGGAGTGTGTGATCTGATCAGCATACTTTCTAATAAACACATCACTGCACCCTAGATTTTATTTTACTGCCTTATCACACAGCTGTGTTTATTTCTATGTGGCATTCTCCAGGCCCACTCCTGATGTCTGGTAAGGAAAATTATGCATTGCACATGTCCAGTGTTTAGTTTACAACCACAGACAATTTCCAAACTTTTTCAAACATTGGTGTGACAATCAGGGTCCAGATACCTCAGGGGGTCTGAACCCCAAAGAATAAGCAATTGAATCAACTGCCTGTATACAATATTATTGTACTATAAAAGTGTACTGAATAAGATGTCATAAAAACTGGTGATAAATTGGTCATGGATATTACTGCATGATCTATGTATGGGTTGTGTATAAAGAATTGTGTATGTGTCCTGGCAATATGTTCTTAAAATGTATTTTAGAAACAGTGCATAAATCAAACCTGCCCTAGACAAACAAATGTGGATTTATCTGTCTGACTGGCTTGATTACAGGCAGAGGATTATGAAAGTATATTTACATATAGGGTAAACAAAGCAATCAAGAAAAAAGAACAGGAGTACTTGTGGCACCTTAGAGACTAACAAATTTATTTGAGCATAAGCTTTCGTGGGCTACAGCCCACTTCTTCAGATGCATAGAATGGAACATATAGTAAGGAGATATATATACATACAGAACATGAAAAGGTGGAAATAACCATATCAACTCTAAGAGGCTAATTAATTAAGATGAGCTATAATCAAGCAATCAAGCTAACTAGCAACAAAGGGGGAACAGAGTCAATACCCCCATGAAGTCTTCTGGCTTTTGAGGCAAAGACACTGGACTTTGCAAAACAGAAGGGGAGCAAAAAGACATTCTAGTTGTCCCTCACTTAGGGAACACAGTGGTTTATGGTTCTGAGTGTCCTCAGGAGAGCATCCCAGTGGCAAAACACGCATTTCTTACCAAGGACCATATACTGAATGAGCCAAATATGAAGCTCTAAATCTAAACATTTTGATTTGCTAAAGCTAAAAAATGCATCCAAAATGGTTCTTATTATACGAAACAAACCTCTTGGTTACTAACATTTTATTTAAAGATAAACACACTTGTTGACAATAAGAATATGAACCAAGAAATCTCAGCAGGAGACTGGAAGGACAGAATGCTACCAAGTAGGAGCAGTATAATTTTCCCCTCATGGATGGAATGCCAGGGGAAAATCATTTTGTCACACTAAAGGTATTTTTTTTAAAAAAGGTTGTAAAGATTTTTTTTCAGCCTTCCCAAAAATATTCATTCATCTTTGTGTTGTAAAAGAGCAGGGAGAGAGGGGGAAGCAAAGGAATAGTTTTGAGGAGATTATTAAGGCTTAGATTTTCAAAGGAGCCCAAGGGAGTTAAGTATTCAAATCCCACTGAAATTCAATAGGATTTAGGCACTTAACTCTCTTGGACTCCTTTGAAAATGCCAACCTATGGTAAGGGCACGAGGGTAAGAATGAAATTACCTTTTTGGCCTTTACTCCTGTATAGTATCACTACCATGGTGTTATAAATGACTTCAAAACTGAACTAAGTACCACGTGAGTACCATGAAAATGGAATCTTTATAAAAGTTCATTCTCAATCATCAGTTCTGTTAGTGTTTTATCTTCAGTCCCCATATGTCTTAAATATTAGAGTGCACTGGGTGCCTTTCTGTCTTGGTGTGGGAGAGTTTATAGGAGGAGATTTGGGCTTTATGGATGACACATGAAAGTCCTGTGAACTGTTTTGCTTTTGAGTGAAGAAAGCACCTTGTCTTAATAGCTGCTGTGGCTTATTGCTGCTTTTTTATGAATATCATAAACACTAATCTTAGAGTGAGTTTCAAAGTTCACTAGGATAAAGTGAGTTCAGTATCCCAATGTTGTGATTTGATATAGAAAGAGAAGCTGAATGATTAACTTCTAATATTTGGTATTCAGAGAGATGCAAAAAACCAGTAACATAGAAAGGCTATAAATATCCCTGATAGCTACCTATGAGTTTTACTGAGAGAAGTATTTATGGTAATAGGTCACATTAGTGATATTTAGCGTTCAAAGTAAATACTATACTACTCCATTACCTCAAGCCAGCAGAGATTTTGTTGTTAAAGACTGAGGGCCAAATTCAAACTCAGCATAAGCAAATGCAACTCCACTGAAGTTGACAGTATTTCATCTATTTACTCCATGTCTGAATTAGACCTTAAAACTTTGCCAACCTTGACATACATTGAACTGTTATATGTGACATTTAACTCAGGAAGCCCCTTCAACATGTCTATAGACCACAGTGAAACTAACCACCTGATATCAATATTGCCAGAAAAGCCTTGTTTATCTGCAGCACATATACACAAATCTCATTCATTATGGTGAGACGAAAACTGCTAAAGCAAAATCTATAGTCTCCAACAAAGTGAAATCATTACTACTTCAAGGTAGGAAAAACCTTACCTCTATTCAATTTCACTCTCCGTATATCCAGGACACTTTGCATCAGATCCTTATGTGAATCAATTCCCCATGGGTTTCTGATTAGGAGTTCAAGAGCAGTTTCCTTGCTTCATCTGCACAGAATTATTCATACTCATGTCCTACAATGCCATACCTATTAGGCAGAAGTTCTCTTTTTTCTGCCTCTAACATTTTCATCTCCATTCTTAGCATTTCCATAGTTTATCATCTTAGACTCATAGTTGTCTTTCAGCTTTATCTTGGAAGTTCACAGTAATCAGACTATGAACCCATATTACAATTTCAGGGAAAATGTCCAGGCTATCACCTTGCATGGTGACAAGTTTCAGAGTGGTAGCCTCCAGCTTTCATCCAGACAACACCACACAATCCATTGTCTACAGCCAAGCTCTAAGATACAACCCCATTTGCTCGAACCCCTCAGACAGAGACAAACACCTACAAGATCTCTATCAAGCATTCTTACAACTACAATACCCACCTGCTGAAGTGAAGAAACAGATTGACAGAGCCAGAAGAGTACCCAGAAGTCACCTACTACAGGACAGGCCCAACAAAGAAAGTAACAGAATGCCACTAGCTGTCACCTTCAGTCCCCAACTAAAATCTCTCCAGCGCATCATCAAGGATCTACAACCTATCCTGAAGGACGATCCCTCACTCTCACAGATTTTGGGAGACAGGCCAATCCTTGCTTACAGACAGCCCTCAACCTGAAGCAAATACTGACCAGCAACCACACACCACACAACAAAAACACTAACCCAGGAACCTATCCTTGCAACAAAGCCCATTGACAACTCTGTCCACATATCTATTCAGGGGATACCATCATAGGACCTAATCACATCAGCCACACTATCAGAGGCTGGTTCACCTGCACATCTACCAATGTGATATATGCTATCATGTGCCAGCAATGCCCCTCTGCCATGTACATTGGCCAAACCGGACAGTCTCTACGCAAAAGAATAAATGGACACAAATCAGACGTCGAGAATTAAAACATTCAAAAACCAGTCGGAGAACACTTCAACCTCTCTGGTCACTTGATTACAGACCTCAAAGTCGCAATATTCCAACAAAAAAACTTCAAAAACAGACTCCAATGAGAAACTGCAGAATTGGAATTAATTTGCAAACTTGACACCATTAAATTAGGCTTGAATAAAGACTGGGAGTGGATGGGTCATTACACAAAGTAAAACCTATTTCCCCATGCTATTTTTTCCCCTACTGTTACTCACACCTTCTTGTCAACTGTTTGAAATGGGCCATCCTGATGATCACTACAAAGGTTTTTTTTCTCCTGCTGATAATAACCCACCTTAACTGATTACCCTCGTTATAGTTAGTACGTCAACACCCATTTTTTCATGTCCTCTGTGTATATATATCTTCCTACTGTATTTTCCACTGCATGCATCTGATTAAGTGGGTTTTAGCCCACAAAAGCTTATGCTCAAATAAATTTGTTAGTCTCTATGGTGCCACAAGTACTCCTCGTTCTTCAGGGTATCACCAATATCTTTTGACCAAGATCTTGACACGCTTCCACATTCTTTTTATCACATTTCTCCTGGATAATTGCAGTTAATAATTTGTGGATCTTCCTCTACTTCCCTTAAGTACTCACAGTTTGCACAGAATTGTGCCTCTAGACTCTTCAAAGGAACAATGATCTGTAGACGTTCTAGTCTAACGCTGAGAAAACTTCACCTGCCTTCAGTGAGGCAGCATGCTAACTTTAAAATATTTTGCAACCTACACAGTAGCAGAACTCCTAACAAGCATAATTCTTCATATCAGGAAAAATTATTGGTCCATATTATGGGACCCATAACCTCCACTCTTGTTCAGAAGGCCTTTGGAGAATTTCTTGAGTAAGGACAGTACCATTTGATTTGATAGAGATTTGGATTTTATTCTTCCTAACAAATTGTATTCTCTGACTTATTATTCAACTTCTAAAACATCTTTGAAGACTCATCTTTTTAGCACTGCATTTTCATAATCTCTACATAACACTATTTTTGTAAAGCATCCAAACCGGCAACAAAGCAAGACAAACCAGTTCCTACACTGCTGCTATATAAAATAGGGTCACAATGTCCACCAGCAGAATTTTTACATAAGAAAAATTTAATTTAAATATGGACTGGTTACAAACAGGAGAGTGTAGCCATTGAGGGTATGTCCACACTGCAAAAAAAAAAAAAAAAAAAAAAAAACCCCCCACAGCAACAAAAAAAAAAGCCAGGGTCAACTGACTTGGGCTCATGGAATGCATGCTACAAGGCTAAAAATAGCAGTGTAGACATTCCCGCTCAGGCTAAGAGCCCTCTCAGAACCTCCCCCTGGCTGGGTTTCAGAGTCCAGGCTCGAGTCCAAGCAGGAACATCTACACTGCTATTTTTAACCCCAATACGTGAGCCAAGCCAGTTGACCTGGGCTCTGAGATTTATTGCCATGGGGTATGGGTTTTTTGATTGTTGTTGTTTTTGAGATCCTGAAGGATCTCAGTTCCTGAACTGAGGGATCTCAGTTTTGACAGCAAGCTGCCTTTAATGGATCAGTTCAGCACAATTTTTAGGTTTTGTTTATAGACTGAAGTCATGAGAACATTTGGACACATTCTCCCAATTAAGTCTTACTACAAAAGCAACAGGAACAGCATCTAGCCCAGACAAGTGAATGACTGAACAGATAAACAAGTTAGTTAAATTGGAGAAGATGGGGATTAACATGAGAATTAAAAGGTTGGTAAGGAACTGGTTAAAGAGGAGACTACAACGGGTCATTCTGAAATGTGAACTGTTGGGCTGGAGGGAGGTTATTAGTAGAATACCTCAGGTGTTGGTCTTTGGACCAATCTTAATTAACATTTTCATTTATGACCCTAGCACAAAAAGTGAGAGTGTACTAATAAAACTTGCAGATGATACAAAGTTGGGAGGTATTGCCAATATGGAGGCAGACTTGAATTTCATACAAGATGCTGGACAATAGAAATGGGATGAAATGTAATAGTGCAAATAAGAAGTTTTGCTATAAGCTGGGGACATAATCAGTTGGATGTGACAGAGAAGGAGAAAGGCCTGGGTGTATTGGTTGATCACAGGATGACTATGAGCCGCCAATGTGATGTGGCTGTGAAAAAGGCTAATGCAGTCCTAAGATGCATCAAGCGAGGTATTTCCAATAGAGATAGGGAAGTGTTATTACCATTATACAAAGCACTGGTGAGACCCATCTGGAATATTGTATGAAATTCTGGTCTCCCATGTTTAGGAAAGATGAATTCAAACTGGAACAGGTGCAGAGAAGGACTACTAGGAGATTAGAGAACCTACCCTAGAAGAGGAGACTTAAGAAGCTTGGCTTTGTTTAGCCTAAGCAAACAAAAACTGAAGAGAGATATGACTGCTCTCTATAATACATTAGAAGGATAAACACCAAGAAGGGACAGGAGTTATTTAAGTTAAGGGCCAATGTTGGCACAAGAACACATAGATATAAACTGGCCATCAACAAGTTTAGGCTTGAAATTAGATGAAGGTTTCCAACCATCAGTGGAGTGAAGTTCTGGAATAGCCTGCCAAGGGAAGCAGTGGGGGCAAAAAAACCTAATTGGTTTCAAAGACTGAGCTTGACAATTTTATAGAGATTTGGATTTTATTCTTCCTAACAAATTGGATTCTCTGACTTACTATTCAACTTCTAAAACATCTTTGAAGACTCATCTTTTTAGCAGGGGATGGTATGGATAAATGTCTATCAGGGATGGTCTAGACAGTATTTGGTCCTGCCATGCAGGAAGGGGACTGGACTCGATGACCTCTCGAGGTCCCTTCCAGTCCTAGAATCTATGAATCTATGATGAGATTGCCTACAATGGCATGTAGCCCATTTGTGACGGCTAGTAGCAAATATCTCCAATGGCCAGTATGGGACACTAGATGGGGAGGGCTCTGAGGCTACGTCCTCACTACGGGGGGGGGGGGGGTCGATTTAAGATACGCAAATTCAGCTACGCGAATAGCGTAGCTGAATTCGACGTATCGGAGCCGACTTACCCCGCTGTGAGGACGGCGGCAAATCGACCTCCGCGGCTCCCCCATCAACGGCGCTTACTCCTACCTCCGCTGGTGGAGTACAAGCGTCGATTTGGGGATCTATTGTCGCGTCCCGACGAGATGCGATAATTCGATCCCCGAGAGATCGATTTCTACCCGCCGATTCAGGCGGGTAGTGTAGACGTAGCCTGAGTTACTACAGTGAACTCTTTCCTGGGTGTTTGGCTGATGGGTTTCGCCAACATGCTCAAGGACTGACTGACTGCCATATTTGGGGTTGGGAAGTAATTTTCCCTCAGTTCAGATTGGCAGAGACCCTGGGAGGTTTTCCACTTTCCTCTGCAACATGGGGAATGGGTCGCTTGCTTGTTTAAATTAGAGTAAATGGCGGATTCTCTGTAAATTGGATTCCTTAAATCATAATTCGAGGATTTCAGTAACTCAGACAGAGATTACGGGTCTATTACAGGAGCGGGTGGGTGAGATTCTGTGGCCTGCGATGTGCAGGAGGTCAGACTACATGATCACAATGGTCCCTCCTGGCCTTAAAGTCTACACTACGGGGGGGAGGTCGACCTAAAATACGCAACTTCAGCTATGCGAATAGCATAGCTGAAGTTGCGTATTTTAGGTCGACTTACCTGGCTGTGAGGACGGCGGCGAGTCAACCGCTGCCACCCCCCCATCGACTTTGCTTCCAACTCTCGCTGAGGTGGAGTTCCGGAGTCGACAGCAGAGCGATCAGGGATTGATTTTATTGCATCTACACTAGACGCGATAAATCGATCCCCGATAGAGCGATCGCTACCCGCCAATCCGGCGGATAGTGAAGACGTGCCAAAGAAGAGTCTAAGTGGGAATAGCTTCATCTTCAGTTATATAGCAGAGCAACTGCGGCTTACATGCTAACTAAATGAACAGTGAAATATGGGGATACAATAGGGGAATACCTGTCTTCTTTTTAAAATCTTTTAACTTTTATTTTTAAAATGTAGAAAATGTAAAGTAGACTACTCTAAAAGGAGGAATGGGGCTATCTGTTCCGTATGGCTCACAGTGAGGGCATATGGACTCTATGACCTATCATTGTATATAGTGAAGTGTTAGGAGAGTAGCACCAGCAGTTGCCCAGGACAGGACTTTGCCCCAAAGTACCCTGATCCCACAGTGATTGTTATTCAAGCTCAGTAAGGATGATTAATTCAACAAAGGCTGAACAATATTATTAAGTTAAACAAGAAACAGCAACTCTCCAATGAGCGTTCTGGGACTTGAACATTTGCTGGTCAATGCTGCTGATATGGTGGCTTTGAAGGACAGCCAGCAAATCTGTAGCTACTGAAAAAGCCAGGGAAAGGTAAATAGGGAAAGCTGCTGGTTTTATATCAAGTCAAAAACACATCTTGATTATGAATAATCCCATGTGAGATAAAAATTATGTGCTGCAACATATGAAAATCTACACAAGTAGCACATGTACTTTTGCACAAATATGTTATAATAAAAAAAAGTAGTAGCTTCTTTCGTTTACAGTTCATACACCTCTAACATTTTTTAACAAGTAATCACATACTATCCATGCATATGAAAGCTATATATCCTTTCCATCTCAGTCCATTTGGCTCTTTCTCAGGCAGAACTATCTGAAATAGAGGAATTTAAATGAAAAAAGAATCAAGCAGAGACTAGCTTGTTTTGTGGTTTTTGTTTGGTCTGGTAGGGAGCAAATGACAATAGACTTTTATCAAGTAACATACGTTAAAATTGTATTTTAATCAGAGCTCATGTGGAAGAGGAATTCTCTTGATACCATTTGTTTACTAAAAGATGACAGTGTGAAGTGGTCCAGTTGTTCGAGTAGCAAATTTGGGGTGCTCAGATCTGCCTAGCTACAGCACACTGTAAAAATGCCAATTAAGATTTTTCCTATTTGTCTATGTCTGAATAGGAGATGATTCTAACATCTATTCTCTGGGGAACCTGGAGACAGCTATAAACAAGAGGCTGTAATGGATTTTACTTTATTTATTAAATATTTCTGATACTTTTGCCTATGCTCAGGGATTTCTCTCATTGAAAGAGTAAATTGTCTATGCAACCAGGAAACAATTGTCTGAGACACTCAATCCTATTTTAACGGGAAGGATATAGCAAAAGGGGTGGTCTGGTTGAAGTATGATAATGTAGTAAAGTAGATTGGTATTTCCCCTGATTTAGATTATTAAAATGGAATCAAGCTCAGTTATTGGCATTCTAGGGTAGTCCTGAGGAACGTCAAGAAACTGTAAGGCCCACAGAGCTGACTCCTATTACGTGTGCACAATGAAAGGGTGAACATGAGGTGGCACAGCTTCTCCCCATCTCTTCAAAAAGCACAGGGAGAATCCCCTCCTCCCCCCGCTCTCCCGCTCCCTGGCCCCAAGGAGTGCTGCTGCCCTAATCCCGCTCTTCACTCCATCCATATAGCATCACCTTCCTCTGGTGATAGGAAGATCCCACATTACCAGACAGGAAATCAAGGTGAAATGGCCCTCCTATCCCCTGTTCTGAGCAGCAGTGCATGTGTGACAGGGACAGGCTTAGGGACTGGAGGTGGAAAGATGTTTGGAGAGCTTAACTTTAGATGCTGGTGAAAAGAAGAACAGTAAAGGAAGACAGGAAGGGAGTGAGGGAAGAAATACCAGCCTGTGATGTAGTGGTGGAGAGTTCAAGCTAGTGAGCACAAGCAGTGTGGATAATATATTTTGAGTAGCCTAAGTTTTTGATTTGGACAAAGTTGGGTGCATCTTCACAAAAGCCATTCAATTGGGAACCAGTATGCCCTTATAAATGCTCCTGTAATGAAAATATATACATATTTGCTAAAATCTGTGCTTTGTTACAACTATACAACCCCACTGAAGGAATCTGTCAGAATACGAGCAGAAAGGGGAGGCAGGGAGGAGGATTTGATCAGAGAGTTAAGAGTAGAGAAGAGCTCGTGGGGATTGGAAGTGAATGACAGAAGAAATGAAGGACTGCTTGGGCATGAACAAAGCAGCACTGCAGGAAGAAAGGATAAGCTGATAGCGGAGGAAGTGAACACAGCCACAGGACTTCCACAAGAGATGCTCAGTGAAGTAGGGGCAGGAATAACAATAAGAAAAGCCAGGGCTGAATTTGGACATTTTATACCATTCAGCAATTCAACTGATTACCAGAGCACCTTTATCATTGCAACTTCTATAATCTATTGAATTGGCCTTCTTTGAAACAAGACATCTAAAGAACTGGCATATGTCTGCATATAAGTCATCGCTTGACAAAGTAGTAATTTATTTTTAGTCACATCTTCCTCATCAGTGTATCATCTAAATGTGACACTTATTAAATTTGTCATTCTTAAGGTTTCATCTGTCTCTAGAAGTCTATTTTTTGAATTTTCAGTAACTCCTGAGGTCCCTTCCAATCCTGATATTCTATGATTCTAACAGGCTTGGAATGCACTATAAAAGGGTCTTAAACCACTCAGGTAAAGATCTAGGCATCAGTTCAGACAGCTCAGTGAAAACATCTGCTCAGTGGTCTAAAAGGAAAACAAAATGTTAAACTATATTAAAAAGGAGAGAGAAAATACTGAAATATTAGAATGCCAGTACATAAATTAATGACACACCCTCACCTGGACTATTGTTTTGAATTCTTGTCACCCCATCCCAAAAGGATATAGCAGAAATAGAAGACTGTAAAGAAGTCACATCCTGTTCCTTAGTGATCAGTTTTAAAACAAATTTTCTGATTCTTTGAGGGGGGGGGCTTTTGTTTTAACAAGTTTGTAGTTTGTATAGTAAGTACAGAAACATGGGAGCCGTCATATAGGCAAGGAAAGGACAAATGGTGAGAAAGAAAAGTGCACATAGACAGAAAAAATTAAACAATCAGAATAAACGAAAATAAATAAAGTAATATGCAATAATTACATAATCCAATTGCATCAAAGTGTGTTGAACAACCACTGATTCATGACAGAGTCATATGGTACTTCTATTTTTAAAAAATCAGGGTAAAACATTCTAAATAAAATCAAAAAGAACATACTGTATCTTTGGATGTTGTAAAATGAAAATGTATTCAGTTCATTAATTCATGAAGTAGCATGTGTGTGATTATTTTGCCTCCAGCAACTGAACAGCATTACTTCAGTGTATATTCAGGAGAATTGAGGAAAAATCGGAGAACCTGAGTTAACTAAACATTTATGACTATTATTGTTGATTTACATTGCACCATGTGTGTGTATATATAATACTTTTCAGACAAATTGAAATATGACGTCCCTTCCCTTAAGGTGCTTGTAATCTAATTAAGATAAAAATACGAGCAAAATGATAACAGGTGAAGGTGGGAGTGGGGAAGAAAGTGGAAATAGAGAAAGCTGTTCCCAGGGAGTATAGATCTCTAATGGCAAACAGATCCATATACGTTGTTTGTTTCAATTAGTTACATTCGATTGTTTTAAATATATTTTAAAATGATGATATAATTTAAAAATCTGACTTTGGCAGCTTACCCTTAAAAGGCTTTGTGGAAGAAGTATGTTTCTGAGAGAGATTCGAATGGAAAAAGCACATGGATCATTTGGTACACAAGAAGTGAGAGACTGTTCTTAGGACAGCATGTAAGAAGACACAGGATTCAGGAAACCCTCATGAAGAGGCTAAATCCCATGTAAGCACCTACATAAATGCTCTCCTGATTAGGGATGCTTTCCTGAACTGGAGTTTACAGTGAAGAAGAAAACTAAAGGAGAGCAGTTTGGAAGGAGGCTTTTGCATAACAAAGTGGAAAGTTGGAAGAAATGAGAGCAGAGATGTAGGTAGAAGCAGGCTTGTGCAGAGCCTTGAAAGCAAAGGCCAGTGAAGGGTTGTATACAAGGAAATGATATGGTCCAAGCAGTGGAAGAGATTATTTTTGTAAACACATTTTGCATAGATTGTAAGTAATGAAGTCAGAAAACAGAAGAGATTACTGCAGCCTAAGTGAGAGATGGACAAGCAACAGAAAAGGTTTTAAGCAGTAAGACTGGAGAGCAAAGACCAGATTTAGAGAGGTAAGAAAAAGAACTGGTCAGAAAAGTTTAAATGAAAAAAATTTTTCCAACAAAATATAGGGAAATTTTTATCAGCTAAAATTTTTCACAATTTCCCCCCCAATGTTTCAATGAGCTCTATGGATGTTTGGAAAATTCTGTCAAACATCTGTACATTTCCCAACATTATGATTTTTTTTTTCAGAAGAAGTGACAGTATTTGCTGAGAGCCTGGATGGAGGGAAGAGTCAAATATGACACTAAAGTTACAAGCTTGGTTGACAGGGAGGGTAGCAGAATTACTGACAGCAACTGAGTAGGCAGAAAGAAGAAAGGGAAGGAAGAAAGATGAGGAATTAACATTTCTATCCAGTTCTAGACAACAAAAAGATGCTTAGACATTTGGTTACTATTTATTCAATACTCAAAGTATATTCACCAAAAAAATCCTAGTACACCTGTCCAATACTTTTAATATTGATATTTGATATATATGCCTGGTTTGTTAAATGTGTAATCAGAGATTTCACTCAATTTAATACAGTCGCTAGAAATGACATGTCATGGAAGGGGCATATGGAAAGGGGAGCAAGCAGGGGCATGCCCACCCCCCAATTAGCATGGGCACAGAACTCCTCCGGGGCCGGGAGAGCCAGCTCTATCGGCCCCAGAGAAAACCAGCTCCTCCGGCCACGGGGGTGGGAGGGAAGCTTCTCCAGCCATGTGGGGCACAGAAAGTGCCCCTCCAAAAAGTGGCCAAATTTTTATTCCTGTGCATGCTCCTGCAACGTAAAGATGCTCACTCTGTAATAGGGTAACGGTGTTAAATAGGGATGACTATATTACTGTATCATGTTTCTCTAAAAGCAAAAGCTCACCGTTGTAATGATTATTGTTTTGTTTCTGATATTTATATGGCATGGATCTGTAAACCTGCAAAGTTCCTATAGAAATAAACAGTTGAAAAATTCGGTCAAGTTTTAGTTAGCAGTAGTCCATCCAGGAGGAGATGTCAGACAGATAAACAGAGATGCAATATTAAAGAGAGAGAAGAGGTCAGAGGAAGGGAAAGCTTGGTAGTTGCAGGAGAGAGGCTGTAGCGTAAGTCACAAGAGTGGATGAGGTACCAGGGATAAGATGAAAGTGGAAAGGGGAGGACGAAGCTCTGCAGGATCTCAACAGAGAGGAAATAGAGAAAGCTGTTCCCAGGGAGTATAGATCTCTAACGGTGAACAGATTATATACATTGCTTGTTTCAATGGTTGGGAGGGATAGCTCAGTGGTTTGAGCATTGGCCTGCTAAACCCAGGGTTGTGAGTTCAGTCCTTGAGGGGGGCCACTTAGGCATCTGGGGCAAAATCAGTACTTGGTCCTGCTAATGAAGGCAGGGGGCTGGACTCAATGACCTTTCAGGGTCCTTCCAGTTCTATGAGATAGGTATATCTCCATATATTTTATTTATTTAAGAAGGTAGAGCCTCAGACAGATACATTGAAGGGATGATTAGAGAGGTAGAAAGAGAATCAGGAAAGCCTAGAGTGACATAGGTAGGGGAGAAAACCAATGGGGAAGGAGTCACCAGGTGGGATGAGAACAGAAATGAAGTCCTTAGATGTGGACAGTAGTAAGCCATCAATTACGTTAGTGAGAACATTTTGAGTGGAGTGTGTGGGAACCATGGAAACCAAGGAGATCAAAGAGAGAATTAACAGGGAGAGGAAGGTGAGGCAGCACAAACAAATAGCTCAAGGAGCTGATGAGAGCAAAAGAGGAAGATTGAGATGGAGACATTGGGGGCGGGGTGTGTCAAAGGATGGTTTTCTATATAACAGATGTTACTTATGAGCTGTTCTGGTTTTAATCACGAACTATCTGTTGCTGTACAGGAACACTGCTATGTCCTACAGCAGTTCTCACTCCTTTCCTCTCTTACATTTCAGTTTAGCAAGAATAAAAGTCACTATGAATTTTAAATGCAATTCTAATCGTGCTTATAAATGGTAGTTTCAAAAGTATGCATGTTACAATAAACACAAATTAGAGGTAAATTAAACCTTAATTATATCTAGCAAGTTTTATGTCCTAATTAAAAACAGTATTCCAACAATAAAAATGACTTACCACCTGAATTAGCTCTGCCACAATTGTCTAATCTCCCTAAACATTCTTTGTGCGCCCCAGCTCCACACTTAGAACATAAATAGCCTTGATAAAATGTTCCTCTGTAAAGTAAAATTAGATAGTGATACATTAAGTGATAAAAAGCTGCATATATGAAATAATTAGCATAAAGAAAAATTTAAAAAATACTGCAGATGGCAGTAGAAGTCATTTGCTGTGCTGCACAATGATTGTACTTAAAAGCTTGAGGAAGAGTGGCAACAGATCATGGGTAACATGGAACTCCAGTCTCCTTTTCAGAACTTCAAGCCATTTAGAGCCAGATAGTTCCCCTGGTTTACTGGTGGAATAACACACTTCATATCAATTGGGCACAAAATGGGGTTTGGCACGGTACATGCCAAAATTGTACAAAGTATAAATACCACAGTGTCCCTATACTATCACTGATCCACACTCCATTTGATTTCAATAGGAATGTATAATGAACATGCATACTAGGACAGGATTCATTTTGGAGGGATTGTTTTTTCAGGATAGAAGATTTTATTACCTATATTATTGACTATAAACTGCTTCCATTAAAAAGAAAAGTATAAGGAAAGACGTTGATGAATGTTAAGAGCCGCTGAGCACACCTCGGAGAGCCCTGCGCTCTCCCCTGGAGGAAGGGTATGCCTACACTGCAATTAGACACCCGCAGCCGGCCTGTGCCAGCTGACTTGCACTCAGAGGGCTTGGGCAAAGAAGGTATTTAACTGCTCTGGAAGCCTCCCACTTTGCAGGGTCATAGAGCCTAGGCTCCAGCCCGAGCCTGAATATTTACACCACAATTAAACAGCCCCTTAGCCCAAGCCCCACGAGCCCATGTCACCTGGCATGGAGCCAATAGTGGGTTTTTAATTGCAGTATAGATAGAGTTGCCACCTTTCTAATTGCTGGTAACCAGACCCCACCCCCCCCCGAGGCATGGCTCCTGCCCCACCTCTTTCCCCAAGGCCATGCCCCCATCATTCATTCCTCTCTCCCCCTGTTGCTCACTGGATTGTCTCCACCCTCCCTCCCCCACATCTGGGCTCCCTCTGCTCCGGGGCTGGGAGGGGAGCTGCTGCAGCCTGACAAGGAGCCTGTATGCAGGTGGGAGGCCGCCCCGGTTGAGCCGAAGGTTAATAACCTGGCGCTTCCCCCGACTCCACAGTAACTGGACTTTTGGTGTCCAGTCAGTACACTTGACCGGAGACGGCCAGGTCCCCTTTTCGACTGGACTTTCTGGTGAAAAACTGGGCACCTTGCAACTCTAAATGGCACCCACACACAGATGCCAAAAACCAGACTGTCCAGGTAAAACCTGGATGGCTGGCAACCCTAAGTATAGACATACCCTAACTCTCATAAATTATAAGTTCAATTTTGAAGCCCTTTGAATTTCAAGTGGGGTTTAGATTCAAGCCTACCCATGGCTTTTATTCCAAGTCTGACCCACTAGGGAAGTAAGGAGTTCATTGGTACATGCTTCGACCACCATTCCAGGAGGACATACTTCCATGCTGATGATGCTCGTTAAAAAATTAATGTATTAAATCAATTTGTGGCTGATGTCCTTGGGGGGAGAATTGTTTGTCCCCTTCTCTGTGTTTTACCCGCATTATGCCATATATTTTGTGTTATAGCAGTCTTGGATGATGACCCACTATATGTTTTTCAATTTAAGAACACTTTCACTGCAGATTTGACAAAACAGAAAGAAGGTACCAACATGAAATTTCTAAAGATAGCTAAAGCACTTGACCTAAGGTTTAAGAATCTTTAGTGCCTTCCAAAATCTGAGATGGATGAGGTGTGGAACATGCTGTCACAAGTCTTAAAAGAGCAACACTCTGATGCATAAACTACAGAATCCAAACCACCAAAAGAGAAAATCAACCTTCTGTTGGTGGCATCTAACTCAGATGATGAAAATGAATGTGTGTCCATCCGCACTGCTTTGGATCATTATTGAGCAAAACCCATCATCAGCATGTAAGATCTCATTTTATATTGTTTTATTTCTGTTATCTTTTTTACAGTTCATATATTTGTAATAAAAAATAAGAATATAAAGTGAGCACTGTACACTTTGTATTCTGTGTTGTAATTAAAATCAATACATTTGAAAGTGTAGAAAACATCCAAAAAATATTTAAAGAAATGGCATGCTATTATTGTTGAACAGTGTGATTAAAACTGCAATTAATCGCAACTATTTTTTTAATCTAGTAATATATTGTGATTAATGTTTTAATCAGTTGACAGCCCTATTAACAATTTATATAAAACTGAAGAGCTGGAATCAGGAAATAGAAGAGGAAAGAGTGGTGCTAAGATGCTTGGTAGTGATGGGTCACAATGTTGCAGGCCTTTCTGCTCCCATTTTGAGGTCTGGTAAAACTTTTCAATACCAAAAAAAAAAAAACCCACATAGACTATCTGTAAAAGAAACCTAACCTATCTTGAACAGTTCTCTCACCATGCATGTCATTTCCATACTCTTTTTTCCCAGCAAGGTACGTGAATTAAATTAAAGTCAATACTTTACACTATAAGACTTACCTCAGAAGCATTTGACAGACTTTGCAGGATGTGACACGAGTGAAGGTGTGCATTTTGAACTCATGAAAATTTGTATCTGCATTGTCCGGTCTTATGTTGGATCTAGAGAAAAGTAAATTACATTATTTGATAATACGCTTTTAATTAAAGAAATTTGGGAATACGGTGCACCAAATCTAAACAGGAAATCTGAATCCACACACTGTGAGCCTTATTTTTGCATTGATATTTCTTTAAGAGACACAGTCTGTGCCACAGACCATGAAACAAAATATTTTATTATCCAAGCCTGTTCCCAAAAGACGTACAGTATAAGCCATTTCTTAGAGACCATAGTAACTGGGAAAATAGCCACACATATCAGAACAAACATAGTCTGTTTTTTCCTTTCTATTCTGAGGACCACTTCATATGACAAGGATCATCTCGTGGACCTGCCTCTCCTTCCAATTCTCCACTGCTTGGGTCTCAAAATGTTTCGTTCTGTGGATCATCAGCAAAGACCATGTAGCACAGACTGAGAACCACCGCATTAGAAAATCCGAGCAGCATATGCTGGACAGAGTTGAGTCACAGTTATCCAACAACAAATTAGGTGACTAAAGCTATTTCAAAAGTAATTATAGAATATTTACTGTTCTTTTAGCTAGTGTTCTTTGAATGAGTTTCCTAATGCCTACAGATGTCTCTATACATTAATTTAGCCAATAAAATGGAAGACCTCTAGTTATGCTGCTATAATATCAGCTTGCTTGTGGGAAACATGTACCTACAGAACTAATACATCTGGACTATTTGTTGTGATCATATGCTAGTTTATCTTCCCCACTGTTTCTCTTTAAGCAGTACTAGCTTAGAGAAATTGCATTAATCATTTTATTGCATTGTTACCTTGTTGAGGGTTTTTTAAAAAAAAAAACGGTTAGTCACTTTCTCGTAACTGTTGTTCTTCGAGATGTGTTGTTCATGTCCATTCCAACCAGGCGTGCGCGCTCCACGTGCACTCCAGCCAGAAGACTTTTCCCTTAGCAGCGTAGGAAGGGTCGGCCTGGGCGCCCCTGGAGTGGCGCCTTCATGGCGCCCATATAGGGCCCTGCCAGCCCTCCACCCCCTCAGTTCCTTCTTGCCGGCTATTCCGACAGAGGGGTAGGAGGGTGGGTATTGGAATGGACATGAACAATACATCTTGAAGAACAACAGTTACGAGAAAGTGAGTAACTGTTTTTTCTTCTTCGAGAGATTGTTCATATCCATTCCAACCAGGTGACTCACAAGCCAAAGCTTAGGAGGTGGGGTCAGAGTCATGCACTGATTGGATCACAGCGTGTCCAAAAGCCGCATGGTCTCTGGCCTGTTGTGTAATTGCATAGTGTGTCGTGAATGTATATATTGAGGACCACGTGGCCGCCCTGCAGGTTTCCTGGGTGGGGACTTGTGCCAGGAACACTGCCGAGGAGGCCTGGGCCCTGGTAGAGTGGGCGGTAATCGGCGGGGCAGGCATCCTCATAACACTCCCGAATGCAGGATGTGATCCACGACAAGATGCGTTGAGAAGAGACAGGGAGAACTTTCATTCCACCAGGGCCACAAAGAGTTGGATGGACTTCCGGAATGGCTTAGTCCTCTCTACGTAGAAGGCTAGGGCCCTACGTACATCCAGTGACTGCAGCCTGTGCTCCCTATCGGAGAAGTGTGGCTTGGGATAAAACACTGGGAGGAAGATGTCCTGGCCCATGTGAAACTGGGAGACAACCTTAGGGAGAAAGGCCGGGTGAGGTCTGAGTTGGACCTTGTCCTTATGAAAAACTGTGTAAGGGGGCTCGGACGTTAGAGCCCAGAGCTCCGATACCCATCTAGCCAAGGTAATTGCCACGAGGAACGCGACCTTGTACGAGAGATAGAGCAGGGAGCAGGTCGCCAGTGGTTCAGATGGAGGGCCCATAAGTCTGGAGAGGCCTAGTTTAGGGTCCCAGGCCGTGACAGGCTGATGCATCTGCGGGGAGAGCCTGTCTAGGCCCTTGAGGAAATGACTGACTAGAGGGTTTGCGAAGACCGAGAAGCCATCTGTGCCTGGATGGAAGGCAGAGATGGCAACTAAGTGGACCCTTACTGATGACAGGGACAGGTCTTGTTGTTTTAGGTGAAGGAGGTAGTCCAGTATGAACGGTTTGGGGGCGAGCAACGGCGACTGACTGCGTTGCTCCACCCAGATGGAGAACCTTTTCCACTTGGCAAGATACATTGCCCTGGTGGAGGGCTTTCTACTACCAAGGAGGACTTGTCTGACTTGATCCGAGCATGACAACTCCACGATGTTTAGCCATGGAGCATCCAGGCCGTGAGGTGGAGCAACTCTAGATTCGGGTGCCAGAGTCAGCCATGGTTCTGCGTGATCAGATCTGGGACCAGCGGTAAAGTGAGCAGTGTTGCTACAGACGTTCCCAGGAGCGACGTGAACCTGTGCTGGCGCGGCCACGCCGGCGCTATCACTATGACTCGGGCCTGGTCCCTGCAGATCTTGAGGAGCACCTTGTGGAGCAGCGGAATTGCTGGAAAAGCATAGAGCCAGCAGCCCCCCCACGGGAGGAGGAAGGCATCTGCGATGGACCCTGGACTGTGACTCATGAGGGAGCAGACTAGCTGAAATTTCCTGTTGCCGCGAGTGGCAAACAGGTCTATCTGGGGAGAGCCCCAGAGATGGACGATTGAACTCATCACGTCTGGACGGAGGGACCACTTGTGGACGTGGAAGGTCTGGCTGAGATTGTCCACCAGCTCGTTCTGCACTCCTGGGAGGTATGACGCCTGCAGGTGGATCGAGTGCTCTACGCAGAAATCCCACAGCGCAAGGGCTTCCCGGCATAGGGGAGAGGAGCGTGCACTCCCCGTTTGTTGATATAGAACATCGCTGAGGTGTTATCCGTGAGGACTGAGACACACCTGCCTGCTATGTGGATTTTGAAAGCATGGCATGCCAGTTGTACCGCTCTCAGCTCTCTGACATTGATGTGCAGAGCGAGGTCTGCTTGAGACCAGAGGCCTTGAGCCCTGAGGTCCCCTAGATGAGCTCCCCAGCCCAGATCCAAGGCGTCTGTCACCAATGAGAGAGAGTGCTGAGGGCTGGCAAAGGGCACTCCCGCACAAACCACTTGTGGGTCGAGCCACCATAGGAGGGAGTCCAGCACCGGGCAGGGCAGGGTTATGATGCTGTCCAGAGTGTCTCGGGCTGGCCGATACACCAACGCCAGCTAAGACTGGAGTGGGCACAGTTTGAGCCTGGCGTGCTGTACCACGTAGGTGCACACAGCCATGTGTCCCAGCAGCTTTAGGCAATTCCTTGCGTGGTCGTGGGGAACTGTCTGAGGCCCCGTATGATGTCCCCTAGTGAGCGAAACCTGGCTTCCAGGAGGTATGCCCTGGCTTGAGTCAAGTCTAAGACTGAGCCTATAAACTCTATCCTCTGCACCGGGGACAGAGTAGATTTGGTCTCGTTTAGGAGGAGACCTAAAATTCGAGGAAGGTCCTTCTTATGAATTCGACCTGACCCTCCACTTGGGCTCTTGAACGACCCTCGATCATCGAGGTAAGGAAAAACCTGTACCTGGCGCTTGCGCAGGAATGCCGCAACGACTGCCATGCACTTTGTGAATACTCGGGGAGCTGCCGACAGTCTGAACGGGAGGACGTCAAACTGATAGTGGCTGCTGCTCACCATGAATCTGAGGTAGTGTCTGTGATGTGGGACTATTGCGATGTGAAAATACGCATCCTTCAAGTCGAGGACAGCGTACCAGTCACCCGGATCCAGTGAGGGGATAATGGAGGTTAGTGAGACCATGTGGAACTTGAGTTTCTTTACAAACTTGTTGAGCTGCCGCAGGTCCAAGATGGGTCTGAGGCCCCCCTTGGCCTTCGGTATTAGGAAATACTGGGAGTAAAACTCCTTCCCCCTTAGCTCATGAGGAACCTCCTCCACTGCCCGCACCGAGAGGAGGGACTGCACTTCTTGAATTAGAAGTTGCTCGTGAGAAGCGGGACGGGGAAGGGGGTTGGAGGGGCGGCAGGGCACAGAATTGGATGGAATATCCCCTCTCTACCGTGCGGAGAACCCAACGGTTTGAAGTAATTCAGGACCAGGCATGGTAGAAAGGGGATAGACAGGACGACAAGGTAAGAGGGGAAGGATCCAGAGTCCATACTGGTGAGCCGTCCTCGACCGCACCTTCAAAAGGGTGGTGTAGGCCCGGGCAGAGGCTTGGGCTGGCCAGAGTTTTGCCCAGAGGAGGAATGTTGCCTCTTCTTACCACTCCTGTTTCTCCTACGCGGAGCGTCCTGGCGGTTCTGCGGCTGCTAAGGCCGAGGGGCAGGCTGAGGCCTAAAATGCCTGCGCAGGGTAGCTGGCGTGTGGAGCCCCAGTGAGCGCAGGATAGCCCTAGAGTCCTTCAAACTGTGAAGTCTCTTATCTGTTTTTTCAGAGAAAAGGGAGGATCCCTCAAAGGGGAGGTCCTGTATGGTCTGCTGGACCTCGTGGGGCAGTCCAGAGACCTGTAGCCAGGAGCAAGAGGCTGCATCCGCCACATCCAGAGCCGCTTGCAGAGAGGCCTGGGAAACCAAGTTCCCCTCCTCCACAAGTGCGGAGAACTCCACCCGAGAGTCCTGAGGCAGGAGCTCCGCAAACATAGCCATTGCCGAGCAGGTGTTATGTCCGTAGCGGCTTACAGTGGCCTGCTGGTTGGCTATGAGGAGCTGCAGGCCCCCGGTCAAATAGACCTTTCGGCCAAATAGGTCCAGCTTCTTGACGTCCCTGTTTTTAGGGGTGGAGCCTTGGAACCCCTGGCGCTCTCTCTGATTGACTGCATCGACCACCAAAGAGTCTGGGGGAGGGTGGGTATATAGGTGTTCGTACCCCTTAGACGGTACGAAGTAGCGCCGCTTGGTTTTCTTGGCCATGGGGGCCAGAGAAGCGGGGGTCTGCCACAGATTTTTGGATATGTCAACTAATGTTTTCATCAATGGCAGAGCAACCCTAGATGGGCCGGAGGGAGCCAGGATGTCCACAACAGGGTCCAAATCTCCTCCACCTCCTCGGCCTGTATCCCCAGGCTTTGAGCGGCCCGTCTCAATAGCTGCTGGAGAACACAGTTGTCCTCGAGAGCTGTGGCTGTCGATGTCACTGAGACCAGTTCATCCAGCGAGGACGAGGATGAGAGGACGGGTAGCAGGCCCTGTTCGCTACCCTCGGCCCCTCTGAGGTCCCTCGGCATATGGTACTCAAACTGCGGTGCTGGTGCTGATGGGGGATTTGGCACCACAGCTAGTGCCGGGGCCGACAAATCCAGCGGTGCCGAGCCCAACGGTGCCGGCGGGCTCAAAGTGGGAGCCCCTGGTGGTGCCGTTGTCTGGAGAGACAGTGCCGGAGCTGGCTGTGCCAGCGGTGCTGCTCCCTCGGATGACGGTGCCACTGGCGGCGGTGCCTGCACTGTCTTTGGCACAAAAGATGCTGAAGACACCGATGCAGTCCTGGATCGCAGACCACGGACTTGGCCCTGGCTCTGATGGTAAGCCCAGGGTGTCCAAAAGGGCCTTGAGCAGACCGCTGCCACTGTTGCTGCCACGGTGCCGGGTATGGCTGGTGACTCCGTTGAGACCTGGACCTCCTGCTCCGCGATCTGCTGGAGTAATAAGAGTCCGCCTCCGACTTCGAGGTCTCCGAGTAGGAGGACCATGGAGGAGCAGTACCCTGGGTCACTGGCGAGTGGTGCCTCAAAGCCAGGGAACGGTGCGGCCCTTCTGTCTGCGCGGGCGGTGCCTGGGGTGCTGGTGATGGAGACCGGTGGGCCATGCCCCTGGAGTGGAACGGGGGGCATGCGGTCACCAGCGACTTGTCCCTCCTCTGTGGGGAGGATGGCACCGGGAGGCGCATCAGGTCTTTGGCTGTCTTGAACGCCTCCAGCGTCGACGGTAGCTGCATGTTCCCTTGGTGGTCTGGGGACCGAGGAGGGTTCGGACTCAACTGCACCCTGGCCGGGGCAGGAGTCGACGAGACCCTGGGCAGAAGTGAGGAGGGGGTGGTCCATCCTGATACACTCGTGAATGCCACAGACCCCTTAGGTTTCGAGAGGGGTGATCGACCTCTCACCAGCCTCTTCTTCTTTACTGGCACCGGGGATGGACAGCGGTTCTGCGCTGAGGCCGACTTCTTACGGTCCGAGCCGTGGCGATGCCGGGGGGCCTTGGAGTCCTTAGTCGGGGCCGTTTCGCGTGCCGTTGGTGCCGGAGCGCTGCGCACCGATGAGGACATGGTCAGTGCCGGTTCAGTGGGTCCCGGGTCAGAGTGTGGCCTCAATGCCGCCTCCATCAACAGAAGTTTTAGCCTCAGTTACCGGTCTTTGAGGGTTCTGGGATGGAAACCCTTGCAGATACAGCACTTCTCCTTCTGGGGACTCTCACCAAGGCACCGCAAGCAGGAAAAGTGAGGATCACTCTTGGGCATAAACTTGCCACAGGCCTTGCAGAGCTTAAACCCTGGAGACCCGGGCATACCCCAGGAGGGGAAACGTTGGGGGGGGGGGGCAAACCAACTAACTATAACTATAAGGAACAACTATTAACTAACTGAGAAACTATATACACAATATGCTATCAGACACTGCTAGAGCACTTACTGCAGGAGCGAGCGAAGTTCCAGCTAAGTCACCGGCGGTAAGAAGGAACTGAGGGGGTGGAGGGTCGGCAGGGCCCTATATTGGGCGCCATGAAGGCCGACCATACGGACGCTGCTAAGGGAAAAATCTTCTGGCTGTCCTGCACATGGCACACACACACCTGGTTGGAATGGATATGAACAGTCACTCGAAGAAGAACATTATTTAGCATTTCGTTCAGTTTTTCTTCTTCTGTAACTCTTTCCATTTCAAGGAGTTTGTTTGCACTGTGTATTTTTCTCCACTACAGGGTTTTGTTTTTTGTTTTGTCTTTGTTGCTGCCGCATTAGTATTTTTATTCCTTTTTATGTTCTATATAAAGCTCACAAGCATTTTTAAAAAAAATCACATTTAGATTAATATAATGCTAAAAGAACAAGATCATTGATATGCTAAGAACATACTTTGTTTCTAGATAACCTTTGTGTAAATCTATACCCATGGATAAGGGAAAATGAAATTAACCCTTACTAAAATGTTTTATTAACAAAACCAATTACTTATCACACTGAGGTCTTTAGGATTATGTATGTCTCTAGTGCTTTGTTTGCTAAACTAATACAAGAATTAGAATTGGGGGGGGAAATCAAGTAAAGGAAGGGGAGAAAATTTAAGAATTTGAAACACCTAAGGAAGTACCCAAGGTGTTATCAGAGACATAACTGGCTGGTAAAGCTGGAGGTACTGATAAGATGAAATTTCACTTTTTCTATATTATAAGCAATTCCCAGAATAAGATATTTTATAGCAATGAACTGCAGTGATGTGTAACACAGGCAAAGATCCAAACACCAGTATCTTGGGGGGAGGGATAGCTCAGTGGTTTGAGCATTGGCCTGCTAAACCCAGGGTTGTAAGTTCAATCCTTGAGGGGGCCATTTAGGGAGTTGGGGCCAAAATCTGTCTGGGGATTGGTCCTGCTTTGAGCAGGGGGTTGGACTAGATGACTTCCTGAGGACCCTTCCAACCCTGATATTCTATGATCTTTACTACTGAGTGAACACTTATGAAAAATATTCAAAGCAGCTCTTGAGTAGTAAGTATTGATGCAGTGGTGTCAGAAAGGTCAGTCTTTTAACGCATCTCCTGAATATGAGTGTGCTGAAAATGAAACTGAATTTTAAAGGCAAATGAGACTTCTTTGCTTTTATGCTTGTTAATGACCTTACTTTTAGCATTGTTTTACACCATATGACTAATATCTCTTGTTGTCTATGTGTACAAGATACAGTGATGCAATTGTCATGTATATTATCCTCCTAGAGGAGAGAGATACAGATATTATATTATTTCATTTTGGAGATTATCATTATCCTATCAAAATTACTGTGGAGCAATGTGATTTTAGATTGTAAACTCTTCATGGGCAATGACTGTGTCTTAATGTGTGTTTGTATAAGGTCTAACACAATGAGGAACAGTTCTGACACGGGTATTTTAGGCCATGCTAATAATAATGTAAGAATTAAAAACTCTCAAGAATAACTTACAGTACACACTATGCTCCTAACAAAAGCTACTTTTTTCTTTAACATTTCGATTAAGAGCAGGATCCAGTTTGTGAAGGTATTTCAAGAGTATCAGCCTCACACACTCAGGCCTTGTCTACACTATCGGGGTAAGTCAATCTAAGTTACGCTACTCCAGCTACATGAATAATATAGCTGGTGTCAATGTAGCTTAGGTCAATTTACTGCAGTGTCTACATTGCGACACATTGATGGGAGACGCTCTCCCGTCGACTTACCTTACTTCTTTCGTTCCGGTAGAGTATCAGAGTCGACTGGAGAGCGCTCTGCGGTCGATTTAGTGGGTCTTCACTAAACCCGCTAAAATTGACCCCTGCTGCAATGATCGCAGCAGCATCGATCCTGGTAAGTGTAGACTGGCCAGAGAGACTCAAAGTACTTCTAAAAGTTAAAAAGCAAATCAAAATAATCCCAAGAGCCTGATCATCTTCCCACTAAAATCTAGGGCAAAATTTCCATGAAGTTCAACTGAGCAGAATCAAGCCTCAAAGTAACAAGTATAGTGGGTGAACAGAGAAGGGGACAGTAACACACGCAGTAGGTCAGCTATTATTATACTGCTTTACCATTTGCTCTGATACGCATGCAACTGTCCTACGCTCTCCTTTTAGTCTGTCTGCAAAGACTCAAATTTATACAAGCCGCTGAAAACACACCAGCTAGTAACAGAACACATAATAACCTTA
>NW_020664562.1:14659154-14689518 GCF_002925995.2 Terrapene triunguis | reverse complement strand
GCAACCCAGAATGACCCAGCATGCATCCTAAGTACCATAAATGGAAACAGGATATCAAGAAAAACAGCCACTGACCTAGAAATTGTGGAATAAGCCATCTCTTCTGCTAAGAGGTACAGAGAGGATGAAAGCAGTATAAACACTGACCTAATCTAGCCACTAACCACATGGTAGAGAGAAGATGAACCTCAGAGACATCATCCAAGACCCCTCCTTTCTATATGGATACCATTCAGTTGGGACCACTCAAAGTTGTCTACCCCAATGGCAGCCTGCACTCATGGGAGACTCAGGGAACCATGCTACTGTATGGATAGGAAGACCACAGGAGCTGCAGCAAGCCCTCAAATATGGATGACCTACGGTTGAGGATTGGGTTCCCAATAGATCTTTGGCGGCATCTGTGTGATTGGAGGGCTAGGCTCCTGCCCCCCATACTTGCCTGCAAAACTCTCTCCTAAAAGGAGATGCTATGGTGAGATTTTCTGAGGTTGTGTCAACTTTTTCTTCCTAGTCAGATTTACAAAGGAGGGTATGATTTAGCTTTTTTTGTTTGTTTTTGTTTTGAAAAACACATATTCCACATCAGCTCCTCCAGTAAGTCAGGCTAATTGTTTCAGCAGAAAATACTCTGAAACTTGGGATCTGATTTCAAGAAGTTAATAGATATTTGCATATCAATAAAATCATTGTCAAAAATATTACATCTTGTTTTTTTAACTGTTGTGCCACTTCACTTGATTAAATCTTGACTGAGGAGAATCATATTTAATACATGCCAATCAGTGAGCCCTAGTGGCATATCAAATAAGTATTTATATGAAGTATCAAGCAAGTAGTCTGTGGTGAATTAAAACTGTTTCAAGTATTGAAGAAGAAATGCTACAGGGAATTAAAAAGAGCTCATTGCCTTGAACTCTGCTCTACCCCTCAACCTTGTGTCAGACCTTCTCAATTAAGAGCTCTGTTATTGTTCTGCAGTTAGTGTTTTGCTTATGAAAATTTAAAACACTGTGAACGTTATTGGTGTGAATGATGAATACTGAGTTGGCACACTCAGCATAAGCTGCTCAAGCAGTTTAAAGTGTGTTTGATATATGAAGTTGGATATTATATCTATCATTTTTGGCAGCATATAAAGATCATACAACCTGATATCCAAAGACAACAAAACTTTCCATTCCGTTTGGTCTTACTTATTATCTTAATACTAGGTATCACTGCAAGAAACAAGGCGATTTATCTAGATCTGCACTAGGTGTTTTCCAAGGGCCAAGATTTTCAGAAATGGCTGCCTTAAGTTAGGTACCTCAATCATACTCTGGCACCTAAATAAGTAAATAACCTTATTTGCAAAGTGTTGAGCACCCAGAAAGTTAGCACTGACTGCAGTGGGAGCTACTGTGTGCTCAGCACTTTTGAAAAATCAGGAATATTAATTAGACCCCCAGATATGGACTGAGGAACTTCAGGCAATCACAGGTGACAGTGGCTGATATCTGAATCTAACCAAGCCTCTGAAAGAAGCGCACCCTCCACCTTCAGTAAGACTAGAGATGAGAGAAGGGCATAAATCTCTCTGAATGGAGCCATCAGCATACATACACTCAACACAGCTCTGCCTGTTCAAGCAGACACTTCTACAAGCAAGCAAGCAAACAGCATCAGCAACAAGACAGCTCAGAAGAATAAAAGAAGCTAAAATACAGCATTAAAAGAAGCAACTTCCAGCCCAGCGTGGTTTCTACATTATAACATCACTGAGACTTCATCACTGGTTAGACAAAGTTTGCAAAAACACTGTCAAGAGAATAGATTTAATTTTTTCTTTTAATCATTTTACTGGAATATTGAAATGCTATTGCAAGTTAAGACACTTACAGAGTCTCCAGATTGTTTAGATTATTGCAGGAGAGGAGACAACATCTAATCTTGTTAAACACAAAGAAATAGTGTAAGATTCTTAATATTAATTAATTTGCTCAAGATTTCTCCTTGAAGGGCTTCTTTTCAATAACTGAAGTAAAACTTTATTTACTTTCATAGGACTTAGTTAAGATTACTAACCACTGCCCACTTATTAACTGTTTAAGTAATCCATGTTAAACCAAACAGGATCCACCAACCCTTAAACAAAATTCCATTTCCCATTGATTCTGGGAATTAACATGCTTTCATTTTAGTTTACCTAGAGAAGAGAATCTCCGACAGTATAGACCCACTCACAAAGGTAGGATTCCTGTTGAAAGCTCTCCACAGACAGACAAAATATTTGTAATTGAAGTAACTGTTGTTTATTATTTGTATCTGTTTGGATTGTACTTATTTTTACCCCCCACCCCTTTCTTTGATAATCAAATAATAATTTTGATTAATTTGCTGGTCTTTAACTCTGGTGTCCACTAAGGCATGGAAAGAACCCTATGTGACTAAAACAGTGAGAGTCAAATTCCCAGATTGCTTCAAGGCAGACAATTATTAAGATCTGGCCTCCCATTTCTTGTTTCTCTAGACCAGGGGCTCTCAACCTTTTTCCTTCTGAGTCGTCCCCGCCCCGACCCTCCACATGCTATCCACGGCCCACTTGTGCCACAACAATTGTTTTCCTGCATATCTAGTAGATTAAAAGCTGTATTAAATTGATAGTTATACAGTTAAACCCACGCACCTATATAATATAAAAAAGAAAAGGATAATAGAAGTACAAAATAAAAAAACTAAATATTATGGTCAAATATTAATATGCCTGAGCCCTGCCGCCCAGGACTGAAGCCAAAGCCCAAGCCCCGCCGTCCAGGGCCCTCTGTGACATGGAGCACCAGGTAATTGTCCTGCTTGCTACTCCCTAACTACACCGGCCCTGCTGAAGCCAACAGGTTTCAGCATATCATGCAGGAAAATTAATATGTTCTCTGGTTTAAAAAAAAAAAAAAAAAAAAAAAAAAAAAGCAATGTGTTCAAATAGTGCAAGGTGAAACAGTTTTTATTTTTTGTATGCTCTCTGGTTTATTCTGGCAGACTCCCTGAAATTCTCTCATGGTCCCCCGGGGGCCACTGACCCCCAGTTGAGAACCACAGCTCTAGACTACATTTTTAGTAATATTGGGGATAAAATTATGTGTAACTCAACAACTTAAAACACCTCTTTCTTCCCCACAGTTTTAGTGAGTAAAACTAACACTTAGCTTGAGTTCAGGTAATTTAGGGCCATCGCCTAAATTTTCCATTTTGAAGAAATAACCCTGCCCCTTTTTACATTATCGGTGTGGGACCAGCAGAAACACTAGGTGCACCAGGAACTTCCTGAAGACAAGAGGATGCTGATCCTTCCAAGAAGCATCATCCTTAAGAAGACTTATGGTGTGGGGAAGGAAGGCGCACTATGTCCATTTACAACACCTGTTACCTTGCCCCCAAAATGCCAGGAGGCCATGCATCCACAAAACTGACAAACCTGGAGATGCTAGGCAAGCAGATGGTGATACAGGGCACAGGAGGGAAGTACTGTTCAGGACTGGATAGCAGGCAGTGAAGCCAGCATGAGCTCCTGCCTTTTTCCACAGCACGTAGCTGCAGCCTGGGCCACTTTAACCCCTACCCTCTATTCTGCCACTGGGAAGACATCTGAGCTCTCTTTCTGTGGCCCCTCCTCTACCCCCAGGGATTCCTGTTTTTTCAAATAAGGTACCATTTGTGGTACATTAGCTGTAATGCATGACTCAGATTAATAACATCTATACCTACAGAGGTAAACAACACAATTCCTTCTTCCATTTCATACCACTTCAGGAAACAGGCAGAATATCAAGGATATCCAGACAGGCATATTTGTGTTTTGCTTTGGTAAACTAAGTGAACTTAGATCCAGTTTGTTAAAAGTGAAATACTTTTCCAGACTGTTTGGAAAATGCAGTGTGTAGCTAAAGCTTTTAAAATGCATTGATAGCAACAGCTTTAATTTAGTATGTCAGTGTTCAATATGTCACAGCTCCAATAGTCTCTCAGAAGGAGTTTTAATGCATATGCATTATTTATGCAGTATCTGAGGGAGCAGGTCTATCTGAGTTGGCTTTGACCAATAAGTCATTAGTCACAGAGCATAAAGCAAATTGGGAAATGGAGATATAATAATAGATAGGAGAATCATTTTCATTTACCTTGTCTCTAGTACTAGTTTAAAAAATAATCATAAAAAAACCACTCTAGGTAACCAAAGGACTATATCCATGCATTATGCAGCTTTCTTAGTTTAAAATGTAGGTGTGTGCTTATGCAAGGTGTGATGGACATATTTATCAGGTTTGTGTGTCAATGAATCTCAGGATTGTTTTCTTCCATTCAGATGGACTGTTCTGGCTTTCTTGTGTTAGAGAATGACAGCTGGTGTCCAAATTAAAGAATGAGTTTTAAAAACCAGCAGACTAGATCATACCTCTACTGCAGCACAAACAACTTAAGAACCTATTATCACCCCAAAAACTGGACACGGCACTGTTAAAATTAAAAGCACAACATCCAGTAACTCTCTTTCATGAGAGAGACAGCTTTCAAATATTTAAGAATGCTGCCCAAAATGAGAGATTTAAGATAGCTCAGTGAAATATTTGATTCTTCCTAGGACAAAGAAACAGTTTAACATCCAGTTTTAGGCTTATCTGGAACAAGATTCCATAGTCTTGTGAAATTGTTAATATACTAAGTGGGTCCTGCATAAGATGAAGTCAGTTTTATGTAAAAACATAAACACATTTATTTTGGACTCATATTAATACTACACATGGGGACAACTGGCCCATAATATACCCTAATCACTACAATGTTCAAAACAGCACTTATCATTCAAAATCTACCGTTCCTCACCACAAAGAGCATTTGATGATCTTAGCATATAGGACTCAATGGATTTGGAGAATGTTGAAGATAACAATGTTACATGAGGTACTGCAATATTCTTTGGCTCTATACATCTTGGAACCCCTGCAGCACTGTTTTATACAGCATATTTCTTAATGACTTGAAAGAAGGTTTGAATAGTGAAGCTGATGTTTGCTGATGGAAAAATTTACAGTAGATTAGGCAGTGAGAAAGGCAATGAGAAACTACAATATGACCTAATGAAATTAGCAAACTGGACATCAGGATGACAGATGAAATTCAGCACAGACGGGAGTGCAAGATTTTGCATGTTGTAGTTACACTGATGGGTTCTGAGTTGCTAACTCAATGTGTAAATCTAGTATGCAATTGTAGTCTTTCAGGGAAAATATCTAGATGTCACTGTGAACACTTCAGTGCACAGTGGTGGTCAAAGAATGCAAATAAGTTCTGCATTAAGAAGTGAACACTGAATAGCACAGAAAATCTAATGCCAATATAAATCAATATTGTGCATCCCCTGCCTTGCTATCACTATGTAGCTGATCCCTGTGGGTGGAGTAGGCCCATCACCCCTGGATCATATCAGATGAGTCCAGTACAGCCAATTAACAGGGTCTGGGTCACAGTTGGAATAGACTACCAAGAGCGGTTGCACAATACCAGGTCTTGAAGTTTTTAAGAACGGGTTAGACAAACACCTGCCAGGGATGAGCTAGGTTTACTTAATCTCACCTCAGTGTAGGGGATGGACTAGATGACCTCTCGAGGCCCCTTCCAGCCCTACATTTCTATGATTCTATGAATACAAGAGGATAACTTGATAAAATTATAAAGAAAAGCACATTTAAGTCTGATAAAAAGGGAAAAACATTTTAAGTAAAGCACAGTTAACTTTTGGAATTCATTGCCACAGGGTTATGTGAAGAAATTAGCTTGTAAGAATAAGAAAGGCATCTGCAGTAGAAATAGCTAGAATAAAGCTGAAAGAGCCATCGACTCTCCTGCTTTGTAGCACAAACTTAATACTGACTGTTAACGAGAAGGGATCTTAACTCTGCATGTTGTATTCTTTTGCATAATTATTAGGTGCATCATGGGAAATTTAACATTTTCACTGAATCAACTAGCACTGGTCACTATTGGAGGAAGGATAATGGACTAGATGGGGAATTGGTGTATTCTAGAAAAATAATGCCTTCACACTTTAGCTTTATAAGCATAACAAGAAACAGTGGATCTTATCTCTTAGGTCAAAGCTCACTATTATTACTTTTACTATACTTACATTGTAGGTCATGTAATAATTTGGCTGAACAAAGTATCAACAGTTTCTTAGATATGTAATGCCTTTCCATTAACATCTACATTATTAGGCATGCTGAAGCTTGCATGTAGCCTACCACTTTGTCTATACTAACCACTTTTTGTAGCACTTTTTCTTTTCAAAACAACAGTACACATTAAACTACATAGCTATAATCTAATCCAAAATTACTAACACAGCTGCAAAAACAAAACACCAACTGACTGGATTTATTAGAACTGCTTTTAAGAAGCACAACTCTGTTGAAACAACATGTGACACTGCACCCCATATTTATCATAGTAATATTATAATATGGTTATGGCATAATTATGATGCATTTTGTACAAGATAAGTTATGTGAGGTGTCATTGGAAAAATTATGATTTGCTGAATATGATTATCCTATTTGTATGCCTGTATCATTTTTGTATCTGAAGTTATGAATATTGACTAGGGATCTGTATTTCAAATGGGCTTACTCTGGAAAACACCCACAGCCAGCCTTTCAGGTAAAACAATGAAGAAGCCAGACAGGGCTGATAGCCCATCAGTAAAGACAATGGACTGTGGAATAGCTTAACCTTCCTGTGGGCATTTTGGCCACCCTGTAAACAATGGCTGCTATAAGAAGGCAAAGGCATAGGACCAGACCACATGACTCTGGACTCCATCTTGGGATGTCAGTATTTTTCCACAAACTGGTCTGGGAGCCAAGTTTTGAAACAAAGCGTTCCCGCCATATTCTAAAACTATATAAGGCAGGGACTGACATCATCTGTTGTTTTTCACTCCCCACACAAGACGACGCCTGGAAACACCTGAGGAAAAAAGACTGAACTGGGGAAAGTGCTGGACCAAGACTAAAGGGATTTCTTCATGAAGACCTGTATATGAAGACCTGAGAAACCCAAGCTCTAAGACTAAAGCAGCTTGTGCCTTAAGAATCTACAAGTCTGCCTGTACCATCAGTTAGGGTGAGAATCTGCTAATTCATAGCCAATCTATGTAGTATATTAAGCTTAGTTTGCATTTTTGTTTATTTGCTACATAATCTGCTTTGATCTGTTTGCTATCCCTTATAATCACTGAAAATCTATCTTTTGTAGTGAATACATTTATTTTATGTTTTAATCTAAACCAGTGAGTTTGGAGTGAAGTTGGCGGGGGAGGCGAACTCTATGAGCGTATCTTACGCTGTACCGTTCCCTGTATACCACAAGATGGCATAATTTTGGGTTTATGCTCCAGGGGCATGTGCGTGCCTGGGGAGCTGAGAGTTACCTGGGCTTTAGCCTTTCTACTGTTGGTTCGTGTAGTGGCTAGTCAGAGAGCCTGCATGTAACTGCAGCTGGGTATGTCCCTACCTGTGTGAATGCTGAAGGAAGTGTAAGGACAGGAACGTGTCTGCAGCTTGTCACAGCAGCACAGTGTGAGAGGGAGCCCAGGCTGGTGGGTCAGAGGGCTCAATGGTACCCTAATTCCAGGTGGCACCCTGGGGGAAACCCATCACACAACATATGGTTTTGTTCTCCCCCTGTGCGTGCACAATTCCCATTAATATCAATGAGAGTTAAGCAGATATAGAGAGAGAACCCTAATCCCCTCAAAATGGAAAAGCTACTGTTAAAAGCACATCAGACTACTCTTTGCCAGTTACATTTATTCATGTGCAACACTCTCACAAACTCATCATGCATGTTAGTCTATCAAAAGTTCCAGCTTTAGGAGGCCAATTGTGATTTTTAGTGTGCTGCCCCAGTGGCCCACTTCTTTCTAATGCTGCCAAGAAGATCCAGCACCCCGAACTAACTGACAATTTTGAAAGGTTGTACACAATACATTAGATTCAAGGCCAGTTGAGCCAGCCTCAATTTTATAGATTAGTGTGAATAGGTCAACAGCATCAAATTTAGTGCTGTGGTGTTGCAATTTATCTCGTCACTGAGGATGTCGAGCATCTGTACTAGCTCTCTTATTAAAAATACTTAGGAAATTCTTATTGGTAATAAAAGTTGAGGTGCATAGATTTTAGCCATTTTTCTAAACAAAATAATAGTCTCAGAATAACAGTAAATACAGACACAGTGACAGGAGAACTGCCACATAAATGGAAATAGTTAAAAATATCTTAATGTATTTTATATCTTCTTGCAGCAGTGCCCATTGCTCTCAAGCTTCCCCCACAAGATGACCTGTCATATTACCATAGATCAGGCCTAGAGTTTGGAGTATCCTCATGGGGATAAAAAGTATTCCCAATTTTCTACGTAAAGAGCTGTTCTAATCTGAAAAGTGACAATGCAGGGTTCCATGTTTATTTTTTGCTCAGTGTTTTCCGGATGAGATCTACTCATTTTCTTCCAGTCTTGCAAATTCAGCCTAGGTTTCTGAGAGAGAAGTTGGGTTCTTTCCATTATATATTTCATCAGTAATGTCAGGCTCTGCACATAGAGGGCCAAATTCTGATCTCAGTTACACCAGTATAGATCAGGCTTAATTCTATTGACACTTCAGTATATTTAGGGCTTGTCAACTAGAAAGCTTATAAATGTGCTTATTCCAATATAGGTTATTCTAACTTGGGAAACAAAATAAGGTATACCAACATAAGGGACCTTTGTATCAGTACCTCTGCCTCCACGCTAGGGCTCATACCGGTATAAATATTTTAGTTTAGTTTAAACTGAATGGACAGTTATATCCGTAAAACTTTTCTAGGGTAGACTGGGCCCTGTTCTTAATTTAAACTGATGTAAATGAGATCTGAATTTCCTCACAAATTAGGTTCTTATAGTAACACCTGGGCAGCCCTATCTTCATTCAGGAAGCTTCTCAGACGGCAGTGGGTTTGCATAGATATAACTGAGGCCTGGTCTACACTAGGCTTTTATGTCGAATTTAGCGCCGTTATATCGAATTAACCCTGCACCCGTCCACACCAGGAAGCCATTTAGTTCGACATAGAGCTCTCTTTAAATCGATTTCTGTAATCCTCCCCAACGAGAGGAGTAGCGCTAAATTCGAAATGGCCATATCGAATTAGGCTAGGTGTGGATGGAAATCGACGCTAATAGCTCCGGGAGCTATCCCACAGTGCACCACTCTGTTGACGCTCTGGACAGCAGTCCGAGCTCGGATGCTCTGACCAGCCACACCCCGGGAAAATTTGAATTCCTTTTCCTGTCTGGGCAGTTTGAAGCGCAGTTTCTGTTTGGACACCGTGGCGAGCTCAGCAGCAGTGGCAGCAGTGGCAACGATGCAGAGCTCTCCAGCAGAGATGGCCGTGCAATCCAATAGAAAGAGGGCCCCAGCATGGACGGATCGGGAAGTCTTGGATCTCATCGCTGTGTGGGGAGATGAGTCCGTGCTTTCCGAGCTGCGCTCCAAAAGACGGAATGCAAAGACCTATGAGAAGATCTCTAAAGCCATGGCAGAGAGAGGCTACAGCCGGGATGCAACGCAGTGCCGCGTGAAAATCAAGGAGCTGAGACAAGGCTACCAGAAGACCAAAGAGGCAAACGGACGCTCTGGATCCCAGCCCCACACATCCCGTTTCTACGAGGCACTGCATTCCATCCTAGGTGCGGCCGCCACCACTACCCCACCCCTGACCGTGGACTCTGAGGATGGGATATTGTCCGCGGCCGGTTCTTCCGACATGTTAGCGGACGGGGAAGATGAAGAAGGAGATGAGGAGGACGAGGCAGTCGACAGCGCTGGCACCGCTGATTTCCCCGACAGCCAGGAGCTCTTCATCACCCTGACAGAGATCCCCTACCAACCGTCCCCCGCCGTTACCCCAGACACCGATTCAGGGGAAGGATCAAGCAGTAAGTGTTTTAAATATCTAAACATTTATTTACAACATAACTGGCATATTTAAAATATTAACAGTAGCTAAAGTGCTTTAAAACATGTAAACATTTATTTACAACAAAACAGGAAGATTTAAAATATTAACAGTGGGTAAAGTGCTTCAAAACATGTAAACAGGAAAGTCAAACAAAAGGGGAATCTGTGCAAAGTGTATCATGATTAGTCTGTCTTTGGGCGCCTCAATATGTAGTCCGAACCATTTTCAAAAAATTTCACAATGTCCGCTTCATGATTATAGTGCCCAAAACCCTGCAGTCATTTGTCCCTCCAAGGGCACCTAAGCCAAGAACTGGTCAATGTAACCGGGGATAGAGGCGAGATCCTCCGGGGAGAACTCCTCATACGCCTCCTGCAGATGTTTTTCCAGCCTCATGAGCAGGTTCCTGGGCAGGGAGAGCTTATTAGGCCCCCCGTGGTAGGACACGTTTCCCTGCCACAATGCCAGCAGGTACTCCGGGATCATGGCCTTGCAGAGCATTGCAGCAAATGGCCCCGGTTTCTGCAGGCTGTCCCGGAGCATCTTCTCCTTCTGGCTCTCCGAGACCTTCAGGAGGGTGATGTCTGGCATGACTCCTTGCTGTGAATTAGGTAGGGGAAAGTTAGTATTGGGACTGCTTGCCCGTCCCTTTACAGAACTGCAACCGCCGGTTTACAGCCACGCGGTTTACAGGCGCGAGGGGGTGGGACAGGGCCAGAGTTCATGCTTGCAGGATTGCTGCCAGCAGAGACTCGCATTGCTTTCTATGTGAAAGGAGGCCAGTGCCACTCTTAAAGTTTTAAGCGGCCACAAGTCTACGGCTTACCATGTTTGCCAGCTAGACAAAGTCCGGTGTCCAGCCCTGCTCCTCAGCTCGCCACAGCAAGACCGCAGGCACTGTAGGCGAGGGCCGAAAATTCGACCTTGTCCTCAGTGCGCGTGTGATAGGTGCTCTGCATGGTCTTGTTCACAGAGAAAGACTATGTTCTCTGTTCACAGATACATTGCTCTGTCTCAGGAATTCACTCCCTTTTTCCAATTCCCACAGCCACATCTGCCCAGAGGCTAGCGCACATTAGGAGGAGGAAGAAGAGGACACGGGAAGACATGTTTGCTGAACTAATGGCATGCTCCCGAGCACAGGCAGCCCAGCAGACACAGTGGAGGGAGAACTTGTCCCAAATGCACCGGGCAAACATTGAACGGGAGGAGAGGTGGCGACAGGAAGACAGGCAGGCTACTCAAACGCTGCTTGGACTAATGAGGGAGCAAACGGACACGCTCCGCCGCCTTGTGGATGTTCTGCAGGACCGGAGGCAGGAGGAGAGAGCCCCGCTGCAGTCTCTCTGTAACTGCCCTGCCCCGCCACCAAGTCCCATACCCCCCTCACCCAAAGTCCAAACACGGAGGGGTGGAAGGGGCCGTGAAAAATTTCACTCCACCCCTGCGGACTGCTCTACCACTAGAAGGCTCTCATTCCCCAAAATTTGAAAAGTCCTTTCCTACCTGCCTCACACAAGACCCCGTCCAAGTTTCACGCCCCCGTTCCATGTGCGGTTGTTAATAAAGAATACGTTTCTGTTCATTTCTGTTTCCATCCTCTTCTTTTGGAGGGGAGTCTGTCTGAAGGGGGGGGAAGGGGCTTGGTCATTGGACAGGACAGTCACCTTTAGCAGGGGGCAGGTGCAGCAGCAGGGCACATATACAGTGCAGTGACTAGTTATCCTGGTCAGTCTGGGAGGTGGTTTTCATGTTTTGTGTGGTGGGGGGGGTGGTGTTGCTCTGTGACTTGGTGGCGGGGGAGGGCAGTTACAGATCTTATGCAGCGGTCCTTACCCTGGATCACAGAGCCGCGCAGCAGGGGATCTGTAACCCTCCTCCCCCTGCAAGACAGTCACATAGCCGACACATACACGCAGTCCCGGCCAGGAGGGCTGGCAGGCTCCGTTGAAACAACCAGTCCACCACCGCGGAGCCTGTCATTCCTGGAGTTTAGAAGCATCATTTGCATCACAACACTAAACCTGCCCCCCGCCACAGTCTGCGTCCCAGGTTTAAAACATTCCCGCGAAAACAGTAAGAAAGACAACGGTGTCCATTAACAAAACAGAACAGATTTTATTTTTTGGGAAGGGGGTGAAGGGGGTATGTAATTGGAGAGGATAGTCGACGGCAACTGGGTAAAGAAACGGGGGCAAGTTCTGCTTCTGTGTCCACAAACTTAAAAGTCACTGGGTACCCTGCTCAGCCTTGAAACTGGCTTTCAAAGCCTCCCGGATGCACAGCGCGTCCCGCTGGGCTCTTCTAATCGCCCGGCTGTCTGGCTGGGCGTAATCAGCAGCCAGGCTATTTGCCTCAACCTCCCACCCCGCCATAAAGGTCTCCCCCTTGCTCTCACACAGATTGTGGAGCACACAGCAAGCTGCAATAACGATGGGGATATTGGTTTCGCTGAGATCACAGCGAGTGAGTAAGCTTCTCCATCTCCCCTTGAGACGGCCAAAAGCACACTCCACCACCATTCTGCACTTGCTCAGACGGTAGTTGAACAGTTCTTTTTCTGTGTCCAGGGCGCCAGTAAAGGGCTTCATGAGCCAGGGCATTAGTGGGTAGGCTGGGTCCCCGAGGATCACTGTAGGCATCTCCACATCCCCAACAGTTATCTTGTGGTCCGGGAAGTAAATACCTTCCTGCAGCCGTCTAAACAGACCAGAGTTCCTGAACACGCGAGCGTCATGAACCTTGCCCGGCCATCCGACGTAGATGTTTGTAAACCGTCCCCGATGGTCCACCAGTGCTTGCAGCACCATTGAAAAGTAGCCCTTTCTTTTGATGTACTGGCTGGCCTGGTGGCCCGGTCCCAGGATAGGGATGTGAGTCCCATCTATAGCCCCACCGCAGTTTGGGAATCCCATCGCAGCGAAGCCATCTATGATGGCCTGCGCGTTTCCCAGGGTCACTACCTTTGACCGCAGTACCTTGACGATTGCCTTGGCTACTTGCATGACAACAACCCCCACGGTAGATTTGCCCACGCCAAAGTGTTTCGCGACTGACCGGTAGCTGTCCGGCGTTGCAAGCTTCCAGAGGGCTATGGCCACTCGCTTCTGGACAGT
The DNA here is from genome assembly GCF_002925995.2 of Terrapene triunguis. Lineage (NCBI taxonomy): Eukaryota > Metazoa > Chordata > Testudines > Emydidae > Terrapene > Terrapene triunguis. Next base: position 14,676,365 of record NW_020664562.1, on the reverse strand, counting down.
CAGGGCTGCTCGCATGCGGGTGTCCTTGCGCTTCAGGGCAGGGGACAGCAAGTCACAAAGTTCCAGGAAAGTCCCCTTCCGCATGCGAAAGTTTCGCAGCCACTGGGATTCATCCCAGACCTGAAGCACTATGCGGTCCCACCAGTCCGTGCTTGTTTCCCGGGCCCAGAATCGCCGTTCAACAAAATCCACATGCCCCATTGCCACCGTGATGTCCTGGGCGCTGGGGCTCGTGGTTTCTGACAGCTCTGTGCTACTCTCCGACTTCAGGCCCTCACGGCGGTGCCGTAGCCTCCTCGCCTGATTTCTCTGCATCTGCCTCAGGGAAAGGTGTATGATAAGCTGCGAGGTGTTGAGAACGGCCACAACTGCAGCGATGGTCGCAGCGGGATCCATGATCGCAGTGCTGTGGCGTCCGCGCTGTCACTGATCAAAAAGTGCGCGAACTGATTTCCCGCCGGCGCTTTCAGGGAGGGAGGCAGGGCGGTAGTGACTGACGGATGACGACAGTTATCCGACAGTTACCCAAAAGCACCCTCGCCACATTTTTTTACCCAGAAGGCATTGGGGGCTCGACCCAGAATTCCAATGGGCAGCGGGGACTGCGGGAACTGTGGGATAGCTGCCCACAGTGCACTGCTTCCAATGTCGACGCTTTCCCTGGTAGTGTGGACTGACAAAGTCGAATTACTGTCCTTAGTGTAGACACACACGTTCGACTTTCTAATATCGATTGCACATATTCGATTTAACTAAAATCGAACTACTCTCGTAGTGTAGACATACCCTGAGTGGAAGGTAGTAAAATGCTATTTCTGATGCACAGGAAAGAATCCAGTTCACTCCTTTTCAGCTGTGTTGATTTTGCAGTCCTAAATACATAGTTAAAATGTTTTGCCTGTTAAGTCAGCAACTACAATTCTGAATGTGCTGAAGAAACTGTCATTTTATTATAGTAATTTTTCAGAACAGAATCAAACTTTAATAGACACCCTATGTAGGAAATACAACTGAAAAAAAAACGGACTCACCAAACAATATGGGAAAACAATGGGGTTAGTTTATTCCCAAAGGCAGACTCCACGCTTCAGCATTTATAATTTCATTAGCACACTACATGCTGAGGTAACTCATGGAAGTAGAAAATCAGGGATCCTACCAAGGGGAGTGCAACTTTTGGGAGATATTCTATAAAGCCAAAACCCACAAATAACGAAAAAAATAAAAAGGTATGAGATTACAAAATTGATTAAATACTGTAAGTTCTTTTAAATCTAGTGAGTTTTAGTGGTTCTACAAATAAGGGAGCAATAATACTGGCTAGAGCAAAGAATGTTACTATGCAAGGTTACAATTCAGTTCTGCTAATACAACTCAGCCCTGACCTGCAGTAACCCTACTATTCCAGCCCTGTGCTGCTCTAGATTACGACTGCCAATCATGTGGAATAGTGTTAAATTGTGGTGTGGGTTTATGAGGTGGACAAATATCCTAAGGGACAAGGCTGAGACCACCAAATCTCATTTTCACTGGTGACCTAGGCCAGAAGGGAACCCAGGTGAAAAGCTATTGTATTAACTCATTGAACTTCCAAGCCCTGTGTTCTGATCATTTATGATAATCAGGAACAATAAATTACCTTTCCCAAAGCACTATTATGAGTAGCGCTGTGCCTTGGCTAACACCTACCACTTTTATAAGTATGTGTGATTGCATTAGCTCATCATACACAGAGAGAAAAACAGGATAATTTGAAGATATGAAAACACCAAAACTTTCATGCAAACATTGGCCAAAATTAAATAAGTCCCTGCACAGCATCAAATACACTGGCATTTAAAGTGGAGTCATTGTGCTCTTTAGTTGAATCACAATATGGAGGTGCTGGAAATCAGGTTTAACATGGCTGCAAAGAAGTTTGGGAAGGGGTAAGGGAGGGAAAGGGAGCATAGGCCCGGGATGGGGCAAGAGGGAGGGTCACAGGAAAATGCGGCACGGAACCATGTTTCCCAGGATTGGCAGGGTGCCTCTGAGGCAGGCAAGAGGAGGGACACATGGATTTGGGGGAGGACACTGGTGGGAATAGGATGAAGAGGGTGCAGGGAATCCCAGTAGCACAGAGAAGGGGAATAGGGAGAGGGGACATGAAAAAGGCATGCAGGGAACCAGGAAAGGTTCTGGGACAAGGCTGTAGGTATGTTCCTGGGGATGAGTGTGTGGGGGGGAGGCTGTTTTACTGCTTTGATTTATTAGCTGGCTGGCTGAGCTAATCGTTATTTGTATAATTATGGCAGGGTGGGCATTATTTTTAATTATAAATCTAATTTATTAGGATGTTGGGGGCTTTTAATAGGGATACTTTTATTGTTATCTAAATATAAAGAAATATCAACAATGACAGCATAGGCAGTATATGGAGGAAACCAGAGAGACATGGCAAAGAGCTTAGTTTTCGATGTACTTGGCCAATTAAAAGCCTCTCTGCTCCCCACCTATCTCACCCAGGAACAATTCCCACTAGCACACATACTCCTACGGATTTGATAATGTCAGCAGGAAGGGAAACCATATTTGGTGGGCCTCAGAACATATGGCAGAGCAAGGCTCTCTTCTTGCATACCTTCTATGCTACCCAATTTAAACTCTTGGCTCTCATTAAAAGAAAAAAGGAAAAAAATTAAACAAAAAATATAATTAACAGGAATTAAGGTTGTAAGTGTGTTTCAATGGAGTGCAGCTAACGACAACCCTTTCACTCAACCAAAAATTCATATAAAGTGATACCCTGTCTTTGTTAATTTCACCACTCTTAGGGGAATATCCCTCTGTATCCCTCTTTAAAAAAAATGCAGTGACTGTCTCTTTTCCACCTGATTTCTTTGTTCCTGTGTTTTAAATTTAATCAGAATACTTTCAGTACCAATACCCATGTTTGTTTCTCCAACAGAATCGGAAATAAAAATAAAGCTGAAAGTACATAACTATAATGCAATCTGAAGTGGTATATTCTGATACATTACTTTTTGAGAAGTCTAACATATTCATGCTATTTTTTTACGTTAGAAACACACACACACACGATGTCAAGCAATGGAAATCAAACTTAATAAACCAAGCAACTTGATCCAAATGCTACATAATAAATTAGTTTAAAGCCACTAGGAAAAAAGCCAACATCCCCATATCTCTTAAAATGTATTTCAATTTACCAAAAAATAAAGATGGAAAAATCAGTCACCATTATGTTAAATATTTATTGCTAAAACAATTAATATTTTCCCTAGGTGTTTCAGACTGTATTTTTAAAACAATCTTACCAGCTATGCTAGAAAGCAAAACATAGCTTAGAGTGCCCTCTATCTTTTCCTAGAAGCGTTTCAGGGAAATACTCTTACATTGTAGATGTCAGCTATGAGTTCTGTTTTTAAAAATACAAATAAAATAGTTTCCTTGCATGTGCAGAATTATTGTTACGATTTAAAATGCATATTAAAGCATTGTTTAAAATAGTCCTATATACTGTTTAAGGAAATGATTTTACATAACAGAAAAGTATATACTTACAGTGCCATTTCAAACTGCTCAAGCCACTTTTTCTTCAAATCTTTAGTTTTGCAATAAAATTCCAACCCATTTTGTCCTTGTATGTGGATGAGGTAGAAGCCATAAGACCACTGTGTGAAAGGTATTGCAATTCACTGGTTAACAATTTAATATTCAGGCAGAAAGAAGACAATATTTTTATATTCATCGTATAACACCAACCCTGAGTTCGGAAAAATGGGGTCATACTATTTTGCACCTCTGTTCAGTTTAATAATGGCTCATTCATATCCCTTCATTACATCAGAAATTAACATAGTTGAAGCCCTTTAATAGTCATCTACTTTAAACCACAATGACCAGTGTGTTTTTGATACTATATGGCTTTAAAATTAAAAAAAATATATATATACAAATTGCTGAAGTGTGGTTGCAGAATATTTCATACACTCAAGACCTACGGATTTCAAATATTTAATAGTGGCATATATTTTGTATATAGTAGTATTATAAACATTTACCTTTTTATTTTCTTTATCAGTAGTGGGATTATTTGTGATTTTGTACTTCTGAAGATCTATTATTTCCTTCATTTCATAATTATCACCTCGCCGTTTGCACACAATTACAGCTAAATCAAATAAGAAGATATGCCTATGAAAACATAATATATAAAGGGTTAAAAAAATTGTCTGTATGCCAGTACACTAATCCTTTTAAAATAATACACTATTATATAAAACATTGCCTGGAGCACTTATGATTTTGAATGTTAGCAATTAAGCTATTGGGTAACAAAACATGAACCACTTAAAGTACTTCTGCAAGAGGTGCATAGGGATTTAGATGTTAATGTAATGGCTAACTTCTCATGAACCACTTTGAAAATTTACTTCCTTGGCATTAATGTTAATAGGAGCTATGTGTGTATAATGAAAGGAGGATGTATGCACAAGAATTCCTGAACTGACACCAAATTTCACAGGCATATGCCATGCTGTATTTTACAAGCATTTATCTAATACCAATTCTGTCTTTAGCAACCCAAGTACTGGATCTATATTCTCACCTGTCTTGCCTTGCACGTTTGTCTAATGTAGTTATCCTTATTTCACCATCACCTTGTGGTCTTCCATACATTAAGAGAGAATGGTTCTAAAAACAAAAAAGGAAATAAATTCATTATTTAACATATATGCCAGCGAAAGAGTAAAGATAATATCTGACATTCAAGTGTCAGTTGGTCATTATACTACAAAGCCAGATTGTCCAAGAGTCAAAAAGAACTTGGCACTTTTTGGTCCTACTAAGGATGATAAGGCATAAATAAACTCCTTTTATTCACCCACCAAGGAACTTGGGGCACTGTGCAACAAAATTGATTTAGCTGCATGCATCTAAGGAAATGGAGAGGAAGTCACTGTATACAGATATCATTCCAAGCCAGCCAAAAGAACAACACATACACATACCTGAATTTTACCCAGGCTTCTAGTATTATATAAGATGGTAAGGCGCAGTAGATTTCAGTAAAGTAGAACAATGGTGAAAAGCTGGGATAAACAAGGGTGTAAATATAGCCTATCACATACCAAATTCTCTATTGATAACTGAAACTGTTTAATTTCACGGAGGGATTCATTATCTCTCTTCACTTCGTTTACATATTGAGCCAAGTCCTAAAGCATAAAAAAAGAAGGAGGGGGGAATATTTCAGTCAGAAAAATTCCAATACATTATTTTAAGCAACTGTCTTTATCTTCCTTATTTTGCCTAATCTGCACAATAAGGTTTTTAAAACGTTATTTTAAGTGTTCAGAAGTTGCTGATATACCTGCCAAAGTATGCAAGCTTTTAAAAAACTGTCTCTATTAAAGCTGGGCAGAAAATGATATTCTCATCCTGTAAAAATTTTGAGAATTAAAAAAATATTCACATTCTGCACTAAGAGGAAATCTAGACCTTCAGAATTTTTTGGCAAAAGGCTCCCGGAATAGCCAACAGCCCAATGGTTCAGGAAACTACCTAGGATATGGGAGACTCAGGTTCATGGCTGTGCTCCAAAAAATATTTAATTATTTATCCAAAGTGAAAGAGCTCCAATTGGAGAGACTGAGAGCAACCTACCCCAAATCAGCCAGGCACAAAGAAGCACTGCTATCAGCTGGGCTAAAAAAAATTTAATAGCTAAATAAGGAATGTCATCTCCACCTACAGGAACCAGCGTTTAAGTTAAAGGTGGAGTGCTTCTTTCAGTCAGGGATTGGGATACCTCCTTTGGTCTTGATATTTGCACATGATTTCAGAGATCTGATGCCAAGGCCTGTGTAAAAGATGTAACCACGTCGAGGCTCTAATTGCTCCTATATGCAGTAATCATGGCTAGGTTTAGTAGGGTGCCCAAATATCTACAACTTCAAGACCCAGGCATACAATAAGAGGGCAGTAATGTCTGAATAGCAAAACAGAAGGTATATCATAGCATACCAACAGCCAGCTTTCTCAGGTCCCATGAACAATAATGTGCCTGACTGACACTGGGAAATAAATCTCTTGCGCCTATGTGTTGGGATCTGGAAAAAGTTTAGGTATGATCTTAAGCCATGGACTGGTATATCTTCTATATTTGTGCACTGAATGTGCTGGTAAATTTGCCGCTTATCTTTCTCTATTCAACATAAGGTGTTTGTTCTCATTTGTGTGTCCTCAGCAGTATATAATCTGTAATATCTAGGAGCAAAAAATTTTTAGGAAGTCTGTGCTAAATGGAACAATTTTCTAACGTATTAACCAGGAAAAGGATAGAATGGGAAAATATAACGAAAACAATAACTGAACTCAGTGCACAGAGTCAGAAGAAAAGGAAACTAAGAGAGTACAGCTAGTTGCAGAGGGAATTGCAGACTGCCAAGGGATACAGCACCAAACATGTAAGGAGATACTGCTATTTTAAAAAGCACTTGCTTGTGCCATTTGCAGTAGCATGTGGAGTAATGGTCACTAGGGGTATGTCTACACTACAAAATTAGGTCGGATTTATAGAAACCGGTTGTATGCAGCCGATTGTGTGTGTCCCCACATAAAATGCTCTAAGTGCATGAAGTCGGTGGACCGCGTCCACAGTACCGAGGCTAGCGTCGACTTCCGGCGCATTGCACTATGGTACCTATCCCACAGTTCCCGGAGTCTCCGGCGCCCATTGGAATTATGGGTTGAGATCGCAATGCCCGAATGATGCAAAGCAGTGCCGCGAGGGGTTCTGGGTACATTGCGTCAGGCCCCTCCCCCGCCGTCACAGCAACGGCAGACAATAGATTCGCGCCTTTTTACCTGGGTTACCTGTGCAGACAACATACCACGCCAAGCATTGAGCCCGCTCAGCTCAGCTCACCGTCACCATATGTCTTCCGGGTGCCGGCAAACGTGGGACTGCATTGCTAAACAGCAGCAGCAGCTTACTGCCTTTTGGCGGTAGACGGTGCAGCATGACTGGTAGCCTTCATTGGCGATCTGGGTGCAGGCAGCCGTGGGGCTGGCAGCCGTGGTGCTGCATTGCACCAGCCCCTTGCCTTTTGGTAGAAGATGGTATATTACGACTGGTATCCGTCGTCGTCGTACTGCAGTGGCTGTCGATCATGGGCACCCGGGCAGACAATGATGGTTATCAGTCGTAGTATGCTATTTTCTGCCAGGCGCCCTGTTGGCTCATTGCACGTTAGCAGAGTCGTAGTATGCTATTTTCTGCCAAGTGCCCAGTATTGTCTGCTAAGCACCCAGAAGAGGCCGATGGCAATCTGGGTGCTGGCAGACATGGGGCTGGCAGACGTGGGGCTAGATTGCTACACAGCAGCAACCCCTTGCCTTTTGGGCAGAAGATAGTATATTATGACTGGTATCCGTCGTTGTCATACTGCAGTGGGTATCAGATGGTGCAATAGACCTGAAGGCTAACTGCCAAGCGCCCAGTATTTGCTGCCAAGCACCCAGAAAATGCCAAGGGCTATCAGTCATGCTGCACCGTCGTCTTAAGATGTAAAAAATAGATTTATTCTGTATTCATTTGCTTCCCCCCTCCTTCCTGCTAAACCCAGGCTTTTGAGTTCAATCTTTGGGGGGGGCCATTCTGTGTGACAGTTGTGTGTGTTTCTCCCTGATGCAAAGCCACCTTTCTTGATTTTAATTCCCTGTACCTGTACGCCATGTCGTCACTCGCCCCTCCCTCCCTCCCTCTCTCCCTCCCTCCCTTCTTCCCCTGGTCCGTCAGATACTACTTTCGCGCCTTTTTTCAGACCAGACGCCATAGCCAGCACTGGGATCATGGAGCCAGCTCAGATCACCGCGGCAATTATGAGCACTATGAACACCACGCGCATTGTCCTGGAGTATATGTAGAGCCTCCTGGACATGCCAAAGCAAAACCAGGACCAGCTGAGGAGGAGGCGATTGCAGCGCGGCGACGATAGTGATGAGGAAATTGACATGGACCTCTCACAAGGCACAGGCCCGAGCAATGTGGAAATCATGGTGTTACTGGGGCAGGTTCATGCCGTGGACCGCCGATTCTGGGCCCGGGAAACAAGCACAGACTGGTGGGACCGCATCGTGTTGCAGGTCTGGGACGATGCCCAGTGGCTGCGAAACTTTCGCATGCGTAAGGGCACTTTCATGGAACTTTGTGACTTGCTTTCCCCTGCCCTGAAGCGCCAGAATACCAGGATGAGAGCAGCCCTCACAGTGCAGAAGCGAGTGGCGATAGCCCTGTGGAAGCTTGCAACGCCAGACAGCTACCGGTCAGTGGGGAATCAATTTGGAGTGGGCAAATCTACTGTGGGGGCTGCTGTGATCCAAGTTGCCAGGGCAATGAGAGACCTGGTGATATCAAGGGTAGTGACTCTGGGAAACGTGCAGACCATAGTGGATGGCTTTGCTGCAATGGGATTCCCAAACTGTGGTGGGGCGATAGACGGAACCCATATCCCTATCTTGGCACCGGCGCACCAAGCCACCGACTACATAAACCGCAAGGGGTACTTTTCAATGCTGCTGCAAGCCCTGGTGGATCACAAGGGACGTTTCACCGACATCAACGTGGGCTGGCCGGGAAGGGTACATGATGCTCGCGTCTTCAGGCAGTCTCTTCTGTTTCGAAAGCTGGAGGAAGGGACTTTCTTCCCGGACCAGAAAATAACCATTGGGGATGTTGAAATGCCTATCGTTATCCTTGGGGACCCACCCTACCCCTTAATGCCATGGCTCATGAAGCCGTACACAGGCAGCCTGGACAGTAGTCAGGACCTGTTCAACTACAGGCTGAGCAAGTGCCGAATGGTGGTGGAATGTGCATTTGGACGTTTAAAAGCGCGCTGGCGCAGCTTACTGACTCGCTCAGACCTTAGCGAAAAGAATATCCCCATTGTTATTGCTGCTTGCTGTGCGCTCCACAATATATGTGAAAGTAAGGGGGAGACATTTATGGCGGGGTGGGAGGTTGAGGCAAATCGCCTGGCCGCTGATTACGCGCAGCCAGACACCAGGGCGGTTAGAGGAGCACAGCAGGGCGCGGTGCGCATCAGAGAAGCGTTGAAAACCAGTTTTGTGACTGGCCAGGCTACGGAGTGAAACTTCTGTTTGTTGCTCCTTGATGAACCCTCTGCCCCTCCCCCACCACCCGGTTAACTCTACTTCCCTGCAAACCAACCACCCCACCCTCCTCTACTACCCTCCCCCCTTCGAGCACCACTTGCAGAGGCAATAAAGTCATTGTTACTTCACATTCATGCATTCTTTATTAATTCAGCACACAACTAGGGGGATAATTGGAAAGGTAGCCCGGGATGGGTGGGGGAGGAGGGAAGGAAAAGGACACACTCCAATTTAAAACTTTAAAACTTATTGCTATGGAAATCATCTAGGGTGGAGTGAGTGGGTGGCCGAAGGCCCCCCCACCGTGTTCTTGGGCGTCTGGGTGAGGAGGCAATGGGACTTGGGGAGGATGGCTGCTGGTTACAGAGGGGCTGTAGCGGCGGTCTCTGCTCCTGCTGCCTTTCCTGCAGCTCAACCATACGCAGGAGCATATCACTTTGATGCTCCAGCAGCCGGAGCATCGACTCTTGCTTTCTAATTACAAGTTGACGCCACCTCTCCTCTTCAGCCCGCGTTTCAGCACGCAACTTCTCCTCTTCAGCCCGCGATTCAGCACGCCACCTCTCCTCTCGCTCATATTGGGCTTTTTTAAAATCAGTCATTGACTGCCTCCACGCATTCAGCTGTGCTCTGTCAGCGTGGGAGGCAGTCTGAAGTTCAGTAAACATTTCGTCACGCGTCCTTCGCTTCCTTCTTCGAATATTCACTAGCCTCTGCGAAGGAGTAAGATTTGCAGCTGGTGGAGAAGGGAGAGGTTGTTAAAAAAGATACATTTTAGAGAACAATGGGTAGACTCTTTCACGTTAGATTTTGCTGTTCACAACATCACACAGCACATGTGCTTTCGTTACAAGGTCGCATTTTTCCTCTTATATTGAGAGTCTCCTGGTTTGGTGTGAGAGATCACTCACGCAGTGCCAGGACACAGATTTCAGCTTGCAGGCAGCCATGGTAAGACATACAGTCTTTGGGCTTTTTTAACCTTCTTAACATGTGGGGATGGTTTCAAACAGTTCTGCCCTCATTTCCCATACCAAGCACCCGTGCCATTTAAAATGGGTTTGCAATGTAAAAGGAGGGGCTGCGATTTCAGGTTTAACATGCAGCACAAACCCAACTAACTCCCCTCCCCCACACACCCAATTCTCTGGGATGGTCACTTCACCCCTCCCCCCCCCACCGCGTGGTTAACAGCGGGGAATATTTCTGTTCAGCAGAGCAGGAAGGGGCACCTCTGAATGTCCCCTTAATAAAATTGCCCCATTTCAACCAGGTGACCGTGAATGATATCACTCTCCTGAAGATAACAAAGAGAGATAAGGAATGGATGTTGTCTGCATGCCAGCAAACACCAGGACCATACGCTGCCATGCTTTGTTATGCAATGATTCCAGACTACGTGCTACTGGCCTGGCGTGGTAAAGTGTCCTACCATGGCGGACAGGATAAGGCAGCCCTCCCCAGAAACCTTTTGCAAAGGCTTTGGGAGTACATGAAGGAGAGCTTTCTGGAGATGTCCCTGGAGGATTTCCGCTCCATCCCCATACACGTTAACAGACTTTTCCAGTAGCTGTACTGGCCGCGATTGCCAGGGCAAATTAATCATTAATCATTAAACACGCTTGTTTTTAAACCATGTGTAATTTTTGCAAAGGTACACTCACCAGAGGTCCCCTGTGTGCCCTCAGGGTCTTGGGTGAGTTCGGGGGTTACTGGTTCCAGGTCCAGGGTGACAAACATATCCTGGCTGTTGGGGTAACTGGTTTCTCCGCTTCCTTGCTGCTGTGAGCTATCTATGTTCTCTCCATCCTCATCTTCCTCGTCTGCCGAACCCGCTTCCCCGTTTCCAGAGAGGGACTGATAGCACACGCTTGGGCTAGTGGTGGCTGCACCCCCTAGAATGGCATGCAGCTCCGCGTAGTAGCGGCATGTTTGTGGCTCAGCCCCGGACCTTCCGTTTGCGTCTCTGGCTTTGTGGTAGGCTTGCCTTAGCTCCTTAATTTTCACGCGGCACTGCTGTGCGTCCCTGTTATGGCCTCTGTCCTTCATGGCCTTGGAGATCTTTTCTAATGTTTTGCAGTTTCTTTTACTGTTTCGGAGTTCGGCGAGCACTGCTTCATCTCCCCAGATGGCGATCAGATCCCGTACCTCCCGCTCGGTCCAGGCTGGAGCTCTTCTGTGATCCTGGGACTGGGACTCCATCACGGTTACCTGTGATGATGGGCTCTGCATGGTCACCTGTGCTCTCCACGCTGAGCAAACAGGAAATGAAATTCAAATGTTCGCGGGGCTTTTCCTGTCTACCTGGCCAGTGCATCTGAGATGAGAGTGCTGTCCAGAGTAGTCACAATGAAGCACTGTGGGATAGCTCCCGGAGGCCAGTAATGTCGAATTCCGTCCACACTAACCCAATTCCGACCCCCTAAGGCCGATTTTATCGCTAATCCCCTTGTCGAGGTGGTGTTAGGAAACCGGTTTAAAGGGCCCTTTAAGTCGACAGAAAGGGCTTCGTAGTGTAAACGTGTCCAGGCTTAAGTCGACTTAACGCGGCTAAAGTCGACCTAAACTCGTAGTGTAGACCAGGCCTAGGAGAGATATTAACGCCTTCTAGCCTAAGGGCAGGTCTACACTACCCGCCTGAATCGGCGGGTAGAAATCGACCTCTCGGGGATCGATTTATCGCGTCCCGTCAGGACGCAACAATCGATCCCCGAATCGACGCTCTTACTCCACCAGCGAAGGTGGGAGTAAGAGCCGTCAACGGGAAGCCACGGAGGTCGATTTTGCCGCCATCCTCACAGCGGGGTAAGTCGGCTGCGATACGTCGAATTCAGCTACGCTATTCGCGTAGCTGAATTTGTGTATCTTAAATCGACCCCCCCCTGTAGTGAAGACGTAGCCTTAGGCAACAAAGACATTACTAGGATACAAGTTGGAAGTTTTACCCATTTTGTAAAAGACTAGTAAAACTGGGAAAGGCAAATTTTTTGGTTAGGAGGCTGAAAACTATGGGACAGAATGTAAGTGTTAGAATATTACAAGTAAATAGAAGCCAGCCATCTCTACTCCATAACATATAAAACCTATTGACTCAGTTACTAAAAGCCTGTGGCAATATCCTTGATTTAGCCTCCTTACATGAGTGTTTGTGGCTACTTAACAAATATTTGCTAGCTCTATTGTGAATTGCAGGACCTCCTTCAGCAGAAAATATACTGTGAACTTCACTTCTGCATGCCTGTGTATTCTGAAAAAGGCCCCAACCATTTTAACTGGCAGTGAAGATGTAAACATCTACCTGCCATCGCACACTTACCTTCATTGCATCAAGTGCCAGCTTCAGATTTTCCTTCTCATTTGGGTCAGTAGTGTGCTTCACCAGTTCCTATTTGGCAAAATGCAGGGATATTTCTTATAACAACTTTTCACTCAGCCAGCTGCCAATCAGTTTACACATTTATCACTGAAATAAAATGACTACTGTGCACTGGTCACTCTTAAAAACTTGCCAATTTTGCCTTAAATAGATAACAGCCCTAGAATTTATTTATTTTTCTCTATGATTCCCTATACGTATCACAACTAGGGATTACCACAAATAGTTAAATGGCAAGTGTTAAGTGTGAGCACTGTTCGTCCTAAATACTAACAATATTGACAATGAACAGTCAATAAAAGCTAATTCTATTCTGGTAAGAATTAAAATTTACCACTCAGATCCTTACTGTACATATCTGTTACTCCTGGGGAGATTCTGGGTGACTGCGCGCCTATAGAAAACGGTCCTCCCGCAGAATTCCTGTGCTTCTATGCAGAAAACGGCAAGGAAGCAAATGGAAGACGCATGGGGGGGAAGAAGGGGTACAACCATGGGCACAGGTGTTTGGGGGGGATTGCTCCCCACCAAACAGAGGTGAGGCAGGGGGAGGCACACAGGGTTACGTGCCACTGCCCCTCCCCCATCTCTGCAAGCACAGAGCTGCCCAGCTGAAGGAGGCTGTGTCTGGGTTCCGCTGACTCTACAGCTGAACACCACCTCCTGGGTCCTAGTGCCAGTCGATCCCCTCTTCTGTGTGTTGGCAGCCTGTTTTCTATGCAACAATGAGTGCCAGCGGTGGGGCTGGAAAAGAGGGAGGTGGATAAATGAGGGAAGGGGAAGATGGAGGGAAGAGGCAGTGGGGAAGGAAGGGGGTGAAATAGGTCAGGGGGAGGGGAATGTGGGAGTGAGGGGAGGGGATGGAGAAGAAAACGGGATAGGTGAATCATGGGGGGAAGCAGGAGCCCAACATGCAGCATCGCATCGGCAGCAGCTGGGGCTCCCCCATTAAGCAGGCCCATTGAACCCTCACCCTGACAAGCCCTACCCCACTACACCTGCACCCCTCCGACGAGCCCCCCACACTCAGACCTCCACCCCATTGATTCCCAACCAGCTACACCTGGACCCCCACTCCCACAGCACCAGGTCCCCCCACTGAGCCCCCACACCCAGACCCCCGCGCCGAGCCCCATCTCCCCACACCCAGACCCTCCTTGCTGAGTCCCAACCATCTTCACCTGGATCCACTGCAGAGTCCCATTGCCCCTGCACCCAGAACCCCCCAAAACGTCCCTGTGCATGCAGATCTCCCACTGAGCCGCCTGCACCCAGATTACCCTGCCCAGAAACCTCTCACCCCACACCAGGTTCCCCCCACACTATGCCCCTCCAAACTTGGATCCTGCTGGGCTGAGCCTGCCCACCCACACCCGGTGCGCCTGGCGCAGAGAGGCAGGGTCCTGGGGTGTTTCTGAGGCAGGCCAAGCCCTTGCACTGTGTCAGGGTCAGGTGCAGCCTCACTGCCAAGGCCCTGTACTGGGGGAGGTGAGGGCTTCAGGGTAATCTCCCACCTCAATGCAGCCATGGCCTGTGCTCCCCACTGCCATGCTGTAGCCACATTTATTTATTGACAAATAAAATTTGCAGAATTTTAAAATATTATGTGTATACCTTTAACAATTTTTGGCACAGAATTTTAAATTTTTTGGCACAAAATTCCCTGAGAGGTAGTCTGTGCTGAAAGCCCAGGCAAACAATATTAGATAGTTTTCATGTTACTAGCAATAACATGAATAGTCACAACTCCAAAATATGAGTTTGTTTGCAAAGATGAAGTAGGAATATATGCTAACAAAAGCTTTAGCTAAAATATGTGACTAAGCATAATGAGATAGTCACTACTCTTAAGTACAAGATTAGCTGCATTTATATAATATTTTATAGACTTGAATGTGGATGACATATCTTGACAGTATAAGAATGTTAAGCTATCTGCTATATTTTAAAAGATACATAGACCATCTAGAATCTAGAAAAATTAATGGGTTAGTTAAAAGCAAAAAAGAAAATCCAGAGAGAAATAAGAAGAGGACTATATGTTGTAACCAAAAATAATATATTGCTAAAATACTAGAAAATGGTGGGAATAGATGCTTCTACTTAAAAGTGCAGTTTTTCTAGCAATTTTTGTGGATATTTTTCTCCTGAAAATACTGTAATATATTTTGACACCCCGTTACATACCTGATTGTAGTTTTATGATGCCTCACACTTTAAAACACTATGAGTGACATAATCTTTCATATCATTTTTTCATAATAAACAATTTGATTATATTGCTTTGGTTCAGGTCTCAAATGTTTTAAGAAAGTGGTTCTGTCATCAGCTTTGGTTTGTTTGTTTGTTTTTCATGATTTTCTGTTGATCAGGATATTGATGACTTGCATTTATATAGATATCTTTCAAGAAATGTAATAAGTTTGAATTACACAAAGCACTGCAGAGTCAAAATTATGCTTCACATAAAGGTGGTAGCTCTTTTTAAAATGACATTTTACAAGCATCAGCAAGGTTGACGATCTAATACAGTAATATATTTCTTTGCTGCTGAACTAATGAGTCTCCTGGAACAGCTATCAAATTAAATTTATAAGACTGTCCACCCTCATTATAGGACTAACTGTGGAAGCCAAGAGCTTTGTGGGTTATAACAAGAAGCATTTCAAAATAAATATGGTTTTATTATAATTTACTATAGCAGGGAAATATCTTAAAGAATGGTATAGTCTCGTTCAGCTTAGTCTTTGGGGGTAGTGGTCTACATTACAAAACCACCATTCTCATAGTTTGCCACCACTAACTTTTAAGTAAGCCATTAAATGAAGAGTGATTGTTATTCGCAGATATGCTTCAACTGTGTGGAATGATCACCACAGAGAAGGCTGAACTGCACTGGATTTAACTTTCAGACAGCTAAGTCGCAATTCAAGTCAATAAAAATGTTAATCACTGTCCTTTAATAAAGACACTGAACCCTCATTATAACAATCCTCTGATGATAAACCATCACAGCTTTGCACTTAATCACTTTAAACTTCAAAAATAAAGTACCTGCAGCAGCAGATGATATTTCAGAACTCGTTGCATAGGAACCACTAGAAGATCCCGCAAAGTAAATTTCCCATTATTGGCCCTCTTGGAACATTCCTAGTTTTTAAAAATAAAATAAAAGATTGAACTGTGATTCTTGCAAAATAAAAATAAGATACAAAGTACACTCCTAATTTTTTTAAGTAGACATATAAGTTTGCCAGATCACCCAGATATTAGGATACTAAACACCACCATAATGAGGAAAAAAACATCTCCATAGTGATAAGCTGAACCAAAACCCCTGAATTTTTGAGGTTTCCAAGATCTGGATCCAGAACCAGATCCTATTCTTCAGGTGTTCAGATGACTATGGTATAAACACTGTAATTAGAGATAAGAAACCACACAGAGTTTTGTTGATTTGAAGCTGTGAGTGTCTATAAGAGCAACAGAGATAGCAGTTGGAATCACTCTGGCTAGTGCCCAGCAGGTAGTTCAAGTGCAACACTGCAGGTAAATAGAAGACTCTTTTTCTTATTAGATGTAGGCATAAATAGCACAACAGGCATGACAACTGTGTGGATTGAAGGTGACTAGTAAACCTAAAACCTAGAAATCCTGTTTATTACAGGTGGGATCATCAAACTCCCACCCTGCACATTCACTTCCCCACCAAAGTTGATGGGCAGTATGCTGTGCCCTATAAAGGGCTGTAGCTGATTATCCAAAGAGGAACTGTGCTTCCAAGGTTGTCTGAACATCTGGGGTGGTGCGTCTTACACATGATCGCTTGTGCAGAGATGTGCCTACGGGCAGAGTTTAGTCTTTAAACGTTATTCTAATTATAACATTAACATATTTTACTCTCAGCTACCTTCACGCTCACCTAAAACACTATGAGACAAAAGTGTTTCATTGACAAAACCACTTCTTGGGTGAAATCCTGACCCCACTGAAGTCATTAGCAAGACTTCTTCTGACTTCAGTGGGACCAGGATTCAACCTCTTCTGTCTCTACCTGACATGTTAATTTGATCAGTTACCCCAGTTAAAAAGGAAAAGAAAAGAAACTCATAGACCCACATGTCAGAATGGACAGTTTTCTTTTTTGGGGGGATGGCAGATATATATTTGTATATAAAAAAATAAATATCAGTACCTCTAGCTTCAATTTAACATCTTCTTTTGTCTTAGAGATGTTGTCTAAGCAGGATATGGCTGTCTCCACTTGACTGCAGTACTGCCCATAAATAACCATTCTAAACCAAAGCAAGAGAGAAAAAAACAAGCGGGAGAGTGTGTGTGGTTTTTTTTTTTTTAAAAACAGAAACAGTCTTTGTTCACACTTCACAAACAAATATATGGGTCACATTCTTCCCTTCAATTGGGAGCTGTACCTACATATCCAAACATAATAACTTGGCCCTAAATATGTATTACAAAGCTTCCCCAAGAATATAATCAGGTGCATGTTTGAAAAATACTAAAGATCATCATCAAAATGCTGTAAAATCATTTCAATTCACTTTTCAGAGTAGCAGCCATGTTAGTCTGTATCCGCAAAAAGAACAGGAGTACTTGTGGCACCTTAGAGACTAACAAATTTATTAGAG